>NC_086097.1:139490176-139862596 GCF_963921235.1 Mobula hypostoma
TGGAGGAACTAAGTATCTTGCGTCAGTCTTCATTATGGAAGACAACTAGAAAAATACCAGAAATGTGAGAGAGTCAGGGACATAAGTGAGTGTTGTTATTACTAGGGAGAAGATGCTTGGGGAGATGAAAGGTCTGAAGGTAGATAAATCATCTGGACCAGATGGACTACACCCCAGAGTTCTGAATGAGGTAGCTGAAGAGATTGTTGAGGCTTTAGTAATGATCTTTCAAGAACCACTAGAATCTGGAATAGTTCCTGGGGACTGAAAGTTGCAAATGTCACTCCACTCTTTAAGAAGGGAGGAAGGTAGAAGAAAGGAAATTATAGGCCAGTTAGCTTGACTTCAGTGGTTGAAAAGATGTTGAAGTCTATTATTAAGGATGAGGTTTCAGAGTACTTAGAAGCACATGATAAACTAGGCTAAAGTCAACATTGTTTTGTAAAGGGGAACCTTGCCTGACAAATCTGTTGGAATTCTTCGAGGAAATAATAAGTAAGATAGACAAACGAGAGTCAGCAGATATTGTTTATTTGGATTTTCTGAAGGCCTTTGACAAGGTGCCACACGAGGCGCTTACCAAGATAAGACCCCATAGTATTACAGGAAAGGTACCAGCATGGCTTGAGCATTAGCTGACTGGCAGGAGGCAAAAAAATGGGAATAAAGGGGGACTTTTCTGGGTTGGCTGTCGCGGAGACTAGTGGTGTTCTGCAGGTTCAATGTTGGGACAGGTTCTTTTCACTTTTTATGTCAATGATTTGCATGAAGGAATTGATGGCCAAGTTTGTGGACAACACACAAAAAAGTGGAGAGATATATAATATTGAAGAAGGGTGTCTGCGAAAGGACTTAGATTGGGGAATGGGCAAAGTGACAGATGGAATATGCTGTAGAGAAGTGCATGGTTACGCACCTTGGCAGAAGGAATAAACGTGTGGGCATGTGTTTTCTAAGCGGGAAAAAAATTCAAAAATCAGAGGAGCAAAGGGACTTGGGAGACCTCATGCAGAATTCCCTAAATGTTAATTCGCAGATTGAGCTGGTGGTAAGGAAGACAAATGCAATGTTAGGATTTATTTTGAGAGGATTACAATACAAAAGCAAGAATGTAATGCTGAGGCTTTAAAAGGCATTGGTCAGACCACACACAATACTGTGAGCAGTTTTAATTTCCTGATTTAAGAATGGGCATGCTGGCATTGGAGAAGGTCCAGAGGAGATACACGAGAATGATCCTAGGAATGGAAAGGTTAACATATGAGGAGCATTTGATTGTTCTGGACTTGCACTTGCTAAAGTTTATAAGAATGGAGGGGAGGGAATCTCATTGAAACCGATCTAATATTGAAAGGCCTAGAAAGAGTGGATGTGGAGAGGATTTTTCCTATAGTGAGGGAGTCTAGGACCAGAATGCACATCCTCAGGATTAAGGGATGTCCATTTAGAGCAGAGATGAGGAAAAATTTATTTCGCCAGAATGTGGTGAATCTGTAGAATTCATTTCCACAGACTGTGTAGGCCAATTCATTGGATATATTTAAAACAGAGGTTGATAGGTTCTTGATTATTTAGGTTGTCAAAGGTTATGGGGAAGAAGGCAGTAGAATGAGGTTGATAGGGATAATAAATTAGCTGTGATGGAAAGGCACAGACTCAATAGGCCATGCATCAGGACAGAGAGTCTAGAGTGGACATACTGTAGTCAGTCAAAAGAGGTGAGGGGACGGATGAGGTAGGAGCTGGCAACTGATAGTTGGTTCTAGGTGGGGCGGGGGTTGACAGGCAGATGGAATCAGATGAGGAGGAAGGTGACTGAGGCTGGAGACTACAAAGGGCTGCACATGATATCTGATAAGGAAGGAAGGTCAGTCAAGCTAAGAGAGGGATGGGGAGTGCAGTGGACGACAGAGAAATGGAACCAAGTGGGAAAGAAACTGGGAAATGTGTCTGGGCTGACTGGAAAGAAGGGAATGTGAGAGATAATCTGAGGCAATCAGAAGGAGTGAGAAAAGAATACCTGATTACCTGAAATTGGAGAATTCAATCTTCATTGTCATTGGGTTACAGGTATCTAGGTGGATTGAAAGTGCTGTTCCTCTAGTTTACACTTGTGGAGAATGATATGGGAATTAAAATTGTTAACAACCAGGAGCTGAAGGTGACCAAGAAGTCATCCAGTGTAAGCCTGCTCTCAGCAATGTAAAGCTGGTCACATTGAGAGCACCAAATTAAGTAGACTAGACTGGAGGAGGGGTACGTAAATCTTTGTTTCAACTGTAATGGTTACGAGGCAAGGGGGATGATGTAGGGACTGAGTTTACACCTCATAAAGCAGGGTAAAATTTGTTGCTGCTCCAAGGTGACATGGTTTCAATGAGAGATTATACAGCAATCTCATCTTTTCACTCAGATAGATGTAGAGGATCCCCAAGACATGCCTGGCTAGTAATTTCCTGCAGCCAACACTTCTTCCCCATTATTTTCAGACTGTTGTGCGTGGGGAATTTACTATGCACAAATTTGGTAGTAGTCTACGCTCCACAAATAATTCTCCAGACTTAATGGGCTGAAAACCACAATCAGCTCAAGGCCTCTTCTTCCTTTCAGTCATGGCCATTGGAGATGTGTGCAACAAACTTGATGGAAGACTATTAGCACAAAGGGCAAAAATACAAAGGATACAAAAGTACTTCTGGCAAATCCTTTTTTCCTGTTATGTCAATAACCCCAATGTAGATATGACAATAAACCCAACATGACATGTTAATAGGAGCATCAAGATTATAATCACAAAATGGTCAGACATGCTATTCTTTGACGGTTCTGATGACCACCTGAACAATCAAACCGAGTGGATTTACTGAGCCTGGACCGGGGACGATGATGATCAAGGTCAGTGTCATATTAAAGAAAATGGTCCAGGCATTTGTTAATGGAAATCTAGATCAGAGAATCTGACTGAGTTTGTCCAACAAGTATGGCTTCTCTAATTTTGACTGAGGCACTGGCATTTTGTGGTTGGGACACAAAACACAACAGCTGGGGTGCTATCTAGTCTCTGTACCTATCTAGAAAAATGATATTCCAGGAAAGGCTCATAGCATTCATAGCAGTAGAGGGAGCAAACTAGTTACTGAAGAGGTTTCAGTTACCGAGGCCATGTCCTTTGCAACTAAATCCAGGATATGATTATTCTTCTTAAATTACTGAATCATCCAACAGACAAGAGTACCTATGTGGGAGCTATACGTTCAGATTCCTAGAGACCCAGTTGTTTAGTGGGAGACAAAGAAAAGCTCTGACTAGCCCTCCTGAAATGGTTGAAGCAAGTAGTGACATGCTCCAGCATAAGTAGAGCTATTTTCTTCATTGGCTGAAGTCGTGATGCATGTTGGCACCAACGACATAGGCAGGAAGAGGGATGAGGTCCTGCAGTGTGAGTTTCGGGAACAAGGCAGAAGGCTGAAGAACAGGACCTCAAGGGTGGAGTTCTCAGGATTGCTTCCAGCACTACATGATAGTGATGGTAAGAATTGGGGGAGATGGCAGTTTAATGCGTGGCTGAGGAGTTGGTGCAGGGAGCAGGGTTTTAGATTTTTGGATCATTGGGATCTCTTCTGGGGAAGGTGGGACCTGTACAGATTGGATGGGTTGCACCTGAACTCGAGGGGGAGCAATACCCTTGCAGGTAGGTTTGCTAGCATGGTTCAGGATGGGATCTGGAGCGATAGAGCAGTGAAAGAAGTGCATGGCATAAAGCCAGATCTAACATATAGAGAGGCTTTGAGGAAAGAGAAGCAGAATAAACAGTGTAAAGGTAGGAAGGTAGAAGGGCTAAAGTGCATGTACTTCAATGCAAGAAGCATCAGGAACAAAGGTGATGAACTGAGAGCTTGGATACATACGTGGAATTATGATGCATTGGCCATTACAGAGATTTGGCTGGCACCAGGGCAGGAATGGATTCTCAATATTCCTGGATTTCAGTGCTTTAAAAGGGATAGAGAGGGGGGAAAAGGGGAGGAGGGGTGGCATTACTGGTCAGGGATACTACTACAGCTGCAGAAAGGGTGGGTAATGTAGCAGGATCCTCTTTTGAGTCAGTATGGGTGGAAGTCAGAAACAGGAAGGGAGCAGTTACTCTATTGGGAGTATTCTATAGGCCCCCTGGTAGCAGCAGAGTTACCAAGGAGCAGATTGGGAGGCAGATTTTGGAAAGGTGCAAAAATAACAGGGTTGTTATCATGAGTGACTTTAACCTCCCTAATATTGATTGGCACCTGATTAGTTCCAAGGGTTTGGACGGGGCAGAGTTTATTAAGTGTGTCCAGGATGGATTCCTGTCACAGTATGTGGACAGGCCGACGAGGGGGAATGCCATACTAGATCTAGTACTAGATAATGAACCGGGTCAGGTCACAGATCTCTCAGTGGGTGAGCAACTGGGGGCAGTGACCACCGCACCCTGGCCTTTAGCATTATCATGGAAAAGGATAGAATCAGAGAGGACAGGAAATTTTTAATTGGGGAAGGGCAAATTATGAGGCTATAAGGCTAGAACTTGCAGGTGTGAATTGGGATGATGTTTTTGCAGGGAAATGTACTATGGATATGTGGTCGATGTTTAGAGATCTCTTGCAGGATGCCAGGGATAAATTTGTCCGGGTGAGGAAGATAAAGAATGGTAGGGTGAAGGAACCATGGGTGACAAGTGAGGTGGAAAATCTAGTCAGGTGGATGAAGGCAGCATACATGAGGTTTAGGAAACAAGGATCAGATGGGTCTATTGAGGAATATAGGGAAGCAAGAAAGAGCTTAAGAAGGGGCTGAGAAGAGCAAGAAGGGGGCATGAGAAGGCCTTGGTGAGTAGGGCAAAGGAAAACCCTAAGGCATTCTTCAATTACGTGAAGAACAGAAGGATGACAGGAGCGATGGTAGGACCGATTAGAGATAAAGGTGGGAAGACGTGCCTGGGGGCTGTGGAAGTGAGCGAGGTCCTCAATGAATACTTCTCTTCGGTATTCACCAATGAGAGGGAACTTGATAACAGTGAGGACAATATGAGTCAGGTTGATGTTCTGTAGCATGTTGATATTAAGGGAGAGGAGGTGTTGGAGTTAGGGATAGTCCAGGAATTATAGACCAGTGAGCCTTACGTCTGTGGTGGGAAAGCTGTTGGAAAAGATTCTTAGAGATAGGATCTATGGGCATTTAGAGAATCATAGTCTGATCAGGGACAGTCAGCATGGCTTTGTGAAGGGCAGATCGTGTCTAACAAGCCTGATAGAGTTCTTTGAGGAGGTGACCAGGCATATAGATGAGAGTAGTGCAGTGGATGTGATCTATATGGATTTTAGTAAGGCATTTGACAAGGTTCCACATGGTAGGCTTATTCAGAAAGTCAGAAGGCATGGGATCCAGGGATGTTTGGCCAGGTGGATTCAGAATTGGCTTGCCTGCAGAAGGCAAAAGGTTGTGGTGGAGGGAGTACATTCGGATTGGAGGGTTGTGACTAGTGGTGTCCCACAAGGATCGGTTCTGGGACCTCTACTTTTCGTCATTTTTATTAGCGACCTGGATGAGGGGGTAGAAGAGTGGGTTGGCAAGTTTGCAGACGACACAAAGGTTGGTGGTGTTGTGGATAGTGTAGAGGATTGTCAAAGATTGCAGAGGGACATTGATAGGATGCAGAAGTGGCAGATGGAGTTCAACCCAGAAGTGTGAGGTGGTACACTTCGGAAGGACAAACTCCAAGGCAGAGTACAAAGTAAATAGCAGGATACTTGGCAGTGTGGAGGAGCAGAGGGATCTGGGGGTACATGCCCACAGATCCCTGAAAGTTGCCTCACAGGTAGATAAGGTAGTTAAGAAAGCTTATGGGGTGTTAGCTTTCATAAGTCCAGGGATAGGGTTTAAGAGTTGCGAGGTAATGATGCAGCTCTATAAAACTCTGGTTAGGCCACACTTGGGAGTACTGTGTCCAGTTCTGGTCGCCTCACTATAGGAAGGACATGGAAGCACTGGAAAGGGTACAGAGGAGTTTTACCAGGATGCTGCCTGGTTTAGAGAGTATGCATTATGATTAGAGATTAAGGGAGCTAGGGATTTACTCTTTGGAGAGAAGGAGGATGAGAGGTGATATGATAGAGGTATACAAGATATTAAGATGAATAGATAGAGTGGACAGCCAGCCCCTCTTTCCCAAGGCACCACTGCTCAATACAAGAGGACATGGCTTTAAGGTAAGGTGTGGGAAGTTCAAGGGGGGTATTGGAGGAAGGTTTTTCACTCAGAGAGTGGTTGGTGCGTGGAATGCACTGCCTGAGTCGGTGGTGGAGGCAGATACACTAGTGAAATTTAAGAGACCACGAGACAGGTATATGGAGGATTTTAAGGTGGGGGCTTATATGGGAGGGTTTGAGGGTCAGCACAACAATGTGGGCCTAAGGGCCTGTACTGTGCTGTACTATTCTATGTTCTATGTTGAATTTAGTGCCCTGAAATGCCGCGCTGCAAACGCTGGTGGACTGAGCACAGAGGGAGGAGTTGGTGCCCAAGGAGCTAACTCAGGTGGGCCTTGGAATGGGAGCGTACCTTGTGGAATCCAGCTTTTGCTGCTCCAAGATGCGCTGCTGAGCCTCCCAGTTCTGCTTCTCATCTTCAAATTGGCGGCGCTTCTCCTCAAGCTCTTTGTGTTGTGCTTCTAAATTTTTCTTCATTTGTTCATGGCGTCGCTGGAGCTACGAGGCAAGGCACACAAATTAGCGCTCCCTCGCCCCACCTGATAGTCAGTGGCAGTTCATTGTTTACTGGAAACCAAGCCTTCATCTCCCAGACCGAAGCAAGGCACAAGGCTCTTTGAAGTCTCAGGCACAGCTGATGGGGAAGATGAGGACACCCTACAACCCTTTCCCACCTGCAACAATTACAATGTTATGTTAAACACACTAACAAGTTGTTACCAGCTCTATAAACTGCAACCTGGTATGAAGGCTGCAATGCATGCTATCGCAAGGAACTGCAAAGGGTTACAAATTCAGCCAGCTCCCTCATGGGAGCAACCTTCCCAATGAACATCAAGGGGCCATGCCTGAAGAAGGTGGCATCCATCACTGAGAGCCCTCATCATCTGGGACATGCCCTCTTGTAGTACCATCAGGGAGGAGGTACAGATCCTGAAGACTCAACACTCAACGATCCTGAAACAGCTTCTTCCCCTCCGCCATCAGACTCCTGAATGTTCCATGAACACTACCTCATTATTGTTGCACTATTTATGTATGTGGTCCAGAGCAATTTTATAGCTTTGTACTAACTGTTGCTACAAAGCAACAAACTTTTCATCATACCAATAAGAGGTAATAAATGTGATTCTGACACACAAGTCGCTGGTTGGCTACACTAATAACTGTAACTGATACTGATAAATGCAACTACTTATTCATAATAAAGGTCACAGAACAAGTAAACCTAACAAAAGCTGTAGCTTTGCTAATCCATTATCTTTTAAACTGTTGCCATCAATCCAACATGTGACTTGAATAAAAAACTTGCCTAAAAGATCACTTCTCTGGTTATTGACATGCTTAAGAAATTCATTTCAGATACTAAGATGTTCTCAACTCAAACAGCAGTATGTACAGAGATTATTTTTTATACTCTGAGGACAATAACTAGAAGGCCCTGCAAGCTTGCCACATATTTATATCATAGCTTCTGACATTTTACTGAAATCACATAGCCTTCCAAACTCAAACTAAAATGTCACCTAAAAACCTGGAATTTAGACCAAGATTGGTAAAAGTCCCATTCACTACTTCACCAAGTTTAAGATTCACAGCAACATTCTGTTTGCTGCATTAACTGCCCTCCAAAGAGGCTAAGCAAATATTCCATTATATCCAGCAACTACAGATGACTGTACTGACTGTAGTGTTTCAAGGAAGCAAAGGGCACTTTTCTAGGGCGGTAGCAGTGATCAATAAACACTGGTCTAACAGCAGCCACAAAGAATTACGTTTTAAATATATGCCAACAAGCTCACAGTTTTAGTACATATTCCATCGGGCAAAATAATTCAATGGTAAAGAAACCTTACATGTTCATTCCTTGGCAAATCAATACAAAAACATCATCATTCTGAAATCCAGACACATTGCTAATCACAGTATTCTTAAGTGCTGTTACCTCTGCCTCAGAATCTTTCAGCTTCTGTATCTTCTCTTTGACTTTCATTTCAAAGACTTGTTCCATTTCCATTTCCATCTTCTTCATCTTTGCCACGTGTTCTCTCCGCTCTTCCTCCATCTGGGCTAGAGGGCTTCTGTAACCAGTAACCAGAATCTGTTAGCTTCACAATGTAAACACAATCTGAAAGCCAAATGAGTTTCAGGAGATGCGATTTCATAGTTTCAGAAGAAACCAAAATCAGAAAAACGTTTGGTGCCTCAGGCCACCCCTTCAATGGAGACAACTGTCCTCAGAATTCACACCAAACTCACAGGGATTGCAAACCTCTGGAGAAAACACACTTCTCCCTTCTACGTCAGAATGAAAAGTGGGAAAACCTTGTCCATAGTGAACAAATAAATAGGCACACAAGTTTCTAGGGCTTATTTAATACATGAAGTAGCTTTTCTTCATAGGACTGACACAACTTCTAGTTATTACAAACTTTTAACAAGCACTTAGAGACAGAGGAAGGGAGGTGGAATCAACCTGGTACAGGCTTGTAGTTAAACTGTCCCCAAAATGCAGAAAGGGAAAAAAAGAGCAGTTAATAGGTGGAAGATCAGACCAGTTCTTAATTTCAATCAGCATTCCCATTGAAATTTATTAGAGTACAACACAAAATATTACACTAATTGCATAACTGGTATGAAGACACATGAGACTGCAGAAATTGGAGTCAAGAACACAGAAATGCTGGAAGACTCGGCGGGTCGAGCAGCATCTGCGAAGGCTGAAAGGTGCAAGTCGACATTTCAGATTGAGATTCTACATCAGGGTTGATCTCACAATCAAGACTACCAGGATACATCAGTGGAACAGGCGGCCAGGAATTTGGTGGGGGGGGTGGTTGTTATGGTATAGAGGTTGATACACAAAACGTGCACACAGATGGAGGAGATTTTGTGCAGATGGAACCAGGTGGGGGGGTAGGCAGGTGGGAAAAGTGAACAAAAGATGAAAAAGATAACCCAACTCCTGTGCTCTCCACTCACCAGTCCACCTGGTTCTCTTATTCATCCCTCCCAGACCCTCCCCATCTCGTTCAACCTAACACACAGCCCCCTTTACACTCCTACTGTATATCCCAGTGATCTTTCCTGTTCCCCCTCAGTCTGATGCAGGCTCTCAACCTAAAAGGCTGACTTAACATCTTCTGCCTCCACAGATGCTACTTGATGCACTAAGTCCTAGCATTTTTTTTTGCACATAACTGCTATCTATTTTGATTCGGTAAGAATGGGAGGAGGAAGGAAATGTTTTGCATAACAATGAGCTCTCAATTTGGCTAGACACAAAACACCATATTCCGTCTGGGTAGCCTCCAACCTAATAGCATGAACATTGATTTTTCTAACTTCCAGTAACTTCCTCATCCTTACTCCTTCTTTTTCCATTGCCCATTCTGGTTACCCTCTCATCCCATCACCTCCCTCTGGTTCCCTTCCTCCTTCCCAGCTTCTTATTTCATTCCCCCCCACTCACCCTAACCCTATCACCTGCTAACGTACTCC
The DNA here is from genome assembly GCF_963921235.1 of Mobula hypostoma. Lineage (NCBI taxonomy): Eukaryota > Metazoa > Chordata > Chondrichthyes > Myliobatiformes > Myliobatidae > Mobula > Mobula hypostoma. The sequence continues at coordinate 139,499,923 of NC_086097.1, forward strand.
ACCCCACCCCCTCCACATTCTTATTCTGGCTTCTGCCCCCTTCTTTTCCATTTCAGATGAAGGGTCTCCACCTGAAACATCTCCACTGTTTATTTCCCTCCTTGACTTGCTGAATTCCTCCAGCATTTTGTGTGTTGCTCAAGAAAACCTCTTAATCTGTTTATGAAGATCGAGGTCAAAGTAACTTCACCTTAAAACTCAGTCATGAGGTTTTCCCCTCAGAGTTTTCAAAGTTAACAACCAGAAAACCAAAATCATATCACCCCCAGCAGCCCATCCATCAGACCTGATGAAGACAGAGGAAAAAGGGAATGCAACACCAGTCAGCGGTATCCTCAATACAAAGTCCCAAACACATCCTGATGGAAGGACATGGGTACAAAAGTAGAACAGAGGTGACAGGAATAAACAAATTAAGTTGTTTTGGTTAGTATTACTGTTGACCAATACTGGGGTTACACTATCTTGTGTCCTTTGACTAAAGTCATGAGGTTTTCTCTCTCCTAGATGACCATTGGAAGAATACAATCACAGCTTGGTCATTTCCATTCCACGTGCAGAAACTGCAGAATCATTTGCATCTCACTGGATCCATTCCACAAAAGGGAAATAAAAGTAAAATTTTCAGAGTAGGGTGGTACAGCAAAAGCAAGACTGTTGGTTTGGCCACCATTCCCAAAAAGGACTTGTCGAACTGTAAGAAGCAACAGGAAAGCAAAAAAGCAGTTCAAGAGCTCAGTAACACACGGGTGTTCAGTGGAACTTCCTCATCCTTCCTACCATGGGTTTGTCTGGAAGTACAGTTCACCAGCAGAGAGATTGCACAACTGATTGCTCCAAAAATGTTTAATCTCCTCTTGGTAATTCAATATTTCAGCCTTAAATTAAATATTGCATTTTTGTATTTTCATAATATTTGAATAATTCAGTAACTTCCCCTGCTAATTAGATAAGATTTGACAGAGGAAATTTTTGGAACAAGCAGTTTCCACCTTATTAGGAGATAACACCAAGTCCCACCCAATGCTTGAAAATTTATATGTTCTTGTCCAATGGTACTGAAATTCAAATTGTTGCTGACAAATGTTAAAAATGTTGTTTCAAGTAATTTAAACAACCACTTACATGCCTTCAACTGTGTCAAATCTAAAAAGAAAAACAGATACACAGACTCTTAGGATAAGGAAAACACAGCAAAATATTACATGGAGAGGTTATAAAGATGAAATAAAACATTTAAAATCTGACCTTATGCAATTTTATTCGATGTTGCAAATAAGTAAATGGAGAATATAACTCATATCTGTAACATTCTCAGATTTTCCATGTGACGTGCAAGGTACCTGTCATTAACCTATTCTGTCCTGCACAACGTAATTCAAAATGCAATTTTCAACTCTAAAACTACTGGGACAGTAAATGATGGGCAAATACTACACCACTAAAAAATTACCTTAATTGTCTGCTGCATGAAGCTTCATAGAAAAAATATTACACCTTATGATGTTGACAAGAGTTAAGAGCTGTGAAGTTTAATTGTAGCATACTACCTTGTACATCAAGGAATCTGAGAAGGTTGCGGCTTGGTTATTTTATTCACACTTTTCATTCCAAATTATTACAAGTTTTGGTTACTTATCAGTTTGAAAAATTATTTCAGCTTTAAAAGGACAGTATTTCTTCTGAGTGTGCCACTCAATTTGAAGTTTAAAGCCACAACAACCTCCAAATTGAAAACATTAAGAGTACTTGAATTATTGTATCCGTTAATAGTTTTACAAGGTCATGGAAATTTAGAAATACTGTCTTCAAACTCCATGTTTTTAAAAATGTGTATTTCCTTTACAGCATTCATAAACAAGAAAATGGTTAAGAAAATAGTTACGATTGTGGACCAGTCACAAAATACTAGTTCAGCACTTGTCCAAGAACTCAAACACAAAATGTAAACCTTCTTCAAACCACATGAAATTTGGGGTGTTTCAAGCATCAGAGACATCATAATGCTGATCATGGGGGCCTTTGCTCCCCATTTAAAATTCTTAGCAAGATTAAATTAATTTCAATTACAACAACTTTAGAATGGTGTGATACAAATGGTACTCTGTAAACAAATCTGATATTGATAGAAAATTGAGTTTTAACTTCCCTTTGCTGAAGTGTAGGGAGGAATTTAGAACCACAAGGTGGAAAATTAGTTTATCCCAGTGTAGGCATCTTCTCTGACCAGGAAAAGCAGTGTTGGATTTCACAGAAGTATGACTTTTGTGCCAGGATAAAAATTTGTAGGAAGAGCAGTTAATAAGAATGTGGGGAGGATAGAAAATAGGATTACTATAAGGTTTAGGACAAGGGCTTGACAGCCAATGTAGACTCAGGAGAGGGCCATAGGGCCTATTCCCATGCTGCATCACTCTATGACAATCATAGGAGCTTTTGTCCACTGACTCATCGGCTGAGAGGGCAGTACCCACTGCAAGAATTTGCCTGTCTAGCTAATTGCTCACATTTAAATAGCAGAGATGACTATGCAGTGAAATGGATAAACATTTGTGACACAAATAGCAATGTTTTCCTCAGATTATGAATCTGTGCATTAATCCTGCAGCAATGCATCTGTTCAGAGTGCTGTATTTCATTTAAAAGTAACTTCACATCTTGAATACATGCAGATGGACAACACAATCTGAATTGCAAGCCCCTCCTTACAGGCAGGGCAGAAGTACAAGAAACTTATATTGGTACTCATACGTAAAAAAATAAGCCAACAATTATTATTGAGGAAACTATTTCTCAGTAATTGACGAGAAGGGCCAAACTTTTGGGAAGCCATACGCTGGGTTAGAAAATGTTACTTAGGGGAATGGAACAAAGACAAAGTATTTTAAGCCAGGAGTTGCATAAGGTTGCCAGATGTCTGCTTACTAAAGACACCATTTTGTACACCAATGAACAGAAAGAATTTCCTTGAGATGTGTAAGACAAATCCAGCAACAGTTTCTGTAAAGAAGTTAACAAGTTCAGTGAAGGAACAACTGTAAAGAGAATAAAAGGTGTCTTACTTGGTTAACTGTCCTTTGTTTTTATTGTTATCAACGCCATTGTATGTAACTGCAGCCAACTTTCTGCTCCTGTAGTTTTCATAATGAACATTGTTGGTTACATCCTTCAGGTCCTGCATGTGGGTTCTGTGTAAAGCAGGGAACAAGGTTATGGCTAATGGATAATTAATAATCTTGGAATATCTTTGCAAATTAAGTTCCATAAGTACCACTAATATGTAACCAAGGTGATTAAAACAGCTTTCTTTTCATAAGACATGGAAGCAGGAGTAAGCCCATCAAGTCTGTGCCGCCATGTCATCATGGTTGATTAATTATCCCTCTCAACTCCTGCCTTCTCCCTGTAACCTTTGATGCCTTGACTAATCAAGAACCTATCACCCCCCGTTTTAAGTATACTCAACAACTTGGCCTCCGCAGCCACCTGTCACAATGAATTCCACAGATTCATTGCCTTCTGGCTAAAGAAATTCCTCCTCATCTCTGTTCTAAATGGACATCCCTCTAGTCTGGGGTTGTACCTTCTGGTCCTAGACTCACCCACTACAGGAACTGTCGTCCCTAAAACCACTCTATCCAGACCTCTCAATATTTGATTGGTTTCAATTAAATCCCACCCCCCACCCCCAAACTCCAGTGACTATAGGCCCAGAGTCATCAAATGCTCATCTGTTATCCCTTTCATTCCCGGGATCATTCTCGCAAACAACTTCTTTCTGGACCCTTTCTAATGCCAGCACTTTTCATCATTATGTGCTGTGTCATATGACGTGGGTGATCATGGTCTTATGACCATGATTGTTCTTGGCAAAATTTTCTACAGAAGTCATTTGCCATTGCCTTCTTCTGGGCAGTGTCTTTAAAGGATGGGAGTTGCGGTACATGGTTGCCTGTTAGGAGATGAATCTCAACATTGTATAATGTATACAAAAATTGATAATAAATGTACTTTGAACCAGTTGCTCACACAACCATCCACTACTTGCTCCCATGGCTGCATGTAAGCCTGACTGGGGGGCTAAGCAGGTGCCACACTTTGCCCAAGGGTAACCTATAGGCTAGCAGAAGGAAGAAGCACCTCCCTTGGTAGAGATGCATCTCCACCCCACCGATCTTAGACCCAAAACTGCTCACAATACTCTAGGTGTGGTCTGACCAATACCTTATAAAGTCTCAGCATTACGTCCTTGCTTTTGTATTCTAATCCTCCCAAAATGAACGCTATTATTTTGTGCCTTCCTTACCACCGACTCAACCAGCAACTTAACCTCTAGGGAATCCTGCATGAGGACTTCCAAGTTACTTTGCACCTCTAACTTTTTAATTTTCTCCATTTCAAAAATAGTTTGTGCCTACATTCCTTCTAGCAAACTTCATGACTATACACCTCTCGACACAATATTCCATCTACCACTTCTTTTGCCCATTCTCTCAATTGAGGTTCTTCCGAAGACTCACTGTTTCCTCAACACTACTCCACCTATCTTCGTATCTCCTGCAAATTTGGTCACAAAGCCATCAATTCTATCATTCAAATCATTCACATATAACGTGGAAAGAAGTGGTCTCAACACAGACCCCTCGGGAACACCACTAGTTACCGGCAGTCAACCAGAAAAGGACCCCTTTATTTACATTCTTTGCCTACTGCCAGCCAATCTTCAAACCATGCTAGCATCTTTCCTGTAATACCATAGACTCTTATCTTGTTAAGCAGCCTCATGTGCCGCACTTTGTCAAAGGCCTTCTGAAAATCCAAGTAATCAACTCTCCTTGTCTAGCTTAAGCAACACATACAAAATGCTGGAGGAACTCAGCAGGTAAGGCAGCATCTATGGAAATGCATGAACAGTCGACATTTCAGGCCGAGATCCTTCTTGAGGACAGCTTTGTCTATCTTGCCTGTTTATTTCCTCAGAGTTCCAACAGATTCGTCAGGCAAGAAAACCGTGTTGACTTTTGGCCTGTTTTATCATGTTCCTCCAAGTACCCTGAAACCTCATCCTTAATAATGGACTCCAACATCTTCCCATCCACTGAAGACAGGCTAACTAGTCTATAATTTTCCTTTCTTCTACCTCTTGAAGAGTGGGGCGACGTTTACAATTTTCCAGTCCTTCAGAACACTTGGAAGGTTATTACTAATGCCTCCACAATCCCTTCAGCTATCTCCTTCAGAACCCTGGGATGTAGTCCATCTGGTGCACCTTCATCTTTGGGATGCATCTATCCTGTACCTTCCGAAATACCCCCAGAAACTCACAGCCATTGCTGTTCTATCATCTTCCCTGCCAGTGTCCCCCTTCTCTTCTAAAGAGAATGCTTCTGTAATTCTCTTTACTCCATTATAATACTAAAACATCTGAGTTTATCTTCTCCCTCTCAAACTAGAGGGTGAATTCTATCATATTATAATCACTGCTTCCTAGTGGTTTCTATACCTTAAGCTCTCTAATTAAATTTGGTTCACTACACAACACCCAATACAGATTTGCCTTTCCCCCAGAGTTGCTGCACCACCAGTTGCTGAAAAAAAACATCTTGTGGGTGTTCTACAGATTCCGCCTTGGGATCCAGCGCCAACCTGATTTTTCGAATCTATCTGCATATTGAAATTCCCCATGACTATTGCAATGTTTTCTATCTCTGTTGTAAATTATAGCCCATATCCTTGCTACTGTTCGAAGGCCTGTATACAACTTCCATCAGGGTCTGTTTACCTTTGCAGCTTCTTAACTCTACACACAAAGATTCTACGCCTTTTCACCTGTCACCTCTAAGAACTTGATTTCTTTTTTTAAACCAACAGAGCCACCCCACACCCTTTGCCTACCTGGCTGTCCTTTTGAAACAAAGGATATCCTTGGAGGTCAAGCTCCCAAATTTGATCTTCTTTCAGCCACAACATCATACCTGCCAATCTCTAATTGTACTACAACATCATACATCTTATTCCATATTCAGCATATATTTAAATATCAACATCTTCAGTCCTGTATTCATCACCCTTTTCGATTTTGCCATAATACCATAAGATGTAGGAACAGAATTAGGCCATTTAGCCCATCAAGTGTGCTCCACCATTTCATCATGGTTGTTCCAGTTTTCCTCTCAGCCCCCATCTCATCTCCCTTCAAACCCTGACTAATCAAGAATCTATCAACCTCTGCCTTAAATATACATAAAGTCTTGGCTTCAACAGCTGTCTGTGGCAAAGAATTCCACACATTCACCTCTCTCTGGCTAAAGAAATTCCTCATCTCCATTCTAAAAGTACGCCCCTCTATTCTGATATTGTATCCTCTGATCTTAGATTCTCCCCATTCACTCGATCAAGTCCTTTCACCATTCGATAGGTTTCAATGAGGTCATCCTTTTTCTTCTGAATTCTACTGAATGCAGGCCCAAAGCAATCAAATGCTTTTCATATGACAAGCCACTCAATCCTGCAATCATTTTTGTGAACCTCCTTTGAACCCTCTCCAGTTTCAGCACATCCTTTCTGAGATATGGGGCCAAAAACTGCTCACAATACTCCAAGTGAGGCCTCACCAGTGCTTTATAAAGTCTCAACATTACGTCCTTGTTTTTATATTCTAGTCCTCTTGACATGAACGCTAACGTCACATTTACCATCCTCACCACAGACTTAACCAGCAAATTAACCTTTAGGGAGTCCTGCACAAGGATTCCACAGTCCCTTTGCACCTCAGTTTTTTGCATTTGCTCTCCATTTAGAAAATAGTCTACCCTTTCATTTCTTCTACCAAAGTGCATGACCATATACTTCCTGACACTGTATTCCATCTGCCATTTCTTTGCCCATTCTCCTAGTCTAAGTCCTTCTGTAGCCTCTCTATTTCCTCAAAGTTCCTGTCCCTCTACCTATCTTCATACCATCTGCAAACTTTGCAACAAAGTCATCAATCCCATCATCCATGTGATTGACATTTCATGCAAAAAGAATCGGTCCCAACACAGACCTCTGTGAAACACCACTAGTCACGCAGCCAACGAGAAAAGATTCCCTTTATTCCCACTCTGCCTCCTGCCAATCAGCCACAACTTTCTCCATGCTAGAATCTTTCCCGTAATATCACAGGTTCAGAGCTTGTTGAGCAGCCTCGTGTGTCACATTTCAACCCAGCTCACTGACTGTAATCATCTGCCTATCCTTCCTCATAGTCTTACTACACACATCATCTAGTTGTATACCAACTGCCCATTCCAGTTCCCACTCCCTGCCAAACTAGTGAAAATCCTCCCCAACAGTTCCAGCAAACCTGCCTACAAAGATATTGACCCCCCTTGTGTTTTTCTGTATAGATCTGTATAGACCTATTTTTCTGTATAGATCATACCTTCATAAGAGATCCAAATGATCCAGTAATCTGAAACCCTGCATCCTGCATCAACTCCTCAGCCATACATTCGTCTGCCAAATCATCCTATTCTTACCCTCATTAACATGGTGTACAGGGAGCAATCCAGTGATTACTGCCCTGGAGGTGCTGCTTTTCAACTTTCTGCCTATATTCTCTCTTCAAGACCTTTCTCCATTTCCTACCTGTGTCACTGGTATCAACACATAGCATGATTCATAGCTGCTCTCCCTCCACCATCCTGAGAATGCTGTGGACCCAATCTGAGACATCCCTGACCCTGGCACCTGGGAGGCAATATACTATCTGGGTGTGTCTTTCATATCTACAGAATCTCCAGCCTGCTCCCCTAACTATGGAATCTATGGAGGAGCCACAGGGGTACTGTGCTCGTATTTTTCTTTTTCTCTCTCTCTCACACACACATACACACAAACAGGCATCTGCCTCCTGTAACTCAGCGGTGACCACCTCCCAGTAGTTCCCTCTTATCCAGCACCTCCTCATCCTCCTATTTCAGCCAAGGTCATCGATTTTCAGCTCCAGTCCCTTAATACAGTCTTCGAGGAATTGCAGCTTGGTGCACTTTGTGCAGATGTACTTATCAGGGAGACCAGAAGTTTCCCAAATTTCCCACATCTCACACAAGAAACATATCACTAAATCTGGACACATTCTCAGAGCACTAGGAAAAAAACTTACTTGGAGCCTGCGTCTATGCATGCCCAAGCTTGCTGAGCCAAAGCCTGACCACTCTAACACTGCTCCACTCCAACAATGGCTGATCCGCTTTTACCTCCTTTCTTTTTATTGGCTCAAATAAAACTCACTCTTGACAAGACCTGCAATTATCAAATAGCTCTAGTTGTCGAAGATGTCATTCCCTCACTCACTACAAACAAGGATTCTATTCCAACGAGACTTACAGTATTCAATTGGCCCCCAAACTACAAGATGTTGCTTTCGCACTTACTACTTTAAACAAGATGGCGGCTGCAACCAATGGCGACATCCTGCAGACAGTTCCCGAACTACTAGTACTTCTTTTAAATATGCTACTTCTAAACTGCACGCGATTGGGGCCTGTAATTTACTAATTGATTATGTGTTTTGGGGCGCTTCTGCTGTCTCCAAAGGAGAGTGGAGCGTGTGGCCTGAAGGTGGAATGTGAACCCGTGATCAGGTCCATTACTCCTCACCAATTAAAGCATCAAATAAGATTATGATCGTAAATTAACATGGATGGGAGTGGGAGGCAAACAGGTCTTCAACGTTGTCTGCCTGCATTTGACCAGTCTCCCTCGCCTGCTCGCCTCTACCGGAGAAAAAGTGCAGGATCCTTTGTCATGCTGCGAGGTTTGAAGAGGACGACTCGTGGCTGTCGATTCACTTTGAGGGACTCTAGTTCCTGTTACATGTGTTTCTGGTTACTCCTTTTCACTATTTTTGTGAGAGTTGATTAGGGCGCCTTGGTGCAGACTGGCTCTGCGGCCTGCAGTAAATGAATGACACAGCACTCAACTCAACTGAACTAAACAATCCTGGACCATTTTGAGGACTCCATGATTTGATATTTAATATTCTGTGTTAAAGTCACTCTTTTGCCATATGCGCTATTTGTTCATTTTTTGCACATTGGGTGTTTGATGTTTTCTTTGAATGGGTTCCATGGTGTTTCTTTGTTTTGTGGCTGCCTGTGGGAAGATGAATCTCAGGGTTGTATACTGTACATTCTTTGATAATAAATGTACTTCGAAACTTTGACTCACTCCCAACAAGACTTCAGTTTTCAAATGACTCTGCAAGATGTCGCTCTCTTACTTGTTACTTCAAACAATAACTCACTCCCGATGACACTTGCAGTTTTCAAATGGTCCCCGCCCTGCAAGATTTTGCTCTCACTCGCTACTTTCAAACTATGACTTCAGATTTTCACCTTGGATATATAAAGCATTCAAGGTCACAATAAAATTAAAATTCTACTTTAACATATGCTGTCCTCATTCAAAGTGCTCAACAAATGAATATTTCATTCCAACATCCATTTATGAAGAAAATATTATGGACAGCTGGCAAGCTGAGTCAAATTCCAAGGTACTTCAATACTTACTAAACTCTGTTTAGGGCTGGCAAGAAACTCCTATTTGTCACAGCAGCCTTAGCAGTATTTTTATATACCAGCTGGATGCAAGTCACCCTACAATCAAATTCCTTGGGTGTGTGCGCCAGTGAGCACATTTATGTTCATTTGCAACATTCACTGTTCATCCATAACTCTTCATCCTCTATTCTTTAAAACATGGAGCAGAATGCAAATAGCATTTTGATCATTAAAGACCTCAAACTTGCAACAAAAAGGAAGACCCAAGTACAGAAGCTTAGTCAGAGCCAAGTTTTTCAGCTGAGCCAGTTTTACAACAGAAGAGTATTTGTTCTAATTCCCCATTTATACTACACTGCCAAAGTAAATTGCATCACTGTTCATACTCATCCTGAGCTACTCCCTCAGTTATATCCACCCAAAAATAATGGGCATCGTTTGGAACAGACATCGCGCTTGATGAGCAAAGGTATCATTTAACTTTCCAAAATATAAACAAAACAAAAAAAAAGCTTTCTTTTGTCTGTTGTTCATTTCCTTCCTTATAAGAAACTATTCAAATTACAAAATCTCTAATGTGGAAAGGATGAAAGCATCTTTTGTGACTGTCTTTAAAACCCCACTGTATTCAATGCAACCTCACTCAAATTCTGAAATACTGGTGAACCTGCAAGTTTTCAAATTTCTACCTCATGTTAGCCTCCGAGAAGCACCACTATTTATTAAAAAGACTGACTGCAATTGTGAAATAAATTAAAGGTCATGTCCAACTTACTTAAAATATTCTGTACCAAAGTCTGAAGCCATTACCAACTAAAGGTACAATAAATTATTATGCACTGAGGAGTTCCAGTGTGTTGAGGATCTAGAAAATAGCTGGATTTGGGAGATAACATTGTTCAACAATTACTTGGGTAGTTCATTTAGTAATTATTCATGTATAGCCACTTGCAACAGCTCTAATTCTCCTACATAATGAAAGAGCAGTACTATAACTGGTTAGACTTGTGGTTCCCAAACCTTTTTTGGGTTTTCACCCCCTTTGCTCCCAGACCTCATCCCCAGCAACCCTCTCCTTTTCCGGCTATTTCATAAAAACTATAAAGAACACAGATTTACGATGCACAGTGAAAGACAATACAAACTACAAATTAAAAGCAGTGACAAAAAGTTATTCAAATTGATTTAAAGATGCAAATACTTTTTTCTTTGTTTAATAACAGCAAAAACAATTTCCATCATCTGTAGAGCATACATTGGGAGGCCAACTATTCACTACTACTTTGATCTGCAGTGAAATAAATGGGCTTGGTGCAGTGATATCAGCTTCTCAACATCAGGCTCAATGTCACTTAGGAGTCTCAGATCAGAACATTCAATAATTTGCAATCTGTTCTGTTGCTTTGAAAGAAGTTGAGCGACTGCACTGAAATCATGCTCCACTAAATATAATGATGGAAAGGCAATAAAAAAAACACCTTGACCTTTTGCCACAGCACAGGACAGCAGTCAGAGATTTCTTTCTCCAACCAAAAGTCTTGATATGATTTTTCAACCTCGGCTTCAGCTCTAAGTCATTTTGTAGTGAGATCAGCTCTTCCTCCATCCTTCCTGTTAACTCCTCATTACAAGGGTTCAAAAATGGATTTATTGCCCAATCTGGAATTTGGACCACGAGAAGATCCTGCAATCTCTGACATATCTTTTGCAGTTCATCCAGGTGGGCATATTATTATCTGATATTCTTTCTTTCTCTTCCAACTCAAAGAGGCTCAGAAATTGGAGAGGTCATGATAGACAATGCTGCATTTAAACAGGGACAGAAATGTGGAGATGACTGATTTGAGTTTGATACGATTCACATCATTTTCTTGCAATTAAAGTCTGATTTCATTAAACTTTGCAAATAATTCTAACAAATAAGCAATATGATGCATAATTTTCGTGAGTTGAACAATGAAAGAAGCATTTGAGCCTTTGAAGAATTTTTATCACAGTTTCAAAAAGCACATAAAAGCATCTCAGGCATTTTCCATTTGAGAGCCATCTAACCTATGTGTGCAACAGCAAGCATTCAAATTGCTCATCATTCTCAGTTGCAAGAAAAAGTTTGTGAACTGCTTTTTTGCATTAATTACTCAAAATGTGGTCTGTTCTTCATTTGTCACAGTAATTGACAAACACCATCTACCTAACCTCGTAACACACAAAAAATTGCACCTCTTCTCGTCAATACTAAGTACACCATTTAAACAATCACAGTCTAGGTTCAAAAAAGTATGTGAAACTCTGGGGTAATGCCTTCTACAAAAGCTATTTGGAGTCAAGTGTTCCAATCAATGAGATTAGATTGGAGGTGTGGGTTGTAGAGGTGCCCTAGTGCTAATATAGCATGGCTTCCCTGCAGTTCATAAATTGTACATATATTGCTTTTAAGTGGAGAATGAATTATTTAATGGATTTTTATTTAAAGAACCAAGAGATTAACTTTGTCACATATACAATAAAATATACAGTGAAATGCATCATTTGAGTTAAGTCAAGTCAGAGAGGATTGTGCTCGGCAGCCCGCAGATGTTACCTTGCCAACACTGCATGCCCTCAATACACTAACCCGAACCATTTGCCACTGGAATATGGGGGAAATATGGGTATATAACACCTCCCCTCATAAAGCAAAATTTTGATCGAAGAGCAAAATTTTTAACTGTAGATTACAAAGTATAAAGCAGTATATATGTGATTAACATGTAGATTAAAACTCAGGTCAGGTCACTTGTCTAAGTGCTGCTGGTACCATGTAACCCAGTACTACCTGTCGCATGGTCAGGTGGTCGGCAACTAAACCGGCTCCCCCACCAGGCTTGCCTGGTGAGCAGGGTGGCTAGACACCCTGCAGGACGAAAACAAGACCTGTCAAAGGGCGGATGAACCCTCTTGTAGGGTCAACGGCCATCTAGCAGGCACGTGCCGTGAAGTGCAGAAAGGGCATCCCTTGCATCGAAGCTTGGTCTGGCCATTCCCTGCAACAGAATTTCCCCCAGCCGTCTTGGACCCCACCACGCTGCTGGATCCTGGAGGGGATGTTGAAAGGGTGGGTCTGGACCTGTGCAACCCCCTACTCACCTAAAATCCATTCACGAACACGCTGTTCCTTTCTGAGGAGTGGGGTATAAACCCCACAAACTGACTGAAAGGAACCATCATCATCCTATGGGATGGATAGCCAGAGAGGTGGGGGAAAACTCAAGAGGAAATCCACACATTCATGGGGAGAACATACAAACTCTTTACAGATGGAACCTCAAGCTTGCAGCTCATGCCTTGTATTAACTGCTACGTGGCATAGATGGAAAACATCAGAATGCCTTTGTGCTAAAAATTAATTTACAAATATAGACCAATGACGAACTATAAATGTTAATCGACCTTTTTTTAACTCAAACTTCTTACGCATCAACATACGTGACATACTTGACTGCTTTTGAAATTCTGAAACAAAGAATAAATTATTGATGAGAATGCAAATGAGCAGAGGAAATTAGATACAGTTTGATAACTGTTGTAACAGACAGCACCAGAAAACAATCACAAAAGACAACTGAATCAGAGTACTGAATAAAGGTATTTGGAGATAAACAATTTAGGACAAATTTTGATTACATTCGACTACAGTATTACTATTATTTCAGATCGCAATCTAGAATTCAACCTGCTTTTTTTTGTTGATATGATGGTGCTTTCAACAATATTACTGGAAGGAGCTTTCAATATCTGCATTATGACTCAGGATTAGATCCACTTCCCCATAAACAAGGGAACACATTATTCCACATTGCTCATATTATTATGCTCATTCTCCCAGCTTGTTTAGAAGGCTTACAAAACTATGACTGTTACAGATTTACCTCTCAGCCCCCAATATAGATTGAGAAAGACCCATCGTTGGGTAAGGCACATTTTTGGTTACTGCAAAGCTTACCAATTGAAACTGAGTTAGAGTGAAAAAAAATCAATGTATATGGTTATAAGTGAGTTGCTTTGTATTTGCATTTTAATGATGGCATAGCTGTGAAAGAAATACTGGGATGATCTCAATGAGGCATCAGAAGACCTTACATGGATTTGGAAACATGTTCGTTACAGTTTTGCAGCACAAATCATAATAATGGAAGACAGACTATACTGTGTTTGTGAAGCAGAATTTCCAGCTCAAACATAATTCTCGTCCAAGCAGAATGCCAACTACTTAACATGGAACTGAAGTCAGATGGAGACCAGAAAGGGACAGTTCTCTGAATTAATCAAAATAATTATGCTGTCAATCATTCTCTCCCTCTTAGGCTTCATTATGCTATAAAGCCAAAAGAAGCATTTTTCCATTCCAAATTAATATACTATTAAATCACCCTCAAGTGCCAAAGTACTATGATCATAATGGCACATGACGTGCATGGTTGCCAGCCTATATTTCTGGTAGTGGTCTCTGAAGACTCCACTGGCACAGAACTATATTATGTTTAAGTTTCATATCAAATAAGTTCAATGTTACATCTAGCACTAGTGATGACTCACAAAAGCTGCTTAAATTGATTGTCATGGCCCTGCAGGCTAGTTCTAGTTGAAAACTCTATATAAATTCTAATGGCTCAATACCTTGACCATGTTGCATTAGAGGAGAATGAAAATCAAGGTCCTGATTTAATCGTCATCTTGAACTGGAACTTAATGAAGCTTAAATTGCAATGAACTGTCATCAGAATTACTAGTTTTTAAAATGACAAACCTCCACTGCCACACTGCACTAATTTCCTTTCATCATATGGTGACATATTTTAAAAGGATATAGAAATCTTAATTTCCACAAAGATGCACCTGCTCAACAGCTGGAGGTCGCAGTGCATTAAGATATGAATAACCGCAATGAGCCTGGAGGGCACTGCTGGATAAAATGGAAATGGTAGCTTTGTGAAAGCAGTTTTTGGTAAACAAACATACACACAGAAATGAACACGGTGCACACTCGGCAGGAGGGACTCATGTTTTAGGAAACAGGGAAGAACCATTAAGGGTAACTGCTTATAAATAAATCAGCCAGCCTTCATTATGAGGGCAGGACTATAGGACCTGATCAAAAAGACCCTGTTCATGAAACAGGATATATGCTGGTACACATATTTAGAAAATTATTACAATTGCAAGGCCTACCTGTAGAAGTATCTAAAAAGATTATGGATCACTAATCCCAACAATTACTATAGGTAAAATGTTGGGCAGCACTGTAAATCATCAGCACACAAACATATCAGTGGCAAGAGGCAAGATCTTGTGATCTTGAACATTTGTGGCCAAATTAACATGCTTTGATAAAGGGAAAACAACAGCAGCTATTGACATAGATTTCTCAGACAAGGTCACAGAATAGCATCAGAGTGGCAGGAACAGATTAATAGTTCGAACTCCAGCAAATAATATTCATCGAGATCAAATTGTTAAGTGACAAAGTGGCGAGTCTAACTTTCAGGGAATAAAATAGGTCACAATACTGGGTGAAGAAATAATATTCAACAATGAGAATGCAAGTACAGTTTTAATTGTGAAGAAGAGTTTAAAGAGTCAATGTTGGGCATTAAGTAATTTTATATTCACCTGAACTTTGAGGGTGGAAATGGAATGTCAGTGAATGTCTGTGGCAAAGATTGTTAATTTGTTTCAGAGAAAAAAACTAGTCTTGGCCTAAAATGGGACTAAAGAGCTGAATTACATAAGTGAGATGAGAATGTTGGCTCTTGACAGCAAGGAACACCAGGTAAAACTGAAGTCAATGGGCCAAGAGATGGCATGCCAATGGATGGATTCCTAGTTCATACAAAGGATGCTGATCGTGCCTGAGGGGGATCAATTATGCATCCTGCAACACTTTTTCACGGCAGTGTCCCAATCCAACCATCTTCACCAATGGCCCTCCTTTTCCATAAGGTCAGAAGTGGGGGATTCACTGATGATTACACAATGTTCAAATCTATTCACATTTCAACAGCATCATGGTTACCATGGTAACTACTCTGCCCAAGACCGCAAGAAACTGCAGAGAATTGTTGTCGCAGCTCAGCACATCATGGATGCCAGCCTCCCCTGCATGCACTGTCTACGCTTCTCACTGCTTCATTAAAGCAGCCAACATAATCAATGACCCCTTCCTATTAGGCAGAAGATACAAAACCCTAATACAGCACATACCACTGGGCTGAAGGACTTCTATCATGTTGTTGTATGACTATTGAAAAGTCCCCCAAGTTTAATAAAAATAGACCCTGGACCTCACAATCTACCTCATTACAGTCTTGTACCTTGTTGTCTATCTGCACTGCACTTTCTTGTAACTGTAGCATTTTATTTTGCATTCAAGCTGTTGCTTTTCCTCTTTACTACCTCAATGTACTATTGTAAAGAAATGATCTGCATGGATGACATGCAAAGATTTTCACTGTTCCTTGGTACATGTTACAATAATAAACTAATTTACGAAAAAATTCCAAAATGCATGCATGTCCACAAGCAACAGGACTTAGACAACATTCAGACACGTGCTGAGGTAAGTGCAAGTAACACCAATGCCACAAAATTGCTGGCAATTGCAAATTCCAAATAAGAATAATCAATAACTCTTGGCATTTAACAGCATTACCATTGCTGAACACCAAGATTCAACATCTTCGGGGTCACCGCTGATCAGAGACTTGACTAAATCATCAGTGTAAATATTGAGACTGGATAGCCCATGGTTAATAGCTCACCTTTAGACAATATACAAGGCTTTTTACCATCCAAAACCATGGAATGCTCTGTACCACTAAACTTGGGGAATGTCATGCTAATTCTCATGAAATAGGCATCATTAGTGACAAAGCAGTCTCGTCGTCGTCTTGGCTATCTCTTGAGGTCGAGGATGATGGTCTTCGTTCCGTTGATCTACTTATGGGCTCTCAGAAGACTTGAAGTGGCCCACAGAGCGAAGACGCCTGTGCATGTATTTGTTTAACGTGTACTTGATTTTGCAATCCAAGAAGCGCATGATACTTCACAAATCAACCAACTGATTCCAATGGCATGGAAACCACAACGACCGTCAAGTAGACAAAGCAGTCTACTTGATTGGGAAACAACCACCATCCTCAAACTTTTGAGTCACAGAACGTTGAATCTTTGCGCATGGAGTTAAGAAACTGCAAGGGTAAAAAAGCCATTATGGGAATCATGTATAGTCATAGTCATACTTTATTGATCCCGGGGGAAATTGGTTAGGTCTCCAAATAGTAGCCAAGATTTGGGGTTGAGATTGCAAAGGAAGCCGAGAAATCCATGTATTAAGGGTAATGCTACAATTGCAATGGGGTACTTCAAGTTGATGTAGGATCACAAGAGACAGAATTTTTTGAATGCCTACGAGGTGGCTCTTTAGACCAGCTTATGCTCGAGCATACCTGAGGAAAGGCTATCTCAGACAGGTTGTGTGTAATAACCCAGATCTTATTAGGGAGTTTAATGTAAAGGAACCCTTAGGAGTCAGTGATCATAATATGACTGAATTCATACTGCAGTTTGAGAGAGAGAAGCATAAGTTACATGTATCAGTATCACAATGGAATAAAGGGAATTTCAGAGGCACAAGTGGATTGGAGGAGGATACTGGTGGGGATGACTTCAGAGCAGGGATGGCTGAAGTTTCTGGGAATGCTCACAAGGCACAGGATAGATAGATCCCACAGAAGTTGTTCTCAAATGGCAGAGGTAGGCAACCATGGCTGACAAGGGAATTTTAGGACTACATAAAAGCCAAGGAAAAGACATAAGGTAGCAAAAATGAGTGGGAAGTTGGATGATTGGGATGCTTTAAAATCCACCCAAACAGCAACTGAAAACGCTGTTAGATGAAATATGAGGGCAAACAATCGAATAATATACAGCAGGATATGAAAAGTTTTTTCAGTTATATAAAGAGTAAAAGGGAGGCGAGAGTTGATATTGGACCACTGGAAAATGATGCTGGTGAGATAGTAATGAGAGACAAAGAAATGGGAAATGAACAAAATGATACTTTGCATCAGTCTTCACTGTGGAAGACACTAGCAGTATGCCAGAGGTCTGTGAGTGTCAGGGAGCAGGAGTGAGTGCCATTGCCATTACAAAGGAAAAGGTGCTAGGCAAACTCAAAGGTCTTAAGGTGGATAAGTCACCTGAACCAGATGGACTACATCTCAGAGTCCTGAGAAAGGTTGCTGAAGAGATAACAGATGCATTGGTCTTAATCTTTCAAGAATCACCTGATTCTGGCATGGTCCTGGAGGACTGAAAGATTGGAAATGTCAATCCACTCTTTAAGAAGGGAGGAAGGCAAAAGAAAGGACATTATAGGCCAGTTGGTCTAACCTCAGTGGTTGGGAAAGTGCTGGAGTCTATTATTAAGGGTGAGGTTTCGAGGTATTTGGAGACCAATGATAAAACAAGTCCAAGTCAGCATGGTCTCTTTAAAGGGAAATTTTGCCTGACAAGTCTGTTAGAGTTCTTTGAGGAAATGACAAACAGGGTGGACAAAGGAGAGGCAGTGGATGTCATTTACCTTGATTTTCAGAAGGCATTTGATAAGGTGCCACACAAGACATTGCTTAACAAGACAAAATCCTACAGCATGACAGGAAATATACAGGCATGGATAGTGGAATGGCTGACAGACAGGAGTCAGTGGGTGGCAATAAAGGGGAACTTTTCTGTTTGGCTGCTAGTGACTGGTGGGCTCCTGAGGTGTCAGTATTGGTACTGCGACTTTTCACATTGTTTGTCAATGATTTGGATAATGGATTTGATGGCTTTGTGACAAAGTTTGCAGATGATACAAAAATAGACGGAGGGGTGGGTAGTGCTGAGGAAGCAATGTGATTGCAGCAGGATATAGACAAATTGGAAGAATGGGCAAAAAAGTGGCGGATGGAATACAGTATTGGGAAATGTATGATGATGGGTTTTGGTAAAAGCAACAATAGTGCAAACTATTATCTAAATGTAGAGAAGGTTCAAACATCGGGGTGCAGAGAGACTTACGGAGTCCTCGTGCAAGACTCTCAGCAGGTTAATTTAAAGGTTGAGTGTAGTGAAGCAGGCAAATGCAATGTAGACATTAATTTCAAGAGGAATAGAATATAAAAGCAAGAGTATAATACTGAAGCTTTGTAAGACATTGGTGAGGCCGCACTATTGGGCTCCATATCTCAGAAAGGATGTTTTGTCATTGGAGAGAGTCGAGATGAGGTTCATGAGTATGATTCCAGAAATGAAGGGGTTAACATATGAGAAGCGTTTGACAGCTTTGGGCCTCTACTCACAGGAATTTAGAAGAATGCAGGGGGAACTCACTGAAACCTACCGAATGTTGAAAGGACTAGATACAGTGGATGTGGAGAGGATGTTTCCTATGGTGGAGAGGATGCTTCCTGTGGTGGGGGTGTCCAGAACTTGAGGGCACAGCCTCAAAATTGAGGGACAACCTTTTAGAATGGAAGTAAGGAGGAAATGTTTTACCCAGAGAGTGGAGAATCTGTGGAATGCTCTACCACAAACTGCAGTGGAGGACAAGTCCATGGGTATATTTAAGGCAGAAGTTGATAGCTTCCTGATCAGTCAGATCATCAAAGGATATGGCAAGAAGGCAGGCGTATGGGGTTGAGTGGAATCCAGGTTCAGCCATGATGGAATGGCAGAGCAGACTCGATGGACTGAATGGCCTAATTCTGCTCCTATGTCTTAGAGTTAAAAAGCATAGTCCTTTTGGCCCAACTTGTCCAATTTAGCCCATATCCGCCTGTCTTTCCTATCCATTACCTGTATAAGCAAGTTTTACTGGGTTAATCCTGTGATGAAGGGGTTAATGTACAAAAAAAGAATGCGCAGGTTTGGTTGAAATTTTTGGATTTGAGAAAAATGAGGAGTAATTTTGTTTGGGTGGGTAGGGGGGTATTGGTTGAAATGTTGTTCCTCCTGGTGAGGCATCTAGAATAAAGCATAGTTTCAGAATAAGGTATTGTCCATTTCAGATGAGGAATCTCACAGGCAATCAAATCTTTGGAATTCACTTTGCAAACTGAGGAAGTCAATGGGTACGGGGAGTAACTGGGAGGGTGATGATGAGGTCAAGATTAGATTGGCTGCAATCTCATAAAATAGCAGGGAAATTGAGGGGCTGACTGGCCTAATCCTGTTGATCATAATCTGGTGAGATTTCAGACATTTGCAACAAATGAGGAAAACTAAAAACAAACTGCCCTAATTTTAAAAGCAACACACATCAAAGTTGCTGGTGAACGCAGCTGGCCAGGCAGCATCTCTAGGAAGAGCTACAGTGTCGTTTCCAGCCGAGACCCTTCGTCAGGACTGATAAAGGGTCTCAGCCCGAAACGTGACTGTAGCTCTTCCGAGAGATGCTGCCTGGCCTGCTGCGTTCACCAGCAACTTTGATGTGTGTTGCTTGCATTTCCAGCATCTGCAGAATTCATGTTATAATTTTAAAGCAATTGAGATCAGCCAAAAAAAAAATTGAACGATTTAGACACGAACTGGGTGTTTCATTGCTAGAACTCTAGGGAAAACCAAATGAACAGAAACCATCTTTTCAAATTATACACACTTATGATCCAACAAAAATACAAGTGATGCATGGATTATGGTTTTGTCATCATCTACGCAGGTTAAAGAAAGGAGAAATACTGAGATGCACTTGAAGGAGAGTTAATTTCTGTCACTGTAAATGTAGCACTTGCTTCACCGGTGGGTTACAACTAATCTCTAAATCTTTACACAGAATTGTTTATTACTACAGCCATCAAAAATCCAAATCCAAATGTATATCCAAAATTTGTGCACTTTTAACATTATCTTTTTGGAGAAAAGCACAAGGAAATTTTAGTGCCACATTAGAATCCTTTTTAAGTAATAGTTTTGCATGAGAATATTGTATCAGCAGGTTCCAGGTGCCAATAAGTACTGATAACTATTATACTTGAATCTCACCTGATCAGCATGTTTCGTAGGATTGTGAAGTCACAGTGCTCACTATTTTCAACTGCAAGAGAAAAACATGTTTTAGAAGGTAAATACTGTACAGTCAGAAAGATATGCATTAACATAATGCCTTCCATTACTTCTTGACACTAAGTATGCTAAGCCAGAAAGAACAGCAGTCAATGTCCACACAGTGAGCTCCCACATGTAGCATCTATGGTCAGGTAGTCTGCTTTAGGTACGTCGGCTGAGATCCATGGATTGATGCAATTTATTGTGCAGGTGGTGCCAAGTGATTTTCTTCAGCCATCTGTGAAATCAAGGTCTTGTTTAATAGTTTACCAAAATATAAAGCCTCTTAATTATTACAACCATGGTCATGCTCGGATATGTATGTTTAAATCCCTGGAAAGGAATTCTCCCCATAATTTTCAGGCTGGAGATTAAAGCTGCACAAGTACAAGTACATTTCGGCAAACACCTGTAAATACAGACCAAAATTAGCCATTGGCCTTGTGCAAATAAGTGGACCTAAATGGGATATTAAAGAAAATTCAGCAAAAGAAACTAAAATGGTTCTTGCATAAGTGGTGTGCTTGAAATGATACACATTGCCTGAGAGACCCAGGCTGCTCCACGCTGAAATTTAACTAGGCTTGCAGCAGATGGAGGCTTCAAGGTTCAGCTTTTAACATTTTATTGAACTGATGTAGTTCAGAGAAGTAGGCCTTTCAGTCCCTCACGCCAACTGGAAAAAGTACTGATACCTATTTTACCTTCTTTTGAACAATGCACCATAGCAACAGGACACATGAAACATTGGTCCAAGCACTATGAATCATTTACATTTGTCAATGCAAATCTGACTCAACATAACACATTTGATTACCAAAACAAATGAAAGGAGATCCAGAACAGAACCTGAACAAGCCCTCTCTCCACAGATGTGGCCTAACTGCCAAGTATTAGCAGCAATTTCTGCTTTAATCAAAATAGCTTTTTACTTATCAAACAGAAATGTAGCTATTAAAACCCTGCGTGATTAGCTTGCTAGGCACAATTTATGACAGAAATAATATCAATACAAGTTATCAAAAAGGAATTGTGAAATATTTTTTCCACAGAAATAACATAAGAACAAGCAGAAATCCAAGGTCAGCCACTGAACAATTGTAAGATAAATAAAAAATTTAGATCAATGATCAATAAATGCATCAGCTCATGCCCTGCACCTGTTCAGTCTTTTGCCTTTACAAAACCACAATTAATTCAGTTCCTGCTGGGTGCAGACCGCAAAACAGAACATCCACAAGCCCAGCCTACGCTGTCCATATCACTCTGAAGGCTGATGATGTGAATAATGAAAACGCAGCTAAAACAGTAGGCTTGCAGAAGAGTTGAGTTTTCCTTCACAAGGAGTACCTCCACCTTCTCAAATATCTATAAAGCATAGCACAATTCCCCACTGCCTTTTTCAACTATCACTGCACTGTTTCTGAAGCTCCTAATCCTGGACACAATGACATTTTATGGCACCCTTCCCAAACTGTCACTGAACTCCAAACCTGCAAACATGGCAGAACAAGATCAAAGAGCACTCTGAGGACTTGAATCGCTCTTGATCTTTACTGAGAAAAAAGACAATTATGTTGGTATTATTTATTTCTGAGGTGCAGAACGGAATCAGTCCTTCCAATCCTTGCAGCCACACCACCGAGCAACCCACAGATTTAACCTTACCTTAATCATGGAACAATTTACTATGACCGATTAACCATAAGACCGTAAGACAAAGGAGCAGAAGTAGGCCATTCAGCCCATCGAGTCTGCTCCCCCATTTTATCATGAGCTGATCCATTCTCCTATTTAGTCCCACTCCCCCGCCTTCTCACCATAACCTTTGATGCCCTGGCTACTCAGATACCTATCAATCTCTGCCTTAAATACACCTAATGACCTGGCCTCCACTGCTGCCCGTGGCAACAAATTCCACAGATTCACCACTCTCTGACTAAAAAAATTTCTTCACATTTCTGTTCTGAAAGGGCGCCCTTCAATCCTTAAGTCATGTCCTCTTGTACTAGACTCCCCCGTCATGGGCAACAACTTTGCCACATCCACTCTGTCCATGCCTTTTAACATTCGAAATGTTTCTATGAGGTCTCCCCTCATTCTTCTAAACTCCAAGGAATACAGTCCAAGAGCAGACAAACGTTCCTCATATGTTAACCCTCTCATTCCCAGAATCATTCTAGTAAATCTTCTCTGTACCCTCTCCAACGTCAGCACATCCTTTCTTAAATAAGGAGACCAAAACTGCCCACAGTACTCCAAGTGAGGTCTCACCAGCACCTTACAGAGCCTCAACATCACATCCCTGCTCCTGTACTCTATTCCTCTAGAAATGAATGCCAACATTGCATTCGCCTTCTTCACTACTGACTCAACCTGGAGGTTAACTTTAAGGGTATCCTGTACGAGGACTCCCAAGTCCTGTTGCATCTCAGAACTTTGAATTCTTTCCCCATTTAAATAATAGTCTGCCCATTCATTTTTTCTGCCAAAGTGCATAACCATACACTTTCCAACATTGTACTTCATTTGCCACTTCTCTGCCCATTCTTCCAATCTATCCAAGTCTCTCTGCAGACTCTCCGTTTCCTCAGCACTACCGGCCCCTCCACCTATCTTTGTATCGTCAGCAAACTTAGCCACAAAGCCATCTATTCCATAATCCAATCGTTGATGTACAATGTAAAAAGAAGCGGCCCCAACACTGATCCCTGTGGAACACCACTGATAACCGGCAGCCAACCAGAATAGGATCCCTTTATTCCCACTCTCTGTTTCGTGCCAGATCAGCCAACACTCTATCCACGTATGTAACTTTTCCGTAATTCCATGGGCTCTTATCTTGTTAAGTAGCCTCGTGTGGCACCTTGTCAAAGGCCTTCTGAAAACCCAAATATACAACATCCACTGCATCTCCCTTGTCTAGCCTACTGGTAATTTTCTCAAAAAATTGTAATAGGTTTGTCAGGCAGGATTTTCCTTTAAGGAATCCATGCTGAGTTCTGCCTATCTTGTCATATGCCTCCAGGTACTCTGTAACCTCATCCTAACAATCGACTCCAACAACTTCCCAACCACCGACGTCAAGCTAACAGGTCTATAATTTCCTTTTTGCTTCCTTGCCCCCTTCTTAAATAGTGGAGTGACATTTGCAATCTTCCAACCTACCAACTGGCCACATCTTCGGGCTATGGGAAGAAACTGGACCATCTGGAGGAAACCCATGCAAACACAGAGAGGAACTTGCTCACAGGATCTCAGAATTAAACTCCAACTAACTGAGCTCTATTAGCATCGCACTAACTGCTATGGTGGCACACCAATTTGTGATCACCAAGTTTGCTGCAATTTATAATAGAACTTTAAAATTGATGCATTGAGAAACAAGATGTTACCAGGATTGGAGGTCCTGTGTTATGAGAAACTAGATAAGCTGGGGTGAGGAGTGAACATTTATTTTATTTAGAGATATAGCGCAGAATAGGCCCCTCTAGCTTGTCGAGCCACACCACCCAGCAACCCCCAATTTAACCCTCGCTGAATCACAGGACAATTTACAATGACTAATTAACCTACTAAACGATACATCTTTGGACTGTGGTAGGAAACTGGAGGAAACCCACACAGTCATGGGGAGAACATACAAACTCCTTATAGATGGCACTGGAAATGAACTCCAAACTATGATGCCCTGATCTATTCTACACACTATCTTACCATGGCATTATAGGACATTTATCCAAGCAGGAAGGGCATAGGTAAGGTGAATGGTCCTGATCTTTCTCCCCAGGGTAGGAGAATTGCAAGCTGGAGTGTATAAATATAAAATGAAAGGGTTAGGATTTAAAAGACACATCAGGGGGAAATTTTCCACACAGAGGGTGGTAGTCAATGTTCCCTCTAATTTGGAATGACCGAAATGCGCGAAAATCTTGCGCTGTGCAAATTTTTGCTCAGTGACAACAACATGTGTACTGAATAAATTCTTCAATAAAAACAGTACAAATAAACCAATTTTAAAATCTGCAGACAAATCATCAAAGACTCCATGAAGTCAACACCACCACATCAGAAACTGGAAAAGGAAATGTGATTGTGTACGATCATAAAATATACTTAACATGCCAACGACGTAGAGGGTGACAACCATTTGCACGCAGTTTAAATTCCTTTGTGCAATGGCAGCAAAAGACGACCACGCGCATAAACGCACACCTTACGAGGGAACATTGGTGGTGGTTATCTGGAATGAGCTGCCAGACGAAGTAGTAGATCTGGGTACAATTACAACATCTAAGAGACATTTAAGTGTCCATCTATTTACATGGATATAAATGGTTCCGAGGCAAATGGCTCTAGCATAGGAGACAACATGGTTAGCATGGGTGAATTGGCCAAATGACCTGCTTCCTTGCCGTGCAACTATTACTGCACAGTAGCATAGTAATTATCGCAACGTTTTACAGCACAGGCAACCTAGGTTCAGTCCCTGCAATTGCCAGTAAGGAGTTTATACGTTCTCCCCATGACTGCGTGGGTTTCCTTCCACATTCCAGAGGCGTACTGGTTTGCAGGTTAATTGATCATTATAAATTGTGTCGTGATTAGGCTGAGATTAAATCAAGGGATTGCTGGGCGCCGTGTCTTGAAGGTCTGAAAGGGCCTATCCTGCACTGTATCTCCATAAACAAACACATTGGGAGGTCATTGGATATATTACCAGCAAATGAGGACAGGGACTTGGGTCAATCTTTCTCCCTAAGGTTTATACACCTGCATTCCTTCTCATGGATGAGATCAATGATCATCAATATACAAGGATAAACTTGCTTTAGAACAGATTCAGAATTCAATTGGGCACGTTTACTTAACAACATTAATCAAGAACAATGCATATCAGCATCTAGCAATAAGTGGAAGAGTTTAACCCACAGACTCACAAACTATCTTTAAAACAGATTTATACCACAATCAACTATATTTCAAAATTTATATCCACCATGCTTTTAGATGCCTTATGAAAGTGAATGATTACATGTTTGGATAAAGGATCATATGCGAAAATCAAGTGTGATCATTCCAGCTTTCCAGCAGACTTAAGATTCCCAGCTCATGATTACTAACAGCAGTCTGATCACTTCTCCATCTACCATTAGTCCTTTCAGTTAGCCACTGCTAACAGCAGGAAGCAGTAGCCATCAGCCGCTCACTGACACACAATTTCACCACAACCTACAAATAAAATACAATCTTCCAATCTCATTTCTCCACTGCGGTAGCTGTTTCTTCACTAAAGCCAAGGCATTCATTTGCCTGACAGAACATTTCAAAGACTGTTAGTAATGCCTGGAAATAATGTTCTTTTCGCCACTACATTCAACTTTTATGTGCAGAGGGACTTTTATGTGAATGAAGATTCTTTACATTAAGCCAAAAAGATATGGGTTCTTTCCCAGCCTTCCATCTTAGCAGAATAACAGAATGCAATAACCATGAAACTAGACAACTTATATAATGATAAATTAAAGATACAAATTTAAATTCAAGTCGTTGCATCTGAGCAAACATTTAGTTATATGAAAAGGAAACTGACAGGTCAGAATTTCCGCTATTGTAAGATAAAGTCACAAGCAAGCTTCTTCCAGAGTGTGCCTTCAAACTGAGCACAAGGCTAACCTATGTGTCATATACGCCCCCAATTATTTAACACACACACACACTTTGGTATCAATATGGAGCTTTATCAATTGAAATGGCTTCTTTCATTTCCTGTTGCAGTTAGTTTAGTTCATTTGCTGCACTTCATGCAAATTAATAAACTAAATTAACATTACCAAATTATTTGCAAGTAGTTCCATCGAAACATCAGATATAATGTATTTCTTCACCTCCAGAAATCCACTAGTAACACAAAACACCAAGCAGGTATATTAGACCTGCAATGTTTTAGCAGAATGAAAATAGGCCCAATTAAAGTATTAGAGATTTCTATTAAGATGGGAACTGTTAGAAAATTTGATTTGAACATCACTACACTTTTGATAGCTGTACCCTTGGATCACTACACTGTAAAACTACCCGAAAAAGAAATTTTTCAAACTGAAGCATCAAGAATAAAAGAGCAGCATGGAGAAATGGTTCCAGTAAGTCATCAAACTGGATATTGATACCCAGAATTATAGCCAACAGAACACTTAGAACATCAACACAAGAGATTCAGCAGATGCTGGAAATCCAGCGCAACAAAATGCAGGAGGAACTCAGCAGGTCATCGGGACTAGCAAAGAAGGGAAGATACCAGAATAAAAAGATGGGGGAGAGGAAGGAGGACAAGCTAGAAGATGATAGATGAAACCAGGTGGGTGAGAAAGGTAAAGGGCTGAAGAAGAAGAAGGAATATGATAGAGGAGAGTGGACTATGGGAGAAAAGGAAAAAAGAGCACAGGGGAAGGTGATGGCAGGTGAGAGAAGGGGTAAGAGGCCAGAGTGGGGAACAGAAGAAAGCAAAGGGGAAAGAGGAAAAGAAAGAAAATTACCAGAGGAGAAATCAGTGCCCATGCCATCAGGTTGCAGGCTACCTAGACAGAATACGAGATGTCGTCCTCCACCCCGAGAATGGTCTCATCGAGGCAGAAGAGGTGGTTTCGGACTGACAGGTCACAACAGAAATTAAAATGGTTGGCCACTAGGAAATTCTGCTTTATGCAGATGGAGCAGAGGTCCTCAACAGAGCGGTCTCCCAATTTATGTCAGGTAATTTACGTTTACAACATCAGTGATATGAGCCTTGCTATCTCCCTTCATCTCATTTTGAGAACACCTTTCAATCACTTTCTCCTTTCACATCTGTCTAATTTTCCTTATTTAAGCCATTCATGCCAACAACTTGTCAAGTTCCACATTTGAGCATACTTTTGGTCCAAATTATGCATCTGAGCCTTATCTGATGTTTTTCCATCAAGCAGAACATGGAGCTGATTACATTTTAAAACAGCTCATAATAGAATAATTACACTGATACCCCCATTTAGCCCTGCCAAGGTTCATTATAGTACAGCTCATCCTTCAATCCTAACACTCACAGATATATAATCTGTCCTGTAAAAAGGAATCTCCACTGTTATAAACACAAGAAATAATGCAGATGTTGGAAATCCAAAACAACACACAATTCTGGAGGAACTCCGGCAGCATCTATGGAAATGAATTAACAGTTGACATTTCGGCCAACACCCTTCACTGTCGTGCCAGAAACTTACACAATCTATTACCAGCCACAACTGTTGTATGGTGCTGTGCTGGTATTCAGGGCTTACACAGCAATCAATCACTCTGTAGCTTGCTGTGGAAAGGTTGTCATTTGATGGCTGACAGTTCTGCCTCATCTGTGGAAGAGTAGGCAGATCTTAGCACTAGCAGTCACTTCAGAACCTGCAAGCTATAGTGAAAATAAGTCATTCTGACTCCAAGGGACTGCCATATTAATTGAATTGAATTGACTTTATTTCTTACATCCTTCACGTACATGAGGAGTAAAAATCTTTACGTTACATCTCCATCTAAATATGCGATCATAGTAATTTATAATAAACAGAGCCGCCGATGTAATATAGAGTATACTCAAATCAGCATGAGGTCATCAGTATGATGGCCTGGTGGAAGAAGCTGTCCTAGAGCCCGTCGGTCCTGGCTTTTATACCGCTTCCCAGATGGTAGCAGCTGGAATAGATTGTGGTTGGAATGGTTTGGATCCCCAATGATCCTACAGGCCCTTTTTACACACCTGTCCTTGTAAATGTCCTGAATCATGGGAAGTTCACAACTACAGATGTGCTAGGCTGTCCGCACCACTCTCTGCAGAGTCCTGCGATTAAGGGAGATACAGTTCCCATACCAGGCAGTGATGCAGCCAGTCAGGATGCTCTCAATTCTGCCCCTGTAGAAAGTTCTTAGGATTTGGGGACCCATACCAAACTTCCTCAACCGCCCGAGGTGAAAGAGCCGCTGTTGTGCCTTTTTCACCACACAGCTGGTGTGTACAGAGCATGTGAGGTCCTCGGTGATGTGGATGCCGAGGAACTTGAAGCTGTTTACCCTCTCAACCCCAGATCTATTGATGTCAATAGGGGTTAGCCCGTCTCCATTCCTCCTGTAATCCACAACCAGCTCCTTTGTTTTTGCGATATTGAGGGAGAGGTTGTTTTCTTGACACCACTGTGTCAGAGAGATGACTTCTTCCCTGCAGGCCACCTCATTATTGTTTGAGATTATGCCAATCAATGTAGTGTCATCTGCAAATTTAATTAGCAGATTGGAGCTGTGGGTGGTGACACAGTCATGGGTATACAGAGAGTAATGGAGGGGACTCAGTATGCAGCTCTAAGGGGCTCCTGTACTGAGAATCAGAGGGTTGGAGGTGAAAGAGCCCACCCTTACAACCTGCTGGTAATCTGACAGGAGCTGGACAAGGCAGGGTCAAGACCAAGGGCTCTGAGCTCCTTATCGAGCCTGGATGGAACTACGATGTTGAATGCTGAACTGTAGTCCAAGAATAGCATTTTCACATAAGCATCCTTTTTCTTCAGATGTGTAAGGACGGTATGTAGAGCAGTGGCTATTGCATCACCTAACGACTGGTTGTGTCGGTAGGCGAATTGTAGGGGGCCAGTTTGAGTGGACCCCAAGTTTAGAATAACCCAGTTTAGAATACTGCATTCAGTGATCTCAATGTGGTATCCTCCATAGTGCTTTACTGCTTTGTAGAATAACTAAGTTTAGATCACAAGGATGATAGGAGCTTCAACTTGCCTACTACTTCAATTCTTCACTCAGCTTTCTATCTGACCCAAGACTTCAGTATCTCATTTTATGTCCAACAAAGTTCAACAAGCTTGAGAAGCACCACCTCGTCATCCCTCTAAACACACCACAGCCTCCCAGACTCTAAGCTGAATACAGTCTCTTCAGTTGTATATCTTACGTTTCTAACATTTTTGTCCCTCTCCTGCACTACGATGTTCAGATTTCATTCCCAATACCCTACTTCTAAATCCTCCAGAGATACAAATTTCCACAGGCTTTGACCACACCTTTCAATATTCCAATTTCTTCACTTAATTTTAATCCCCAACCTTTTCTTTTGTCTTTCCTACTTCTCCCCAATGTGATACTGCCCTGCCCTGTTCTGAAGAAAGGTTAACAATCTCAAATGCTAACTAGAGACACAAGAGTGTGGATGCTGGTATCAAGAGCAACAAACAATGCTGAAGGAAGTGAATAGGTCAGCAACACCTCGGGAGGAAAAGGACAGTTGAGGTTGTGGGTTGAGACCTTTTGCCTCTGTCCATACACTTTACTTGAAAACCTAAGCATTTCCAGCATTGATTTCCATTTTCAAGTACTGCAACATTTGAACATAAGCGAAACATTAACTGCATCTTGAATCTCTGTTATGTGGTGACCATCTTGTCCCCCCATGTAGTAAAAATAATAAAAGGATTTGCATTGTTGATAAAGATAGTCCAAAAATATATGAATAGAAAAGCTTAAATAGGCATATACCAGAAGCAGGCAAATGGACAAGTTTATGAGTATCTTGACTGGCATGGACCAGTTGGGCTGAATGGCCTATTTCCATGCTGTAAGACTCTCTGACTGATGCAAACTGTACACAACCAAGATATAAAACTGCAATGTTAGGTCTCGAAATGCAAAAAACATTGAAAACTAAAAACTTTGACCACTCTAGTGTGGAAATACCTAAAGCTAAAAAGACACTAACTGAAGTAATGATCAATAATTTTTCATCAATTGGCCTATGCTGTACAACAATTAAAATATTAAATACTTCATTGTTTATAATTTTAAACATTGACC
This sequence comes from Mobula hypostoma, assembly GCF_963921235.1. Lineage (NCBI taxonomy): Eukaryota > Metazoa > Chordata > Chondrichthyes > Myliobatiformes > Myliobatidae > Mobula > Mobula hypostoma. The sequence goes on from NC_086097.1 coordinate 139,530,468, forward strand.
TACCAAACATTGATTACCTCCTCTTTAACTACTGTAACAGCAAATCTGTTCTCCTTGAATTGATTTTCAATTAATTATTTAAATTACTTCTATTCTTAATTGTGGAAAGCATCACCCACGTGTCAAAACCAGAAAATTCCTGTCTGGGTTCAGTCCAGAGATTGGTGCACAAAAATCTATGTTGATACTTCAGTACAGTCGTGTGAAAATGTGTCAAGTGTCCTGGCTAATAGTTCAGTTTCAGTCAACATGACGGAAGGATTTTCATTAACATATTACTGCCAAAAGGAAGGTTTGGGCATACAAATTAACTGCCATGTTTTTAAAATTACAGCAGCGATTATTGGCTACAATTCTGACATTTGGCCATCCAGAGATCACAAAATTTATTGTGGAAAAGCATTCATCAAATTACAATCTGACAGTACAAGAGGCAAAGGGACTTACCTTCTGCAACTCCCCATGGATACTGTCGGCCCCTGACACGTTTTCCATTCACCTCTATAATAGTATTACTACCTACAACAGCAAGAGGTAAACGATCCTGAAAAAGATGAATAAGCACAAAAATAATCAAGAATAATTCATCATGCAAAACTTAAAAGCAGTTTTAAGCAGGTAGCTAAATAAATGAGTCTGTCAGACTTAAATCTCTGGGTCCAACTGTCACCAAATTTCCCCTTATTATAGAATAAGAAAATACAATTTTAAAACTAAAAAAAGGAGAACAGATAGGAGTTACAATCGTTGGGCCTCAGCTGAAGAATAGGGCCCACTTTCTGAAGGGTATCAAGGCCTTGAAAAAGCAGTGAGGGTGGCTGGGGGAGCTGTAGTAATGCACTACAGCACAGAACAGATCTTTCATTCCATCTAGTCTGTACTGCACTATTATTCTGCTTAGTCCCATCAATCAACAACTGGGTGAGAGCCCTGCATACAACTTCCATCCATATACTTACCCAAACTGCTCTTAAATGTTGCAATCAAATCGCATTCACCACTTCCACTGGTAGCTCATTTCACACTCACACCACCTTATGAGTAAAGATGATCTCCCCTATTTTATCTTGCATCCTTAACCTATGCCTTCCAGTTCTAGTCTCACCCAATCTCAGTAGAAAAAACCTGTTTGCATTTACCCCATTTACACTTCTCAATTTGGTATAGCTCCATCAAATATCTCCTTATTTTCCAATGCTCCAGTGAATAAAGTCCTAACCTGTTGAAGCCTCCTTGATAACTTGGGTCCTCAGGTGCCAGCAGCAATCTTGTAAATTTTTTCTGCACTCTTTCAATCTTATTGGTATCTTTTCTGTATGGAGGTGACCAGAATTGCATGCAATACTCCAAAGTAGGCTTCACCAATGTCTTGTACAACTTCAACATAACATTCCAAACTCCTGTACGCAACATTCTGATTTATGAAGGCTGTTGTGCCAAAAACTCTCTTTTTGACCTTACTAACTGACAGCATTTTCAAGGAATTATCCCTCCATTCTATCATGCCCCTCAGTGCCCTACTGTTCAGCGTGCAAGTTCTACCCTGACTTTTCTTCCGCAAAGTGCTATGCCTCACATTTGTCTGCATTAAATTCTACCTGTCATTTTTCAGCCCATTTTTCTGTTGGTTCTGATCTTGCTGCAAGCTTTGATAGCCTTCCTCATTGTCCATTACACTTCAAATCTCGGGGTCATCTGCACATCATCACCAAATCTTTAATATAGTTGGCAAACAACAAAAAACCCAGCACTGATCCCAGTGGCCCACTAGTCACAAGCCTCCAGTCAGAGAGGCAAACTATTTCCTACCATTCTCTGGCTTGTCGCACAAAGCCAATGTCATCCTGAATGTCAAGTGGCTTAACCTTCCGGAGCAACCTCCCATACGGGACTTTGTCAAAGACCTGCTAAAGTCCACGGAGATGATATCCACTGCTTTATCTTCAAAAGTTTGAGCAAGAGAGAGCACAGTAACTGGCCTAAACGAGTACTGCCCAGTGGCACAGATTCAACAATCATTTAGTACTTTGAGTGGCTGGTAATAGATCATAAAATCCCACCTTCATTGGACTTTTTCCAGTTCTCCTAGCACTCAGATTGGTCCACTAATGACATCTTAGTCTCAGCCCTCCATCCAAGGCCCACCTAGAAAATTATGTCTCATCCGCCAGTTTGTTGTTCATCGACTTCAGCACAGCATTTAACGTGAAGCTGGTGGATATTCTGTCCACGTTGGGACTCAACACCCCTCTTTGAAATTGGATCTTGGACTTCTTGACGAAAAGATTCCAGTCAATCTGAATCAGAAACTGCAAGGCATCGGACTGCAAGGTCCTACAGAGGACAGCAAAATCTACTGGGAGGATCACTGGGGTCTCTCTCCAGCCCCCCCATTTGTCACATTTACTGGAAGTGTTGCAGACAAAGGACCTAAAGCAATGCCCATCACAATCTCTTTGCCCACTATCGTCAGGAAGGAGGTGTAGACAAAGGACCTGAAGCAACGCCCATCACAATCTCTTTGCCCACTATCGTCAGGAAGGAGGTACAGAAGTATCAGGATTTGGACTGCCAGACAGGTTACAAACTTCTTCCGTTAGGCTACAAGACTAATGAATACCCTGCCACTACCATAGAGCAGTGAGGTTTTACCACACTGTGCACTACATGCATTTGATTTATATTTTATTACCATACGTTATGGTAATATTTCACTTTATGTGCTGTGCGTGATACGTGTTTTGTGGGTGCACTGTGGTTCAGAGGAACATTATTTTGTTTGATTGTATATATGCACAGTCAAGTGACAATTAACTTGAACTTGAAACTTCCTGATAACCTCCTCAGGAAAAAAAACCTTATAGGTTTGATTAGACAGAACCTGCCACACACAGTCATGTTGATTATCAAAATCAGGCCTTGTATATCCAAATGATTAGATATATCGTCCCTTTAAATACCTTCCAATAATTTACACACTACTGACATCAGACTCACAGGGCAATCATTTCATGCCTTATACACCCTGGTGACTCATCCCCCCTAATTTATCTCAAGCCATAAGTACCTCCGCTTCTGTAATCTGAATAAGGTCATGACCGCACTACTGTTTTGCCTCAATTCTATAGCCTCTACGTCTGTTTACCGAATAAATACAGATGTATTAAGATCTCTGCCATCTCTTTCAGCTTCATGGACAGATAACCATGCTGATCTTCAAGGTAGCTCAACTGGAGGAAGTGCGTTCTAAATTATGAGTTTCAATAAATAAAGGGAAAGTGTTCCTACTGACAAGTAATCTGTAACCAGAGGACACAAATTTTGCTTTTACTTTTGACGTAACTGTGATGTTTCAACCTGAGCACTGTGGAAGTAACTGCAGTTTTAGATTTAGACAGACTGAAAAGAAAACAGCAAAGCAGAATAATTTCAGTGGTTGAGTTTTTTAAAAAATATACATAATATAAAATGAATAGCAGTTTCTAAAGGAAAAAAAAACTAAAAGGAATCTATCCACTGAACCACTGATTACTGGCTTTGCATTGGTATTCTTCCATTCATTCATTTAGTTATTGAAGTCATTAGCAATAACTTTACCAGTTGTAGTTTTATACTTTGACGAAATGCCATAGAGGTTATTTTTAAAAAGTCCAACTTTCCAAAAATATTAGTGTTTAAACTGTTAAGCAATGATATTAAAAGGGAATATTTTCAAGGCAAAGGTGTTGCATTAGATTACAATTTTCAAAAGTAACCAGTAGGAATTGGTAAAACAATACAGCCATTTGTCAAACTTTTGAACAAAGTAACTACTAAACAAAATAAACCTGCTGCTCAACACAACACTCCCCTGTACTTGTGTGTTGGCAATTTCCTTGCCCATCCATTTAACTGTGATATTCTTTCTATTCCAAACATACGGCTTGTCTGCAGCACCAAGATCTGTGGTTGGTCACATCCCCTCCCCCAATAACATCTCAGGCTCTCTTTCAATTAAGGTTTCCATCCATTATTAATGCATACATTTTATCATTCCCACTGGAAAACAAGTACAGGATCTTTTCTCATTTGAAGGCAGGAACAAACTGGGCTACAAGCCATGTGAGGTTCTTCCAAGAGATCTGAGAATAATCTGCAAATTCAAATTAAGCAATTGCAAACCAAATGACTATCAAAGCTGGAGCAATTTACTTTAGTTGAAATGCAACTACTTGGATAGATTTTGCCAAATTTATTTTCAGTTTTAAACATTATCTGGTTCCGTTTCAACCTTGTATGTACGGATTCTTTCCCTTTTCTATCTGTTCATAGCTCAGCACATTTACCAGCCTTCTCCCTTCCATATGGTTTGCTACTAAAAATGTCATTGTTGCAGCTGCTCCTTTGGCTTCCCTCCTGTCACTGTCACAAGGAGCAAGTATCTTGGAACATGAATCCTTTATAGACACAGCATGCTTCCAATGGAATTTATGTTTGAGCTGATTTTAAAGCTAATAATAAAATATTGCAACTTTAAGACCTTCATGTGGATGGGAAAAATGAGTTGCATATTTATTATACTATGAGATTAAATATTCTGATTGTTTCTCTGAAATATAGAATCTTATAAAAGCTACTGCATTTTACAAGATCCTATAACCAGGTGTAATTTAAAACTATTGGCTTGTGAGCAAACTGCTGCACCTTAAGAATTAATGAACCCACAAAGGCTAATAATTACCAATTGAAAACAAAACATCCCCCATCAAAATCAATGCAAAGCTTTGTATTCCATCAAGTATCCCCTTTATTTGAGGCTATGCTTCCTCTATATTATCTCTTGGCCAGCTGTTGCACACTTCAACTTGGAATAGGCAGAAAGTACCCCACAGTTAATGATATCCTACCTTTATCTTTTTTACCAACTTATTTTCTTCTTCATCATCAGTTTCTGGGAATTCATAGATCTTTATTTTGTGTTCTTGGATTTCTTTCATCACCTGCAAAACAGTAGTTAATGGAATATAACCCAAAAGCTCTAAATTTAGGTCTGTACCAGAAAGTTGATTGGCTAATTCACACTGCTAGATAAAGCCTGATAATTGAATGGCATTCTGTCAAAATGGGTCACCCACTCCACGCAGTTGATTGCATTCAATACAGTTTGTTAATTCTCTGAATGCTTGCTTTGCTACATTTCTTCAAAGATACACTGTTTAACTGGAAATTTCAGTGCCAAACTGTTCCAAGCTAAAATGGAAAGACTTTGTCCCAGACAAATCCACAAGAGGATCTGACCACTGAAACACATTACCAGAATCTAAGTTTTGTTTCTTTGACTAGGTCAATAACAGATGCTCAGATTTTATTTCTAGGGAAGATTTTGCTGAATTCAGAAACTTGCTTAATACAGAAGGTTAACAGATGGTCATTACAGATGCAAACTTGTTATTTGATGTGACCGTAACACCAAAGAATACTGGAGCAACGTGGAAGGGTTAGGGTGCCACGGCAGCACAGTAGTTAGCGTGACACTATTACAGTTTGAGTATCCGAGTTTGTAGTTCAATTCCAGCACCGCCTGTAAGAAATGTGTACGTTTTCCCCATTACCGCATAGGTATCGTCCAGGTATTCCAGTTTCCTCCCGCACTCCAAAGACTTATTGGTTAGTAGGTTAATTAGTTGGTCATTGTAAATTGTCAGTGATTAGGATAGGATTACATAAATAGGTTGTTGGGTGGCATGGCTCACTGGGCCAGAAGGGCCTGTTCCACACGATCTCCAAATAAATAAATAAAATGACAAATTATTCAATTTTATAGCACAAAAGACAGCCATCTTGTCCTGGACAGAATGAAGCACATTTGTGCTCTAGCTTACTAGATTTAAGTTACTTACACACCCACACACACACAATGGTTTTGCCATGAGAAGTAGGGCAAGTCTCAGCAGGCAAAGCAACTACTACAGCAGTAAGACACACACTGTGCAGATTGTCATTTTACTTTTAAAAAAAATCCATTTCTTCCAATATACCTGCAGTATGAAATTCACTGAATACCATCTGAGCCTGTCTGCTTACCTGTCTCTTGAACTGTTGGCATTCTTCTGGAGTGAGGGTGTCGGCTTTGGCAATGAGTGGAATGATGTTAACTTTCTCGTGTAGGCGCTTCATGAATTCAATATCCAAAGGCTTTAATCTGCAGAAATATTACACCAAAATTAGTCAACTGTGAATACAAAACAGAGAATATTCAAGGCTGAAATAGATTGATGCATGGACTCCAAAGGAATCACGAACTTAGGGTAGAGAAGGAAAATCAAGTTGAGGACACAGATTGGATCATTGATGATCTTATACACTAGTTGGGCTATTGACATTCCATTCCTGCAGGTCAATAACAATCCATTAATTATCAAGGCAGATCAAAACTCCCATCAAACACTGAAGTCCAGTGGCAAAAAGATCATGGCTGATCTTTCATCCAAAGGCCTCTTCCTTCTATTGACTCCATGTCCCCTGATTCTTTGTCCTGGACTGTGTGAAGGTTCTTTCAAGTTCAAGTCGAATTTGCAATCATCAAAGGCAAGCGCAGAATATTGCATCATGTGCCTGACCTATGCCTTGTAGACTGGGCAAAGGCTTTGGAAATTCAAATAATCATAATAAAAAGCCTTGACATTCAACTTTAAATAGAAAATAAACATTTATTTTTAAATTTACTCATCTGCATTGTTTAAACTGCTGTACATGTCTAACTGTTCCTCATCTGAAGCAGTTAAGACTCAACTGCCATGTTAGTCTGGAAACATATAGAGCCAAACTGGGCAAGAACTGCAGATTTCAACCCCCTTCAAGACACTGATTTTAGGCCTATCGCATGCAGTGTTACAGAAGTGTCTTTTTGTAAATTGCAGATTTTATTCCTTGAATTTAACCCCCTCAGCTGTCATGGTGGGATTTGAACTCGTTATTTTATCAATAGTCCAGAACTGCAGTTGCTAATTAATCTAGCTGGCCTGAGCTATTTTATCAAGTCAGGTTACTTTTTATTGTCATTTCAACCATAACTGATGGTATGGAACATAGTAAAAATAAGACAACACTTTTCAGGACCATGGTGCTACATGAAACAATACAAAAACTACACTGAACATGTAAGAAAAACCACAAAAACTACACTTGACTACAGACCTATCCAGGACTGCATAAAGTGCACAAAACAGTGCAGGCACTACAATAAATAATAATAAATAATAAACAAAACAGTAGGCACAGTAGAGGGCAGTAGGTTGGTGTCAAGCCAGGCTCTGGGTATTGAGGAATCTGATGGCTTGGGGGAAGAAACTGTTACATGGTCTGGTCGTGAGAGCCCGAATGCTTCGGTGCCTTTTTCCCAGATGTCAGGAGGGAGAAGAGTTTATATGAGGGGTGCGTGGGGTCGTTCATAATGCTGTTTGCTTTGCGGATGCAGCGTGTGGTGTAAATGTCTGTGATGGCGGGAAGAGAGACCCCGATGATCTTCTCAGCTGACCTCACTATCCGCTGCAGGGTCTTGCGATCCGAGATGGTGCAATTTCTGAACCGGGCTGTGATGTAGCTGCTCAGGATGCTCTCAATACAACCTCTGTAGAATGTAGTGAGGATGGGGGGGTGGGAGATGAACTTTCCTCAGCTTTTGCAGAAAGTAGAGACGCTGCTGAGTTTTCTTTGCTATGGAGCTGGTGTTAAGGGACCAGGTGAGATTCTCCGCCAGGTGAACACCAAGAAATTTGGTGCTCTTAACGATCTCTGCAGAGGAGTCATCGATGTTCAGCAGAGAGTGGTCACTCCGTGTCCTCCTGAAGTCAACAACCATCTCTTTTGTTTTGTTTACATTCAGAGACAGGTCGTTGGCTCTGCACCAGTCCGTTAACCGCTGCACCGCCTCTCTGCATGCTGACTCATCATTCTTGCTGATGCGACCCACCACGGTGGTGCCATCGGCCAACTTGAAAATGTGGTTCGTGCTGTGTGTTGCAGCAGAGTCGTGTATTGAATTGAAAAAGAAGCCACAGTGCAATAGGTCATTTAACAACCACTGCAACATGAATCTGTGAGCTCAGCACATTTGGAAAGGGAAGCATCACCTGAACCATGTCCTATAATCTTCATTTATCAATGATACCAAACCAGTGACCCAGTAGGAATTTAGCAGCCAAACTGAGGAAAATTTGAAGCCAAAGTTAAAACCAATCTCAAGCAGTCGATTGTCAGCAATATTGTGCAGAACAGCTATTTAAAGATAAAATACAGGACATTCATCCACAAGAATTTGAAACTGTTCCCAGCTACACCAATTTAAAGTATTTTTAAAGAACTCTTTTAAAAATATGATCTGGCAGAATAGTAATTCAGTTCAAAGAATGGCTGAACTTGCAGAAAACTTGTTAATCTGTTTTCTTAAAATGTTATACAAGAAGTTATTAAGCTAAGTGCACAGCTTCGGAGGTGGTCAGGGGATGACTCAATTTCTGCTTAAAAGGAATCAGTTATTTCCACAGGTCATTTTCATACATGGGTTCTGGTTGGAAGGGTGTAACCAAAGTAATGTAACAATCTCCGTCAATGACTTAGATGAGGGAATGAAATGAGATGTACTCACATTCATTGATGATACCAAGTGGCAGTGTGGGGTGAGAGGTGTTTGTACAGAGACTTCAGTGGGGGTAGAATGCACAGCAGATATTATCCACATTGGTATTTTTAGATGTTGAGAGATTAAAAGGTTCAGGTGTTGAAGACTGAATGTTAATGCACAGGTTCAGCCATTAGAAAGTTTAATAGTATATTGTGAAGGCTGACCACATTGATCAACTTGCCATCTCAGGAATCGAAGAGGAAAAGGTTAAACAAATTAGGCCTGTAATTTCTGGAATTTGGTAGAATGAGCAACAAGTTCATTGAAACATCACGAGGCTTGCCAAGATGGAGCACAGCTAATATTCCCCCGCTTAGAGAGTTTGGAATTAATGTCTTTGGAATTCAAGGCCGTGGAGGTTCAATTGCTGAGTATATTTAAGAAAACATACAAAACTGTATACACAAGATATTGGATTGGATGGCTCTAGTTACAAGGAAAGATTGGATAGGCTCAGATATTGAAGTAATGTTAAGGGTTCACTATGGATTTGTGAAATAATCCCGGCATGAAGCAGCAAATGCAAAAAAGTGATTAACAAGTGTTATGATAGAATTGCTTGAATATATGGAATAAATCAAATATTGCCAGGCCTCTTCTTCAATTGAATGAAGGCTTAATGGGGCAGTTATAGGTACACAAAACTTCTTTATTTTGTAAATGAAGACTTATGAGTTCCTGGCATGCCAGATTATACAAATAGAACAAGAAAATTGAGCTACAACATAATGACAGGCAGAAATAGCTCTGTTAGAGGACGGACAGAATGATGTACCTAAAAGTTGAAGAATTTGAGATTAATTCCAGAAGGCTGCAAGATGCCCAGTTGAAAGATGATGCACTGTTCCTCTAGCTTGAATTACGCTTCAATGTAATAGTGCAGGACACAGTGACAGATGGATAGGAAGTGAATTAAAGTTGAGCAAGAAGAAAACTGCTGGAAGAGTTCAGTGGGTGAAGCAGTAACTGTGTGCATGTGTGCACATGCGTGTGTGTTGGTGGGGGGGGGGGGAGAGAGAGAGAGAAGAATGGTAAATGCTTTGGGTTGTGACCCTACATCATTAGTGACAGGAAAGTGGAAATTCAGGATCACCCCTTTGGACTGAGTGCAGATGCTCCACATTATGATCATTCAAGCTGCATTTGTTTTACCCAATGTAGGGGAGGCCACATCATGACCTGGGAAGAGTGTTTGGTTCCTGAATTGTGCGAAGGGAAGTGGAAAGACAGATGTTTCACCTCCTGTAACTGCACAGAATTTTCTTTTCTTTCCTGAACATCTTTCTGTTGTTTGAGAGAAGGTGGCAGATATGATAGACACATAGGTTACAATACTCTTTAGTGAGGATGAGAATCATCACAGACTGAGTTGTGAGGCTTCTTTATTAAATGCTGAACTTTAAATTATTTTAATCCCTTTTTAAAGGGTTTAATATTAACTGATTTGTCAGTGAGACCAAACAGCATTGTAAAACCAGCAGAAAAAGAATGAATTCAACAGATTAACTATTCAGCTCTTGGAAATTATTGCAACTGTACAAAATATTTTACCAACCCATGACCTGAAGGAGCAATAAAGTATAAACAACAGTGGACTCTGCTGTCTGGCATTTGGCGTCGATTCACACGGGATTCAGCATTAAGGTAATCTTCAAACTTGCTGTCTATGTGATCAATGACAGGTTGCCAGCTGAAAATCAAACATTGGAAAAGTGATCAATTAATCATGGTCCCAGCATGGAATTTGCAATAATTATGGAATTTGTGATAATAGATAAACACAAAATGAGAAAGAATCAACAAATAGTGTTACTTTTTATTTTTGTTACAAAATACTGTGGGGCATTGGATATAATATGACTGTAGATTTGGTTGGCAGTTACAGCAGAGACTCTCAAACTCTCCAGTCTGAGGACACCTGAACAGATATTTCAGGTTGCAGTGCTACCTCAATCTTCATCTGTGAGACATTTTCTGACATGCCACAACAGCCATGGCCATTGCTCATCACCTTGACTACCACTTTTCTCCAAAGAACTCTAAACCCTCAAATCCCACACTTTCCCTGATACCCCCACTTTCTAAATTCTTTCCTACCATACAAATCTAATATTGATCCCAGTTGTAGAATAACAGGGTTGATCCATTTGTTATCACTGATAGAATGAATTAACAACAGAAAAACACCAGTACAGATGCATACAACAGGAATTCTGCAGATGCTGGAAATTCAAGCAACACACATCAAAGTTGCTGGTGAACGCAGCAGGCCAGGCAGCATCTGTAGGAAGAGATGCAGTCGACATTTCAGGCCGAGACCCTTTGTCAGGACAGATGCATCTCTACTTATAATAAGGGATTTAATAGGAAAAGGTGTTGTGCATTATGGAAAACTGTGATATTGACTGTTTTCCAGCAACTCAATCTTTCTATAATGTGTGGTTCCCTATACATCCATTTTCTTCTAATTTTTTCTGGCAAAATTAACCAAAATATTATTTCTTTAAAGCGTTTCTCAGAGATTCTTGTGTGACCTTCAGTTTGTTTGCCTGTTCTACTTTTCACCCTGTAAACTTTGGAAATTAGGATTTTGGATCACAATCTTAAACTACGATGGCCTTGTTCATCCAAACCCATACAGTTTCTTCCCTCAAATTTCTGGCTCAGTTTTGTAATTATTACAAACTGAACAACCATCTGGTGTATGTTTTCAGCAGCCTTGACCTTGAGCTCTGAAATTCCAAGCTCCCCAAACCTCTCTTTCTCTATCGCTCTTTCCTTCTTAAAGATGCACCTTCTAATATCTCACTTCACATTTAGTGAAATTTAAACTAGCACTCACTGTCCAACAATGCAAAAGAGTTAATAGTAATGCCAGAATTGATGAGTGTTGTAACTACAGAGGTTCTTCAGTGTTATACGAGTGCTCATGAGAAGTCTTACTCAAGAAATGGAATTGACAGATACAGGAATTATGATCAAGGTAATCTGAGATCTTCTTTGTAGTCAGTGGTAGGGAGCTACTTTCTGTTCTATTTCATTGAAAATATTATCTTCAACTTCAAGAATCTAAATCTCTTCACCATATCTACAAGAAGTCTAAATCTCTTCACCATATCTACAACAAGCATGCACATATATGTGGGGCCTTGACTTCAAGGTACTGATAAGGATTTGACGTTGAGCATCATTTCATACAAACTTTGGGTTTATGAATGCACTCTGTTCATGCTGGTCATAAGCAGTTGCCAGGAACACGAATACCCCTACAGAAGTACTTTATTATTTGTGAAATATTCCATATAAATATAAAACCATGTAAAAACTTGGAAACAGTCAGTCAAGAAGTCTTGCATTTGAAAAAAAAATGTTTTGCTATATTTTCACAGATGCTGCTTGAACTGCTTGCTTCCAGCATTTTCAGTACCTATAGTTTTGTGTGTGTGTGTGTGTGTGTGTGTGTGTGTGTGTGTGTATGTGTATGTATATATACACACACACACACACATACATACACACACACACATATATAAATAAATAAAATAAAATAAACGTACAATTTGGAAAACTTACCAGTTGCTGTTGTCCACAGCATCTCCAAATCCAGGAGTATCGACTATTGTGAGTAGTAGTTGAACACCACCTTCTTTAATGAATACTTTTGACTGTTCCACCTGTTTAAAAATAAAACAGAAAAATGTAAAATTCTACAAAACACTTCAATTGCTCAAAGGGATCCTGGTTAAGTCACTGATGTCTGCTTAAATAAATTTAGGATTGCATTCATTCCTAATACAGAATAATTAGAATTTTTATGAAAACTAGCTCAAGATATCCAAATTTAACTATGTCATAATTTGAAGACATTGATGAGAAACTCATATTCTTTCAATGTGCTCAGGTATCTCATGGAAACCCAATTAGCCTCAAATGCAACAAAAATTTTGAAGATTTAATCCCAATGAATATCTTCCTTACTCAACAATCAAGCTGATCATATAGGACACAAGATCAGAATAAGGTCTGCAGGTAGTGATCCACAGTAGAAAATGTTTAATCACAACCTTCGCTGAAATTTGCCACCCTGTAATTCAAAAGTAGATCATTCTCACTTTCCCCTCTTCTCCTTACATATTATCCAGTGTTCTGCTTCTACAAACAACAGGCCTCTCTGGGACAAATCTCCTTCATGTCCTTAGAAGAACCACTATCCAAGACAATGGAAATTACACTGGGTTTAAATTGAATATCTAGATATAATAGTAATCAGAGAGAAAACTGAAGGTTGTTTAACTATCTAGTAAAACAACAATTTCAGACGCTTTTTCTGAAATACAACACATGCTCAAAAGTGCTCAAAGCTGAATTTGACTCCTTTAGGCTAAAGACATTGTCATGAGAAATTCCACTTGGGACTAAGATGAGTAGCTTCTAACAAATACAAACATCTTTCTTTGACTGACTCCAGCCGATGGAGTGGGTTCCTTGACACCCAACCACCCCCACTCTTCCGAATTGGCTCTAAATGGATCATCCTGGGCTACTGGCTGCGAGGTTCCCAAATTTCTTTTAGTGTGTTGTTTGGCAAGGCAATAATGCAATAGCTCATTGGGTCTACTTAAAATATTTATTCTCATAAATATGAGAATACTCAGGCAGCTTTCCATTTTGTCAGATACATGGCACTGTTGTAGCTGCACTACAGCTTAACTTGGCAGTAGAGTACCAGTCTACTTGTGACTGGCTAAAAGCTGCCAGAATCTTTGCTGGGTCAGCGCACTGGCCATTTCCTGAATAAAATAAGTTAGCTGGGGAGTGGTATAAGTGATGATGAAAAGTTCAAGACAGCAAGTCATGAAACTCCACTTGACATCTTTGTCTGAAGATGGTTGTGAATATTTGATATGGTGGTAGCACAGCAGCTGAATTACAGAATTAACTGTATTGTCATAAAAGCCTATTGGGTTCACTCATGTCCTTTAGAGAATAAAATCTGCTCTTCTTACTCTGACTTTGAACAGACTCCAGCTGGCCTCACACACCTGATATAGTTCAGTAAACCAGATGAACAACAGCAAATTGGAATGGGCAACAAACACACCTTGTTAGCAACATCCAGATTCCCAAGAAATGAATAAACATGCTACTGACATCAGTTTGCAATTGATGCATTTTCTTTCTTTCATAAACATTCAAGATACAGACAATGGAGAATCGTGGTGAGTTTTCCTTTTGTGGAGACAGCCAAGTAAGTGATTTGAGAAAACAGAACTTGGGATCCTCTCAGTCAGTGATTACAAAACTCATGTGCAAAGGGATAATAAATTTTAGATGTTATTATTCCAAATATGTATATTGAATGGCTTAAATGACAATTATAGAAGCAGCTGATGGATACAAGTCAGAGTTCAAATACATAAAGACAACATGCCGCATGTGTTTGCAACTTAGGTAAACAGTGATCTTTTAGACCTTAAAACTCGATGTTTCATTCCAGGCTGTAAACCTGGTTCAGACAATCAAATAACCCTAGTTCATTCAGGGAAATTCTTTGCTAATAGTAGGTCTGCCTACTCAGTTCCTTTAAGTGTTGTTGAGAACATAGGTAAACAAGTTTTTGGTCACTAGAAGCTACAGAATTCTTTCACCCTGTGTTGATACACTCCACTCAACACAGACTAGGATGTATTTATTATTCTGGTTAATTGGGCCACATCGGGACCAGAACATTTTGGCCCAATTAAGCAGCTGCCCCAAGCAGCTGAAGTTTCATGGAAATAGTTAAAAGTATTTAAAAAAAGGCCAAACTACATAAATTCATAGTGTTCTAACATTAGAACACTGAGTACCTCTACAGTACTATAAAACTGTATTGGTTCCTAATAGTTATCTGGCTATTTTCTCAATTAGTTTTTGTTCCTTAATAATTGTCCCCAATAAGCAGCTGCCCCGATTAACCGATGGTCCAGTTAACCACAATCTACTGTATAAAAAACCAAAAGGTATTTAATAATCTATTCGTATATTAGTTCAACTAATTTATCAAATGAGTTACAATTATTGGTTCAAATGATTTTTGAAACAAATACAATTTGGAAGTAAGCAGTTAGGTCTTCACTTCCATCCTTCTCCAGGTTCACAGATTACACGATTTTTCTCATTCACTGCCACCTGAGTTCAATTGCATCAAAATGGAGTATGTTTGTCAGTAATCTGGTGGTAACTGCTCAAAAAAATACATAGAACAGTACAGGCCCCTAAGCCCACAATGTTGCGCTGACCTTTTAACCTACTCTAAGATCAACCTAACCCTTCTCTCCTACACAGCCCTCCAATTTTCTATTAACCATACACCCCTAATATATCTGCCTCTACCACCACACCTGGCAGGGTGATCTTCGCATTCACCACTGTGTAGAAAACTTGCCTCTGACATGTCCCCTATATTTTCCTCCAATCATCTTAAAAGTATGCCCCCTGATATAACAATATATTTTGAATATATGAATAATATGAGGGGTGATTGATAAGTTTGTGGCCTACGGTAGGAGTCAATTTTAGAAAACCTAGCATATTTATTTTTCAATTTAGTCCCCTCCTACATTTACACACTTAATCCAGCGGTCGTGGAGCATACGGATCTTGGACCTCCAGAAAGTGTCTATAGCAGGGGTGATTGATAAGTTCGTGGCCTAAGGTAGAAGGAGATGAGTTATACAGCTCTCGTTATATACACATGCAGTTCAACTCTTTAAGTGATTATGCAGAAAGTTTGAGGTTAATAACCCACCTCCTTCTACCTTAGGCCACAAACTTATCAATCACCCCTGATGAGTTATTAACTTCCAACTTTCTGCATAATCACTCAAAGAGTTGAACTGCATGTGCATGTAACAGAAGCTGCATAACTCATCTCCTTAGGCCACAAATTTATCAATCACCCCAAGTCAAGTCAGTCAATATCTGACTTGTAATGAACTGTGTTCCTGAATTAAAACAGGCAGAATAAAACCAGGATTCAACTCCAATGCACTTGTACACTACGCCTGACATCCTCAGATCCTCCATTTCAAAACTTTGATCTTAAAGATGAGACTTTGTGTGAGCACCATCTTCATAAAGCTGCAACTACTCAACAAACAGGGCCATGTTTTTGCAATTGATAGAGAGCTCATTACCGAGCCATCATCCAAAATTATTAGTGCAGGTATATGGTCATTGCGTTATTCTGAGAGAAAAGTCCAAAGCAAAAATTGTAGAAGTAATGAAAATTTAACTAGCAAATTCTGTTCTTTAAAAGTTGCAGCAGAACTTTTCATATGAAGACTAAATGAAATTCCTGGTAGAGTTTTGTTGCAATTTCAACTTTCTTTTTAAAAAAAAAGATAGACAAATTGTGATCTTCTGTAGTTGTTTCAACTGCTTAAGACTCTGCAACTGAAATTTCCATCCTTCCCTCAATTTAGATGAGCCTTCCTGTTACCACAGCTGGAACTAATAAAGAGTTGAAATACAAATAACGCTTGCCAATCCTCTCACACAATGTGTGACTTACCATAAGGATAAAGATATAACCAGTAGAGCAAGGCACTAAGAAGCAATGTGACTTGTATTGCAAAACCAAACAGTCGATACATCATTTACATGGAGATCTAGAAAACACAGCCATTCAAAGCAAGACCTCCAAATCCAACTGAGCTTAGTTGTCACATCAAACTGATGATAAAATCAATCTGAAGCAGGAACAGAATCAGGAACAAAAATGCTTCAAAGTTGCAAAAATATAGTTGTTAAATAGCAGTTTGTCCCAGAAACTATATAGCTTTCATACTCTGGCAACCAGAAATATGCCACTTAATAAAAGAGGAACCACACTTTGAAATGTTTTTTTATAAACTGTCATTTAACCAACGGATTTCAAATAGCAACTCAAAATGCTAGAGGAATTCATCAGATCAGACAGCATCAATGAAGGGAAAAGGACACTTGACTTTTCAGATTGAAACCATTCACCACGACTGTAGAGAGAGGGGGCAGGTCAGTATATTAAGGGGTTAGAGCAAGAGCTGGCAGAACTCGACTTTCCTATTTGTCACTTTAGCTACAGTTATTGTATCTAATTACCCTCATCAGGGAGAGAGATGATACAGCTTGCTACCCATTATCTGATATGAAAGAATGAATGTAATTCCATACCTACATAATTTTACCGTAGTGATGAAAGAGCAAGGAACATGGCACAACATGGCCAGCTGAAAGCAACAGTGCTGAGCAACGAGTGAATCATGGAACTTCCATAATTTTCATTTCTTGTGTATTTTTTTTAACATCCTGAAGTTGCTTATTCAGGAGGAACAAAATATACAGCATTGAAACAATAGCACATATTCAACAATTTTACCAGTAATCTTGTTTTCACAGATTATTGACAAGCAAATTTCCATAAATATAGTTACTGACCAAAACCAATCACATAATTAAAAAAATTAAGTGTGGACCATATAACATACACCCTCTTCCACATAATATTCAGTGGTTACATAATTTGGACGAACTCCCTTTCAGAATCAACAGACTAGACAACTAACCTTAAAATGGTCTTAACTGCTGCTTCAAACAAGAAATAATCAAAATGCTAACCTGTCAGAAAATTAGGATTATAACAGATTGGTCATTTTGGTTGAATTCTGGCTCTAACTGTTGGATTCATAGAGAAAGATGAAAGCTGCAAATGAGTGTGTGTAATCTACAAATAAATCTTCGGTACCGTAATCAATGGCTGCATTCAGCAGCACACAACAGGGAAGTCTCCAAATCAAGAGCTCAAAGATTTGCATCACAGATTCCATGATTCCACATTCCTTTATTTACTGAATTCAAAGGTTGGTTCTACACAGAGCTGATTATATTTCACCCTCCTCACACCAGGATGAACAATTACCTAAATCTATAAAGTATACTCAACATATGATTCAATTCATGGCTCTTGATTTGATATTTCCCTATCCTTCCTACCCAGTCTTCAACAACACATTGCTCTACTGATGTAATCCCCAGACTGGCTGTTTGATTCATAACATAAATCAGAAAACATTTTCCACAGCATTGCAGTTTGATTTAAAGTTAAAAGTGCCCAAAGGGAAGGACTTCTACAAATTTCTCACTCCTTCCCATTGGTCAATTTATAAACGATTATCTTCTAACATTGCTTGAGTTAGACTCAACCCCTCCCCTCCCCCATCAATTTTCACAGAGGAAATTAGAGAAAGCCTACATTTATCAAGAAAGGTTTCTAAACCTCACATGCATTAGGGCCACCATACATGGGAAAAGTACAAAATGGAAAAAAAAACAACTGGAAACAATCCAGAGAATGTTCGTATAAACAACAGATTCACATAACAATCTCTGACCATATTCCATCATCTGGTTTTCACATCATTCCCATGAGAATTCTGGAAACCAGAATCCAATTCTTGGCATTCCAAGCTTACACTTCAAATCACAGCATTCCCCACTATCATTTTACTTTATTAAACTGACAAATTTATATCCCTTCAGAATGCTTCCACTGAAAAAACATACGTACATATTTGAGATATTTTTAGCTAGTCAATGATAATCAAAGAAAATAGTTAGTTTAGGTCAAAGATGTTAATGGCTTAGGCTGTGGGAAATAAGATCCCTTTTTAAAAGAAAAATAGTTGACATTCATGTCACTGAACCAAGGACTGCAAACAAAGTACTATCTTAGTGTTTCCAGATGCCATTATGTGCAACTCTGCATTTGCATCATGTTAAACCCAGTTGTTCAGACAATATATTGAAGGCAAAATCATGTCACTTTCTCTACAAGGGTTAATGAAAGGACCCGAACAACTGATGGGCATCAGGTCTTCATAAAACCAATTGAAATACTGAATACACACACATACATTACAACACTCGGCAAGTTATAAAAGAAATCTACAGATCAGGAAATGGCTAATCAAAATTTTGTTACATTTATCCAAATACTGGATATTCCTCATGGCTCAGATAAGCAACTAGGTCAAAGTAACAAAGTGGCTCATTACTAAAAGTGCATGGGAAACTTGAAGCTTAAAATCAAAGTGCTTTACTACTGCAGAAATTTGGGCTGGTATCAACAATCATCACAGAATTTCCACTGGGGAATTAGTAGCTGTTAAATAACAATTATCCTCACAGTTACATTATTAAAGATAAAGTAATCTTTATTTGCTCCCTCTGTTGAAATTTACTGTTCTGTAGAGTCAAGTACAACAATGTTCTGCCTGACTGCTTTATTCCCCACCGCCCCCCAGTTCAGTCCCTTCCTATCTTCACACTTCACACACCGTGGATCTTTTAAATGATTTCAAGTTCCCTGGCCCCTATCATCTTATCTTCACTATGGATGTCCAGCCCCCACCAGGAAGGCCTCAAAGCTCTGTTTCTTTCTGGACATCAGACCCAACCAGTTCCCTCCATCACCACTCTCCTCCGTTTAGCTGAACTTGTCCTCACTCTTAATAATTTCTCCTTTGGCTCCTCCCACTTCCTTCAAACAAAAGATGTAGTCATGAACCACATCAAAGTTGCTGGTGAACACAGCAGGCCAGGCAGCATCTCCAGGAAGAGGTATAGTTGACGTTTCAGGCCGAGGGTCTTGGCCCAAAACGTCGACTGTACCTCTTCCTAGAGATGCTGCCTGGTCTGCTGCATTCACCAGCAACTTTGATGTGTGTTGCTTGAATTTCCAGCATCTGCAGAATTCCTCATGTTTATGTAGTCATGAACACTTGCATTGGTCCCAGCTATGCCTACGTTTTTGTCGGCAACATGAAACAGTCGATGTTCCAAGTCCCAATTTTCCTACGCTACATCGATGACTACATTGGTGCTGCTTCCTACACCCATGTGGAGCTCGTCGACTTCATCCATTTTACCCCCAACTTCCACCCTGGTCCATTAAGTTTACCTGGTCCATTTCCGACACCTCCCTCCCCTTTCTCAATCTGTCTCTATCTCTGGAGACAACTCATCTAATGATGTCTATTATAAACCTACGACTCTCACAGCTACTTAGACTATACCTCTACCCACCCTGTTACTTGTAAAGGCACCATCCCCTTCTCTCAATTCCTCCGTCTCCACTGCACCTGCTCTCAGGGTGAGGCTTTGCATTCCAGAATGAAAGAGATATCCTCCTTTTTCAAAGAAAGGGACTTTCCTTCCTCCACCAATGCTGCCCTCAACCTCAATTTGTCTATTTCACACACGTCTGCTCTCACCCCATCCTCCTGCCGCCCTACCAGGGATAGGGCTCCTCTTGTCCTCACCTACCAGTCTCCACATCCAGCACATAATTCTCCAGAACTTCCACCATCTCCAACAGGACCCCACCACCAAGCACATCATTCCATCCCCTCCCACTTTCTGTTTTCCGCAGGGATCGCTCCCTACGCGACTCCCTTGTCCATTCATCTGCCCCCTCTGATATCCCTCCTGGCACTTATCTTTGCAAGCAAAATAAGTGCTACACCTGCCCCTACACCTCCTCCCTCACTACCATTCAGGGCCCCAAACAGTTCTTCCAGGTGAGACGACACTTCACCTGAGAATCTGTTGAGGTTATATACTGTGTCCGGTGCTCCCAGTGTCGCCTCATGTATATCGGTGAGACCTGCTGTAGATTGTGAGACAGCTTCACCGAGCACCTACGATCCTTCCACTATAAAAAGCGGGATCTCCCAGTGACCACCCATTTTAATTCCACTTCCTATTCCCATTCCAATATGTCAATCCATGGCCTCCTCTACCGTCACGACGAGGGCACATTCAGTTTGGAAGAACATGTTATATTCTGTCTGGGTAGCCTCCAATCTGATGGCACAAACATTGATTTCTCAAACTTTGGGTAATGCACCCACCTTCACCAATCCCCACCCCCTTTTCCCTCTTTCACTTTATCTCCTTGCCTGCCCATCACCTCCCTCAGGTGCTCCACCCTCTTTTCTTTCTTCATGGCCTTCTATCCTCTCCTACTAGATGCCCCCTTCTCCAGTCCTGTATCTCTTTCACCAATCAACTTCCCAGCTCTTCATTTCACCTCTCCTCCTCCCAGTTTCACCTATCACCTTGTGTTTCTCTCTCCCCTACCCCCACCTTCTGAATCTACTCCCTATCTGTTTTTCTCGTCCTGCTGAAAGGTCTTGGCCTGAAACATCGATTGTACTCTTTTCTGCAGATACAGCCTGGTCTGCTGAGTTCCTCCAGCATTTTATGTGAGTTGCTTGGATTTCCAGCATCTGCAGATTTTCTCTTGTTAGTATTCTACATGGACAATGAAGCAACCATGGTTGAAAATGGAAATCAAAGACAGCATAAAAACAACAGAGCATACAACATAGGCATGATAGACAAAGGAAAGTCAGCGGATGATGCTTACTTGGATTTTCAGAAGGCCTCTGACAAGGATTTGCACATGAGGCTGCGAAACAAAATAAAAGCCCACAGTATTACAGGAAAATAGTAACATCGACAGAAGATTGGCTGACAGTCAGGAGACAAAGATGGAAATACAGAGGGCCTATTCTGGCTGCTTCCAGTGACTAGTGGTGTCTCACAGTTGTCAGTATTGTGACCACTTCTTTTCATGTTCTATGCCAATGATTTGGATGATGAAACTGATGGCTTTGTGGCCAAGTTTGCAAAAAACACACAGAAAGGTAGCAGGGCAGGCAGTGTTGAGGAAGCAGGGAGTCTTCAGAAGAACTTAGATAGACTGGGAGAATGGGCAGAGTGGCAGATGGAATACAGTTGAGGAGAGTGTATGGTCATGTACTTTGGTACAAGAATAAAGGCATAGACAATTTTCTAAATGGGGAGAAAATTCAGAAACCAGAGCTGCAAAGGTACTTGGGAGTCCTTGTGCAGGATTGCTGAAAGATTAACTTGTGCGTTAATTCGGTGGTACGGAAGGCAAATGCAAATGTTGGCATTCATTTCAAGAGGACTCGAATGCAAAAGCAAGTAACGTTAAGGCTTTAAAAGGCATTTGTCAGACTGCAATTGGAGTATTGTGAGCAGATTTGAACCTCTCCTCTGAAAAAGAATGTGGTGGCATTGGAGAAGGTCCAGAGGAGACTCACGAGAATGATCCTGGGAATAAAAGGGTTAACATATGAGAAGCATTTGATGGCTCTGGACCGGCACTTGCTAGAGTTCAGAAAAATGAGGGGGAAACTCATTGAAACTTATCAAACATTGAAAGGCCTAAATAGAGTGGACATGGAGAGGACGTTTCCTATATTGTGGGAGTCTAGGACCAAAGGACACAGCCTCAAGAATAGAAGGGCATTCCTTCAGAATTCAGATGAGGAGAAATTTACTTGGCTAGAGGGTGGTGAATATGATTGCTACAGACAGTTGTGGAGGCCAAGTCATCGGGTATATTTAAAGCAGAGCTTCTTGATTAGTAAGAGTGTCAAAAGTTACAGGGTGAAAGCAGAAAGATTGGATTGAGAGGGACAATAAGTCAGTCAGCATGGAATGGCACAAGTTTGATAGGCCAAATGGCCTGATTATGCTCCTTTGTCTTTTGGCCTTCTGGCATAAATTTTTCTCAATACTCTGAAAACACCAAAAGCCTGCTGCATCCTTTGCCAGTTTTCTCTACTATCCACGACATCAATCTTTGTATCCTCATCTCTTAAATGTTAACTGAAGTGGTGTGGATATCTCTTAAACATTTAACTGAAGTGTTAGCAATAAGCAATAGTATAGGGTATGGATGCAAATCTTGTGCCGCAAAGACTGATCAAACAACTACTCTGGAAACTCAATATAAAACTGACAAAGTACATGGCAAGTTATTCCATTCTCAAAGTGATAGGTGGTTGAACAGTGAAAATATAATGCCAGGTCATCACGGCAATTAATTAAACTTGTCCTAGTTACAGCCACAACTTCAGTTCAACTAGTCTGGGTTGCTTAGGCTGTGGGAGTCAGTCTGGGGTCAGCATTTATTGTCTGTCCCTAATTGTTATCAAGGTAGCAGTGCAGTAATTCACCTTCTTCAATCACTGCAGGCCTGAGATGAAAGTGCTCCCACAATGCAAATGGGAAAAGATTGAGGTTTTGAACCAACTGAATATTATGGAATTAGAATAAATTTCTATATTAGAATGGTGTGCAACTTCAAGAAGCCTTACACTTTGGGTCAGTGTTGATGGTGAGGAAATTGCCAATGGTGGTGACAAGGAGAAATTGCTCAGCACTCATTGGCTTGTTTATCAGAGAGACTGTGAAAAGAGAACAACTCGTGTAAGGGTACCATTTAATGATTCAGATCAACCATGACCTTGTTAAATGGTGGAGCAGGCAATAGGGGCTGAGTGGCCTGCTCTTGCAGCTAATTCATATGTTGATTCTGTATTTATGTTCGCACAAAGCAGATGAGGAAAAACCATTGAACAGCCTCCAAGGAGTTTTAACTATCACGCAGATTTTCCTCAGTGTATAACAACAATCCCTCCAGGTTTTCTTCACTGTAGGCTACTGAGCTTAGATTGAGGCCCCTAAGTCTATTTAGATGTTTAAACTGAATAGTGTCACCATCACTGTTCCCATTTATCTCTTGCATCTGCATTTTGATTAAGGATTAATTTCATGCATATAGAGCCTATAAAGTATTCACCACCCACCCCCCACCCCGCCCCTGCCTTTTTCAGGTTTTATTGTTTTACAACATTGAATCACGGTGGATTTAATTTGGCTTTTTTGACACTAATCAACAAAGAAACATTCCTTTGTGTCAAAGTGAAATCAGATCTCTACAAAGTGGCCATTTTCAAAAACTCTCTACAAATCTCTTCATCAACCGTGGGATTGAGATTAAGAGCTGAGAGGTAATGTTGCAGATACATAGCACCCTGTTCTGACCCCACTTGGAGAACTGTGTGCAGTTCTGGTCGCCTCACTACAGGAAGGACGTGGAAACCATAGAAAGGGTGCAGTGGAGATTTACAAGGATGTTGCCTGGATTGGGGAGCATGCCTTATGAGTATAGGTTGAGTGAACTTGGCCTTTTCTCCTTGGAGTGACGGAGGATGAGAGGTGACCTGATAGAGGTGTACAAGATGATGAGAGGCATTGATCATGTGGATAGTCAGAGGCTTTATCCCAGGGCTGAAATGGCTAGCACGAGAGGCCATAGTTTTAAAGGTGCTTGGAAGTAGGTACAGAGGAGATGTCAGGGGTAAGTTTTCTTTTCTACGCGGGGGGGGGGGGGTGCTGCCAGTGTTGGCAGTGGAGGCAGAAACGATAGACTCTTAAGAGACTCCTGGATAGGTACATGGAGCTTAGAAAAATAGAGGGCTATAGGGAAGCCAAGGTAATTTTTTAAGGTAAGGACATGTTCGGCACAGCTTTGTGGGCCAAAGGGCCTGTATTATGCTGTAGGTTTTCTATGTTCTAAAGTAATCTAAATTAATTACAAATATAAAACACAAAATAATTGATTAGATAAGTATTTCACACCCTTCAAGTCAGTATTTAGTAGGTGCACCTTTGGCAGCAACTACAGCCTTGAGTCTGTGTAGATAGGTCTCTATCAGCTTTGCACATCTGAACACTACAACTTTCCCCCATTCTTCTTTACAAAACTGCTCAAACTCTTGTCAGATTGTATGGACATCTTGAGTGAACAACTTTTTCAAGCCCAGCCACAAATTCTCAATTGGATTTAAGTCTGAACTCTGAATTGGCCACTCCAGGACATTAACTTTGTTTGTTTTAAGCCATTCCTATATGCTTTGGCTTTATGCTTGGGGTCACTGTCTCGCTGGAAAATAAGTCTTCTCCTAAGTCGCAGTTCTCTGCGGACTGCATCAGGTCCTCCAGGATTTCCCTGCATTATGCTGCATTCATTTTACCCTCTACCTTCACAAACCTTCTTGTGCCTACTGCAGTGAAGCATCCGCACAGCATGATGCACCCACCATCATACACCATGGTAGGGATGATGTGTTTTTGATTATATGCAGTGTTTGGCTTATGTCAAGCACAGCGTTTAGTCTGATGGCCAAAAAGCTCAAATTTGGTTTCATCAGACCATGGAACCTTCTTCCTGCTGACTTCAGAATCTTCCACATAACTTCTGGCAAAATTTAGCCGAGATTTCATGCGAGTTTTTTTTCCCTCCAGTGGCTTTCTCTTTGCCACTCTCCCATAAGCTGCGACTGGGACAACAGCAGTTAGATGCGCAGTCTCTCCCGGCTCAGCCACTGAAGCTTGTAACTCCTCCAGAGTTGTCATAGGTCTATTGGTGGCTTCCCTCACTAGTCCCATTTTTGCAGTCACTCAGTTTTTGAGGACTGCCTGCTCGAGGCAGATTTACAGCTGTGCCATATTCTTTCCATTTCTTGATGATTGACAACTGTACTCCAAGGGATATTCAGTGACTTGAAAATTTTATTGAATCCATCTCCTGACTTCTGCTTTTCAATAACCTTTTTGGGGAGTTGCTTGGAGTGTTCTTTCTCCTTCATGGTGTAGTTTTTGCCAGTATACTGATTCACCAGCAGTTGGAACTTCCAGATACCGGTGTATCTTTACTACAATAAATTGAAACACCTCGACTGCGCACAGGTCTCCATTTAACTAATTATGTGACTTCCAAAACCAATTGGTTGCACCAGTCATGATTTGGTCTGTCATATTAAAGTAGGGGGAGAATACTTATGCAATCAATTAATTTGTGTTTTCTATTTGTAATTAATTTAGATCACTTTCTTGAGATCAGTTTTCACTTTGACATGAAAGAGTATTTTTCTGTTGATCAGTGTCACAAAAGCCAGATTAAATCTACTGTGATTCAATGTTGTAAAACAATAAAACATGAAAACTTCCAGGGTGGGGAGAGAAGTGGAATACTTTTTATAGGCACTGTAAGTAATTGAAGAGAAAATTGTATCATTTGCCAAGCTTTGGATACCATCTGTCTTTTCTATAAATTCGTCCTGCTGAAATGGACTTCCCTGTAGAAATAGTCCTATTGTTGCAGTCATGTGTTTCACTTATACAAATAAAATGGGGTATAAAAGCTGCACTGCTTTAATGTTTGTTTTTCAGTCAGTTTTCTGATTTTTGGATAGATAAGGAGTACTTGCCACAAAAGTTCAGTTATTAAACATGACTTGAAGAACCTAAATGAAGCTGAGAAGATGCAAAACAATTTTCAATTAACAGATGTAATATTACTTTATTAATCACTTCCTGCTTCTTCAATATGCAGGAACTATACAGGGTATCTGATTCTTTATCTATAACTGACACTAGAAATTTATTGCCCACATACAGTGAAAGGGAAGGAC
Organism: Mobula hypostoma; assembly: GCF_963921235.1. Classification (NCBI taxonomy): domain Eukaryota; kingdom Metazoa; phylum Chordata; class Chondrichthyes; order Myliobatiformes; family Myliobatidae; genus Mobula; species Mobula hypostoma. The sequence continues at coordinate 139,556,508 of NC_086097.1, forward strand.
AAGCAATATTTTAGACCGCCAGCAATTCACTGTAACTGATGTTAGCATAACAATGGCAAATTTGGGTGGGGCATAGCACAGATTTATTGTCTCCATGGTGCAGCTAGACTCAAACAGCTTGTTCTATGGTATGTATAAAATCACAACTAAGCCTTCTTTTGAAAGATGATCCAACAAATGTTTTGATCTTTTCATGTGCGGTGTAGAGTAGAATTTGTTAATTTCAAATCATACAAAAACCCTACAAATTACATACAACTTGATATAATGCCAACTTCATCTGTATAAATAGGATGGGATTTAAATTTCTCAAAAAATATTTCAGTGCAAATAGACATCAATAACACCATGAAAGCTTTGGGCCCATTGTACTCCCTGAGCATCTAAAGACAGCACGGAAGACAGTCCCTCATTCGACTTTATAATTAAGAATGCCAACATCCCAGGTCAAAGAGTTAGGAATTCTGGGGTCAAAAACTCAACTGGAATGACAAATCCAAATAGATATCTAAACAAACTTCTAAAAAACTACCAACTATAAATTGTTTGACTCATAGTTAAGCTGTACGACTCCAGAAACTGCGAACTATTATTCAGCCAATGCACTCAGCTACAAATATACAAGCCAATGGAAGGAGCCCATTGGAGCACTTATACATTTATCTGCAGTGCAAGTTGAAAAATGCCTGGTAAAGTGAGAGCATTTGAGAACAGGATAGGAGAAAGGCACTTCCAATTGGCTCAGCAAGCTCCCTGATTCAAAAGCCACAGTCAACTGGAACACTGGACTCCACCTAATTCATTCAATTTCAAATGCACTTGATGCCCTGCAGAGCTTAAGTTTGCTCCTGGTTCTCCAATCCAGACACTCATAGTCTGATAGATTTATTTTTCTTTAAGAAAGGGGATTAATGAGGAGAATGCAGTGGATATTGTCAATGTGGATCTTGACAAGATCCTTCATGGGTGGATATTCTGAAAAGTAAAGCCTGATTTATACTTCCGCGTTAACTGGACGCCGTAAGCTACACGTGGCCTACACATGCTGTGAGCATTTATATTTGTGCATTGGTGTGTCTGCGTCACTCTGCAATTCGCGCACGTCACGCATGCGTACTCACCCGCCCGCGCAAGGCTTCGTGGCCATGGTAGTCTTTCTCGGGGTAAACAAGATGTGAGCATCTTTTTTCATAAAAGCGAAATGTGTCCTCCATAATTTTGGAGGTCTGTAAAGCTTTATGGAAAGCATTGCAGCCAGAGTTCCTTCCCTGCCCTTCAGTCGCCCAATGGGAAGATATTGCAGCGTAGGATGAAATGCGATGCTACCAAGCAGACCAACCACAGTTCTTACGGTCTGCGTTGCCACAACGCACGATTACATTTTGGGAGAGGTGCGCGTCGCAGCAGTGCAGGTTCTGGCGTAGGGATCTGCGTCGGCTTTGCGGCGACGCGTTGACGCAGACGTATAAATCAGGCTTAAGATCACACAGGATCCGAGGAGAGTTAATTAAGTGGATACACAAGAGACACTCGAGACAGCAGGCATTGGAATCTGGAGCGACCAAGATGTTGGAGGAAGTCAGTGGGTCGGGCAACACTCATGGAGGAGTTTGGGGTTGAGAATCTTCATCTGCCTTATGATACAGGTGAGGTAGGTAGCATGAAAAGGTGAAGAGAAAAAGTGGAGCAAGATCTGGCAAGTGACAGGTGGATCCAGCTGAAGAGGGGTGACAGGCAGATGGAGATAAAGGTGGCATGGAGGTGGCAAAGAGCTGTAGATAATGAAATCTGATAGGAGATGAAGATGGAGAATGGAATGGGGAGGGCAGATGGAAACAACAGTGAGAGGGGAGTCAGCAGAAGTAATGGGTCATGGGCAGTAGTGGGTGGGGAGGAGAAAGAAACAGATTGATGGGAGCTAGGGTTGGTGTAGGAGGAACTCAGTACATCAGGAGATTACCTGAAATTAGAAAAATCTTTCAGTACCTCACTCTGCTTGGGAAGTCTATAATCTTACAGAATGAATACTGAATTCAGGGAAGGGAACAGAAGGAGTCCAAATTGCAACTACAGACACAGGGAACAGATTGTGATAGGACCACGACAGCTTTCTTGTGTTGATTATACATAGTCCTCCCTTTAAAACAACTTGAGTTCTACTGTCAGACCACTTATGCCTTACATGAATTTTCCTTCTTCCATTAAACAATGAAAGCTACCTGTGAAGAAAATACTGGCCCTTTTCACCCATTCTATCCCCTGTCTACAGACTTAGATAAACTGAACTGTTTCAACCTCGGTGCTCCAAATTGATCCAAAACATTCTGGTATCTTACCCCGGACAACGATCTGCCTGCCCGTCATCTCCATTTGCTTATAAATACAAATGCATTCAAAAGCACTATTTTGCAAATCTCATCAGAATTACTCACCGTCTTGGCCTCCTATTAATATACCTACAACTTCTCTAAATGACCACAATACCTTTGGACTTTCAATTGCTCAGACCTCATCATATTGTAACATATCACTTTCACACCAATACTGAGAACCATCAACAACTACAAAGACACCAAGCTCAGTAGCTACCTGTGTAAACAAATTCTCAAAATTTTAAGATAATTCCTCTAGCTCTGAGGCTTTTGTTTTAGTCTCAAGAGGACTGAATATCAAACTTCGTTGTTTTCAAAAAATGGAATATTCCCTAATCTAAAGGCATGTGATGCTCAGTCTTGTTCACATTCAACTTGTTCTTAAAAATAGTTGATGCCAGTGAGAATTTTGAATGATTATGGTGGGAGGGAGAAAAAATTCCATGTCATCTGATCTTGGAACATATCAAAATGAACACTTCTATAGTCATTCAAACAGTATAGCAAAATGCATCATGATGGTTTGTGGAAACTATTCGAAAGAGTGTTATGCAGTACTTCTGAACAACGGCTGCATTTTCTTTTACAAAAGATTGCTCAACTCAGCAAGAATTTTGAAGATTAGCAATGACTTCCTGCAGTATTTCTCATGAACAAAAATAAAATAACTAATATAAATGTGACATTTCAAGTAGCTTACTTGCAGAATGTTTATTACCTATCCCCAAGTTCGGTAGGTCACCATTTTAAAATTATTAGGCTTCCTTAAATGTTGTTGGATTGAGAGTTCTAGGATTGTGAGCAAGTAATCATCGTAGAGTCAGGAGTGTTTGTGAAATCCAGACAACATTAAAGTCCATTCATTCCTTTGCTCCCTTTCTCCTCGAAGGCTCTGACAGTATCAATTTCTTAGCAAGTAACTTTAGTCAAGTCCTTATCAGGCACACACTACAGCCTCAGGTGAAAGGAGTGATCTCGAAGGTGCTGAACAGGTTGGCATCAAGAAATATTTCCCTGAATACTGTTGAGTTTGTAACATTATTACAGCTTCGGACACACATCAAATATTCAAATCACACGGATAAAACCAAACTGAATACTTGCCGATGGATGTTACATTTTAACACATCAATCTGTGCTGTTAATACATTTTGTAAATAACAGTCAACATTCTTGGAGGCAGCATTCTTCCCTCGCAATCTGCCAATGAAGAGCTCTGATGAACAATCAACATGAACTTATCTCCACAGATGCTGCCTGATCCACTGTTTATCATCCATTGTAAGACCTGTTTGCTTTCTCCAGTAAGTACACAAATTTTCTTTAAGTGTGGCATCCAAAAATGTGAAGAATGAAGCAATACTCAAGTGGGGGCCTCCCACTCCAGGACAAGTGACATCTTATATGTCCTCCTTTTCAGGAAAGTGTCCCCCTCCTCATCACCCACCTGCTATGGTTGATTGGGTCCTTGCACTCACCATATTCATTTCCCATACCCTTTGCTCTCATCCTGCCTTCCCACAGACAGAAAAAGGATAGAGACCCCTTACTTTTCACCCCATCAGCCTATGCACCCAGTATCTCATTCTTTGACACTTCCGCCTACCACAACATTATCCCACCACCAATCATATTTTCCCCCTTACCACCCATTTCTGTTTTCTGCAGGAACTTTTCACTCCATGACTCCCTGGTTTGCTCATTTTCCCCACCCATTTCACCAACTCACACCCCCTCCCTACTCCTGCCTCCACTCGCGGCACTTGTCCCTCCAACTGTAGATGTAACATCTGCCCCTACACCATCTCACTGACCTCCACCCAGGCACCTAAACAGCCCTTCAAGTGAGGCAGAGATCTGCATACATCTCCTCCAACTTTGTCTATTGCATTTGGTAATCTCTGCACTGGTGAGACCAAGCAGAGACAAGGAGACTTCTTTGCTGAGTATATGCACTTTGTCCATCACAGCTCCTTGTTGCAAGTCATTTTAACGTCCTTCCCCCAATCCCACATTGATTTTCCTGACCTCTGCTACCTCCATTGCCAGGTTGAGGCCAAATACAAACTAGAAGAACACCATATTGTATACCATGTGGGCCATCTACAATCTGATGGCTAGAACTCTGACTTCTCCAAACTTGTCTAAACTTGCTCCTTTATTCCTTTCACTCCCTTTCTGACCCAGCCAGTCCCTCTCACACAGTCTTTCCAGGCCATCCAGTGACTCCTCTCCCCAATTCCCAGTTTCTTTTCCCTCCCCACACACTCTTTTTGCCCACACCCTCACACTCTTCCTACTATATCCTCTCCCAACACTGTTCCTACCTTCCCACCATATGTGCCAAATTTGGTTTCTTTTCCTCATCAAATTCTTGCCCCACTCATCCCCCTCAACTCTTTCTCATGGCCATCTTTCCGGTATTTATCAGTCCAGATCAAAAGTCTTGAACCAAAAAATTAACTATTTCCCTCTATGTTGGTTGACCTATTGAGTTCCGCCAGCAGTTTGGTTTTGAATCAGAGGACAAAGTAGGTCTGTGCAAGATTCAGTCTTAATATTTTGATTTAAAAGTAGGGTGTATGATGAACTCTTGACAGGCCATACATAAGTTAGCATGTGGTAATAGTGAAGTAAGCTTGTGACCGTAGGATAAGCAGATGGTCTGGTCAATTGGACTGAAAACAGCAAATGGAATTTTAATCCAATAATCTGTGAGGCAATGCATCTGCATGGTGCAACAAGTCAGGCAATTACACAAACAGGAGAATACTGAGTGGTGTAGAGGAACAAAAGAAGTCTACACCCACAAGGCATTACAGGAAGTAGGGCAGGTTAATAAGACAAGACACCAAAAGAAGCGGTGTTATGATAGAACTGAATAGATGGAGTTAGATCACAGCTTGAGTATCCATGAGGAATAGAGTGAGGGGCATAGGGAAGAATGAAAAAAAAAGGGTGGTGGCTGATGTCTGAGACACACTAACTGAAAGGTAGTGGAGGCAGAAACCTTGATCACATAAAAGCTCTACATGGCTGTTTAGTTAAACAGCCATGATCTGCAAGACTATGAACCCACAGCAGAAAAATGGAACTAAGCTGTATCTTATCAACTGCACAGACATGATTCTGTGATGTAAATTTTCTTTTAACTTTGTAACAGACGAATGGAGATTTGGCTGAAAATGGCAAGCTCAGAGAAGTTTCGTTATTCACATTAAAAGAAAAAAGTTTCACAAAATATAGGGCCTGGGGCCAGTGTCATTTAAGGCAATGTGTCTGTCAACATTTGCAAAAGACACCAAACATTCTACAAGCAGAGGTGAATAGCTCACACAGGAAGAAATTAAGAAACACGTTAATGGGATGGGATAAGTAAATTGATAATTAAATGGCAAATCAGTTTTGATATTAATAATTGGGAAGTGTAGGGCTTTAATAGGAAAAACAATCTATATCTGAAATAAATAATGGCATGCAGATTCAAGAGTTTGAGGGAAATCATGAACAAATCTTAAAATGCAGTGACCAGTGTCATTTCCAGACGTAAACAATTCAGACAGCTTATTGTAGAGGATCCTGATAGGGTTGCAAAAATGATACAGAAACACCAAAAAAAAACAGAAAAAAATACATGAATGGGATCAGACTTGATATTTCAACTATTGGGAAGACTAAAACCAATAAAACACTTTCTGGGTATTAAACTAAGGGTCTCTAATATATTCAGTGACTTTGACATGATAAAAGATCTCTCTTTTGGTTATATTTGAAATCACAGACCCAAATATTGGACAGTCACTAATAAACAACAGGAAAAGCAGAGAAAATTCCTTTACCTAGTACTTAATGGCAGTTACTACGTGGAACTCATTACAACAGGATGTGGTTGAGGCAGATAGCTCAAATGCTTTAAAAAGGAAACAGTGCAAGAGAAATGGGAATAGAAAGCTCTGCTGAAAAGCTGAGATGAGGCATGGAATGCAAGAAGAGAAACAAGCATTTACACTGAAACAAATTAGTTGATGAATGGCGCATATTGTGCTGTGTGGTCAATGTAAAATATGGGAGAAAACAGTGCAATGGGTGAGGAATAACTTAACCAAGATATTTTTTTTTCAAGTTTTACATCTGAAATGTTTCTTGGTACTAATATAAACTTATTAGTACCATCAGTTTAAGAGGCATATACGTGTAAATTTATGCCAGGTGTCAAATTTCATTTACTAATTACCACCAGCATGTGCTACTTCCTTATGATACTTTATATTAATCATAGTGATCACACAGCATCTGTTCTGGCTTTCTACAAAACTTGCAGCACTGTTCAGGGACAGAACTTAAGCTCAAAATGCAATAGTGTAGCATATATGGGGGGGGGGGAAGGGGAATGTCGACTTATATTGAATAATGCCAAAATACCCACTACATTTAATCCCTAGATTTTGGAGTCAGATTACACAGAGCAATCCAATACGTTAATTTAGATGCCAATGGTCAGTTTAAGGGTTAGCCTGTGGTTATTGATATTTGCCTCAGTGGATTCAAAAGAAAATTCAATTCCTTCACTTTTACCCAAATACAAGTCAAAATACATGTACAAACCTCTGCCTCAAATCACTTGTCATTAAAAAATACATTCTGATAGCCCAGCATTGTTGGACTATGAAACTAGAAAATATAAATGCTTTGGTGCAAATAGTGCTCATGTTGCTCCCCCAGGAACTAAGCACAAGTGCAAGGATATGCAAGTCATTTATTACAATCTCAAGTCATCTGATTAAGCATGCTGAGAAAATTATTTTGTACCATTAGCAACAAAACAGCCCAACTTTGCAAAGATGTGCAACCTGTAATGTACCTTAAACAAGCTAATTACTGATCTTTCAATGAAAATCAATACAGCAAGTTGATTAAATTAATACTTTGCATTTCAAACAGATGGTGTCCTGATTCACATTAGTGCAACAAATTCCAAAGCACAACTGATGGAACTCAATGCTTATAATACTATTCAAAGCAAGTAAATTAATGACAAGTGGAGTACGATTCTCCAGACTAATTTTTCCAACATTATATCAATTCTTACTCTTTAGTTTCACATGGCATAGAGGCCATCAAAATAGCCAAGTCCAATTTTAAAACTAGGGTTAAGAACCTGCACAGTACATAAAATGAAACTTAACTTAAATACACTTCATTGCAGAACACTTACACACAAAAGATTAGCGAGAGTGGCTGGCAGGTTTAACACAAAGTTCTACTCAAATATTCACTGGTTCAGCGATGGAAAATTAAGCAAGGGATAAGGTTGCTTGACAGTTATGTTTAGTTAAGTAGCCCAGTCTACAAAAATTTGTCGACACCACAAATACCACTTCCGCTGGTCAGAACTGCAAATAGAAGTTTGGTTAATGATAGTTGGCAGTCTGGCTGAATAACTCCATTGCAGTTTTACAGCAACAAATTCCAATATTTACAATATAACATCCTACACATTCCACTAATTTTGGTGCCATTTAAATTTCACAACTCAAATCATCAGTTGCCACAACCCATGTGGAAATTAAAAGGAAGGATACCAAATATGATAAACTTCAAAAAAAAACTGCAGATGCAGAAAATCTAATGAAAGATAGTGGGGCTGAAAAACTAGTTCCTTCTCTCTCTATACACTGCCCGATCTGCTGATCATACTAATGGTGTATTCCTTCTGAAATAGAATTTTCAAAAGCTTTGTGAACCACAGCCATCAATTTGCAAGTCATATTTTTCTGTATTTATCCGGGATAAAAGTTATCCTAGTTATCAGATCATTGAATGGTCCCTGGAATAATAAGATGGTCTCTTGAAGTTCTGGCCTGTAATTTCTGTGTAACACTTCACTTTGCATTCAGTTATTATTTTCTCCTGTACCTCTATGCATTGTGTTGAAATGATCTGTTATGGATGGCATACAAAATAAAGTTTTTCACATCTTTGTACATGTGAGAATAATAGACCAATTTACCAGTTATTGAGGTAGATAAATCTCACTCCTTGGAGGATTATTTTATTATATATTATACAAATGCAGTCTTAATCTGTCTCAAATCACATCATTCAGACTCGATTTCTGAAACCCACCAAATGTAAAATTTCAAACAAAACATACAACTTCATAAAATTCTAAGTCAGTGGAGAAGAAATGAGAAATTAACTCAAAGATACAACTGCTATGAGGAATAATGGAAAATGTTACCAATTGTAATAGCACTCAAAACATTTTTCACGGGGAAAATACAAAACTATACAAAAGTGAATGTGGAGAACAGATTAAAATAAAGTAGCTTTTTAAAAAGCTGAGAGAACTAAAGCCCAGGCAGCATCTATGGAGGGAAATGAACAGTTAATGTTTCGGACTGAAAACCATCATCTGAAGGGTCTTAGGTTGAAATGTCAACTGTTCATTTTCTTCCATAGATGCTGCCTCACCTACTGAGTTACTACAGAAATTTGTGTAGTTGCTCAAGTTTTCCAGCATCTAAAGAATCTTGTGTTCAGAAAAGAAAAGGCTAAGCTTTGATAGATACAGAAATAGCTTTAACAGAAAGTTTGAATTGCTAACTGGCATGGTCTTCTGATGAATAGTATCCCATCATATTGGATCATTTCCTTGGTTGATATACTGGTACAGGGCCAATGTTTCACAGTAAGCTTGGCCAGCTTGTGCAATTATTCCCTCTGGGATCAGCTTTAGCATATCACGCCTTTTTAATCTGTACATCAATGAACTGCCAAAATTCAGACTGCAGCTATCCACTTATTCTGGTGACTCGTACCATTGTGACTCAAGCTCGTTGCTTTCCTATCCCAGAAATTATGCTTCTCAACAATTTGAAACTTAATAGATCATTGCACAAAATGCACTGTCAAGTACCAAAACCATTCCAGCTTCCCTGGAATTTCTACTAAATGGTAAACTTCAGTCTACATGCTATTACCCAGAATTGGTCACCAACACAAAAAACTTACTGAATATGTACGTAAGCTGGAACCAGAAATTATCTATCTTTCAACACTCGATCTATCAAGTGAGCAAGTGCTGAAAATGACACCGCACTTCCATTTGAACTTGCTTACACACCAAACTAGCAGATACTCATCTATATACTGCTGTGTCCCATTTCAGGTACAGTACACCCCACAGTACAGTACCACTGGCCTGCAATATCATCCCCGCCACCTTGAATTTTCTGATTTTGTAGAAAGTGCAAGACAGTAATATTTGACACCAGTTAGCTTGAATCATTCACTACACACCACTTTTAGACACAACAAATAAGTCAGTCCATTGCCATTCCCCGGTCTTTGCCAACAGTGACAAAAAAGAAAGTGGACAGAACTCAAGTGATTTTTGAGCATGGTTGGGGCATTCATTGGAAGTGGATAAAAAGGGTAGATATTGAAGTAATTGTAAAGTCGCAAACAAGAGGAAATAACTACAAAAGAAGCAGCTGGTCCTTTTAAATTAGCATAGATAGCAAGACGGTGGAGAATCTCTGGAATTCTTTAAGACAAGGTTGGAAAGATTTTTGCATATTAGGAGAACTAAGGGTCATGGGGAAAGGCAGGTAGGTGGAAATGAGTCCATGGCCAGATCAGCCATGATCTTATTGAATGGTGGAGCAGGCTTGACAGGCCAGATGGCCTACTCCTGATTGTTGTGGAGGCCAGATCATTAGACACATTTAAAATGGAGATAGATATATATTGAAAGATCAAACTGTTGAGGGTTATGAGGAAATGGCACACAGAAAAGGAGTTGAGGCTAACGTAGATCAGCCATAAACATAGCGTATAGTGGAGCAGGTTTGAGGGTTCTGTTAGTCTACTCCTGTTTAATTTTTCTTGTGATCTGATTGGTCATTTAGACAAACTACGGTCTGTTATATTGTGCACTTAGCTGGACCAAAAAAATTTCAAGTCACTTCACAACCTGAAAAAATATCCAACCTTGCTAATAATTATTAAGTTAGGCAGCACATCCAGCATGAGAAGTAAAACATTGTAAAGGACATTCATTCAAAAAGCAGTTAATAAATTATATGTAAAGAATCAAACACATTATCTGTAATAAAACTTTGTATATCACTCTAGAAAAAGACCAGTAATTTAAATGGATCTCTAGCAAATAAAAATCACAAACATACACTGAAGGGTTGTTTCCAATTATGTCTTGTTTTTGTCAACAGCTACATTCATTTGACAAGTTGGAAATTCGAAGACAATTGGTGCTGCAAGAATTTTAAGTACGAAAGCAGTTCATTGCTACTTTCTGCAGGCTGGCACTGACAAATCTGGCTAGCACAAAAACTAACTATTGTATCCAGACTGATAGGTTTTGTTTGTTCTTCAATCAATACAGTGAGACCCTTTATTGCTGGAACATTACAATATTTCACTTCATCATGAACAAACTAATGAATATTCCTGTCATTTGAAATCCTGAAAATATCGGCTGGTATTCATAAAAACTATGGGCCTTTATTCAACTGAAATCTTCAGATAAGCTATATAGTTTACAGGTAGTTGTTTATCTTCCCAAAGATGGAACACAAATACAATCACAAATAAAAGCATGACAAATTGTGAAATAAAACACCATTTACACACAATATTTAATTCCACCCTCCTTGCTATCCTATTGCACACTCAAAAATTAAATTTTCCGTATCACTCAAGTAGAACTGGCAATTCACAACCAATTTGGGCTAAGTAATTTTTTTGGTAACACTCAGAAGCTTAATTTCATGTTAACTCAAAGCACTGAATCAAATTCACAAAAATCAGAAGACACTAACTGCACTGAAAAGCCATGAGTCACAACAAATAGTAACATGAGCTGGCTGGATAATGTGGAAGAATAATAAAATCCAAACCATATAGCAGATAATTGAGAAATGCAACGTGATCTAAATTACAACACAGAACATTCATGTCATTCTGATTTTTTAATGAATAAGAAATCTTCAACAAAACTCACAAGCAGCACTGAGAATCCAGATGTGAGTTAATCCTTGGGAAACTTCAGGACCGACCATTGCTGCTGCAAGTAGGGATCAAGCTAAAATACCCTGTTACTTAATTTCAAAAGTCCTTCAGTTGTGCAAAAAAAAATTATTCATGTCACTTTTTCAAGATGCAGGTAGTTTTAGTTATTTAAATTGCTAAGCATAAGATCATACTTCCTGACAGCAATTTTTTCACTGCATAATTACCCTCCTTTAGGAGTCATTAAGTTTCATTGTATTTTCAATTAATACCTACAAATTATATCAAAACATGTTTTGCCTGGTATTTTTGAACCAATGTACCAAGACCTCTGACTAATCTTGTTACCTTGCATTCTCGGCACAAAATTAACCAGAATGTACCTCAGTTGTTTCCTTCACACAGGAAGTAGGAACTGGGGAATCTGACTTTTCTGCTCAAATCTGTTCATTGTCAATCTTCTGTACATCACAAAACTAACAAATTTCCTTGGCCATGTTGTTGTCTAATAAAAACCTATCAAATTCAGCTAGCATCTCTCAATTTTTTATGACAGTATATTCTATACTTACCTCCTTTCGTGGTGTATTTTCTAACTTCTCTTCTGGATGGCTTTGCCCATCTCGGCTACTAAAGTTACAGCAACTTGAACTGGATTTCTCACTGACATAATGCTTCAATTTACCCCAGTAATTACTGAAAATTTAAAATATGACAAAACTCTGAAAGTCTTGTAATGCTACAGTCCAGACGTGGTCTAAGGGCAATGCAAAGCAGCAAAACTAAAGCTAACATTCTATTATGATGAATTATTTTATGATTATAAACTTAACATTTAACAAACGTCAAATGTGTTCCTCTTTATTCCAATTAGAACCAGGCCACAATTTTGTTCACTCAAACTTTGTAACCTTCTGCGCCATTCACATAACTGAATATGCCGCTAACCTGTGTGCTGATTTTCAAATTTGGTTATGTGCCTCCGATGAATAACCAAGTCATTATAGTGAATATTTGCAGTTCCTGCATAACGTTGTGGTCACCTTTAAATCACTTCTTTCCCAGTAAAGCCCATTCTATTCCATTAACCATCTAACTCATGTCCTACCCCAGGTTAATAATCTGTTTTTAATTACTTGGATTTCAGACTTAAGTAACAGATTCCTCTGTGCAGTCTTGCTAAGTTCGTTTTGGAAATCAACATCAGCAATGGCCAAAGACATCTTTCTCCACTACTGTACATAGTTCCATTAAGTAATTATGGTACTCACTTCTTTACAATTCTACTTTGGCTCTAACTAGCATTATTTTTTTTCCTCAAGGACTAACTGATCACTAAATTTCATTAAAAGTTCAGCGACTTTTTCTTCCTACTTTTTCCGAAGACATGTAGCTGCATTTACTACTTTCTTAGATAAGAGGAGAAATCCTTATTTAAGGGTAGCATAGAAACTACTGCTTAGCAGTTCAGAGGAGATCTGAAAGAGGTATACAAAATTATGAGGGGTATAGATAGGGTAAATGCAAGCAGGTTGGGTAGGACTATAACTGGAGGTCATGGGTTAAAGGTGAATGGTGAAATGCTTAAGGGGAACTTGAGGAGATCTTCTTCAATCAGAGGGTGATGAGAGTGTGGAACAAGCTGTTAATGCAAGTGGTGCATGTGAGATCAATTTCAATGTTTAAGTCTGGATAGCTATACGGCCGGTAGGGGTATGGAGGGCTATAGCCACAGTGCAGGTCAATGGGATGGCTCAGCATGGACTAGATGGCCCAAAAGGCCCGTTGCTGTGCTGTACTTTTTATGACTATGTTACTTCCTCTGCTGCTCCCCTTAAAGCAAAAGATGGAATACAACAGACCATGGCAATTTGCCACTCTTTAATCTCATTAATCTTTCTAATATTGTCCTCTTACATACTTCGAGTTCCAGCCCATGGTTTATTATTTGTTCCTCTCCATCATCAGATATGTTAGCTTCCTCTTCTATTGTGCAGATGAAGTAATTATTCAACAAGTCTGACATTTCCTCACTTTCATTTGAAATATTACTTGCATCTATTTCCAAGAGGCTCTATATTACCTCGAATACAACTGAAAAATGCTAATGTTGGAATTCATTGCATGTGGCCCTGCTTTCAAAGTCCTTGATTGTCTGTCTTCCATGTCCTTTATCTCTGCCCCAGTACAAGTCTATACTTCCTTCATTACCTTTACAAAGTGGAGCTCTATCAACAAGTACAGAATAGTCTTGAATGCAAGTAAATTGGTTTGTGAACTCCTCCCAACATTTAACTATATTTTCTCCCATTAAAAATTGGTGAGAATTTAGTTTTGTCAGCTTCCATCACACCCGCTTAGACTGCATTAACAGCTAGTAAGTCCAGATTTTGGTAAGTTTCTCATCTTTAAATGTTAATAAATGTTGCCAGATCAGATTAACAGCAGTCTTTTGCATCATCTGTCAATGAAACTAACCTGGCTTGAGGTCCTTCTGGTTCCAGCCAGCACATAACACTCTCAAACACACTCAAAAGAATCATTACATATCTTTTTTGTGATGCATTGTTCTTCCATTAAAACAAATTAAACTTTACTACAAGCCTTTTTGATTGACATTCATATATCACGCCCCTTAGCAGCTGCTAACAGGAAGTCTGTAGACACCTCATGAAGCACTTTAAAGCCCTTCTATTCCTTCATCTAAACCATTCTAAAATGAACAGATGGAATAAAAACTGAAAAATGCCCAGGGATACTTGGGTAAATATGTTTTACCCCCCAAATCAGAGACCACTTTTCAGATTGTTACTTATTCGACTAAAAGGAAAATCACATCTCTTCACCTTGCCAAGTAACAAACTTGGTAGGCCGGATTTAAAACTGGTTAGAGAGCAATATGAAAAAGTCTTGAAACTATTCCAAATCTGTTGGTTTACAAGTTACAGTGAAAATTTGACATTTGGTTTTATTTTTAAACTACAGAGAAACCTCCAGCAATGCCACAGGCATTGGAAGAAAGACAACATGAGTAAAATGAATTTAATCTTTCTTGGGTTGAAGCCGACTTGTGCCAGACAGACTGATGTGAGGAAACTGCACAATGAGGCAACATGTGGCAAATACAAACAAGGGGTTTGTGAATAAGAGAGGCCCTACTAAGTGGTACAGTGGCTTGTATTTTGACACCACTCCTCCAAATGGACCTTGAAATCAGGTGAATCCAAAGCACAAGAAATTTCAACATCTGGCATCTTGACATTCATTATGCCTCTACCCTTTGGGCATATTTACATCAAGCACTCACTTTATAGGCATATGCCTTTTTAATCAGAGAATCCCAAAAGTGAAATAAATATTTAGTCTACATAACAAGCTCAACAGTTAACTTTTAGACTCTAGTAAATATTGGCACTTTTGTAATAATCTTTTAATACCCAAATGGAGAACTTGGATAGCATTTGAAATCTACAGCACAGCAAGCTTTCAAAATGTTATAATGGTTCAGGAACAGTTATTACCTCTCAAACATCAAGATCTTGAACCAGAGGGATAACTTCACTCACCCGCATTACTCAACTATTCCCACAACCCATGGATTCACCTTCAAGGACTCTTCATCTCATGTTCTCTATATTTATTGTTTTTTTTTCTCTCTTTCTTTTTGAATTTGCAGTTTGTTATTTTCAGTTTGCACGCTGGTTGTTGTCTGTCCTTTAGGGTGGGCTTCTTCAAAGATTCTAATGTGTTTCTTGTATTTACTGTGATTGCCCACAAGAAAATGAATCTTAGGGCTGTATATGATGAGAGGTATGCACTTCAATAATAAATTTTACTTTGAACTTTGGAGTAATATATTCTAACTTTCAGATTATATTGGGTTGCTTCATCCATTGCAGACACACTGGAGATTTATGTCAAAGACAACCGGCCAACAAATTGAAACAGAATCCCAACCCCCACCTCAGTACTCCATGTATGGATACATGTATGATCATTGTTGCAAAAAAAAAAGCGCAAAACATGTTGAACGCAGTGGATTTCACTGACCATCAGTTAACCAGGGCAGCCACTTATTTGGGACAAACCTTAGGATTCCCTTCGTTGATTTATGACACTATGCTGTTTGACTGAGACAGGAGACTGTAGCCGAACAGTTTCTAACTAGCATCAGTTGAGTGCATTTGCATGGCCGTTAGACACTACACTATGCTTAGAGCGAACAGGTTTTAAATAGTATCAGTTGAGCGTGTTTGTGTTCAAATAGCAGTGATTTTTGTCACTAATAGTTGGAAGGAAATAAGCAGTAAACAATTTAGAACTGATTTGCTCACTGTGGTTTCAAGTATCTAAGCTTAGAGATGCCAGAAAGGGGCAGGACTGAAAATGAAATTATTTCACTACTTCAAGTTAGGAACTACGAACAATTTGAAGGTATTGACGATTGTCTTGGAAGTTACAATGAAAATGAAGATTTGGAGTTTACAATCATCAAAAGCATTGTATGAAGGCAGTCCATTATCTACACACTGTGTCTGCGTTAATTTTGTTCATTTAGAACATGAAAGTATATATTGGATGAATTCCTCAGTCAATAACTATTAGGTATCAATACACAGTTTCAGAGTACTACAATAGTATTGATAGTGCTCTAATTTGTTCTGTATTTCATTTAAATACATAATTCATTACTCAGTTAAATGGTAATTTCTCTTTTTTATACCTTTTTAATTACTTCCACGAAACTTCAGCTTATTAGGACAGCTGTTTAACTGAACCAAAATACAATGGTCCTGATGTATCCCAATTAACTGGAATTCATTGCCACTTCAATTCAACACAAGTACAAACACTCATTTTAAAACTAAACCAGCCATACATTTTGCAGACTGAAGACATACCATGACTGTTTTTTTGATCCTATGTGAAGGGCCGGGGTACTCTGATGAATACAAATCTGTCAGAAACAAAGAGTTGATGAGCGTCGACTTTCCTAATCCTGATTCACCTGCAACATAAAGTTAAGAAAAAGTTCAGTGTCAGGCAACACATTCTACAACTTACATGCATTCCTAAATGTTGTTAAGAGTCTTCACCCTCTTGCACTTCCGACATGAAAAACATTGTTTGCCGCAGTGAGATTATTCAAGACCTGTTAAAGCGATGTGAACAAATAAATTACCAGAATTTCACTGTGCATCCAAAACCAGCAATTTAAACTAATCAATAACCAAACTACTCTCAGAGTTTTCAAATTAATTATACAAGTTCTGTCAAACAGCGCAGTGAAGGCCATCAACCTGAAACATTGATGGTTTTCCCCTTCACTGATACCAGATGATTTGGCGTGCATTTCTGGGAAAAATGAGGAAGGTACAGGATATGTGTATTCCAAAAGTGAAGAAATACTCAAATGGCAAAATAGTACAACCGTGGCTGACAAGGGAAGTCAAAACTAATGTAAAAACAAAAGAGAAGGCATACAACAAAGCAAAAATTAGTGGGAGTATAGAGGATTGGGAAGTTTTTAAAACCAACAGAGAGCAACTAAAATAATTATTAGAAGGGAAAACATGAAATATGAAAGCAAGCGAAAATATCAAAGTGGATAGTAAAAACTTTTTCAAGTATGAAAAAAAACAAAAGACAGATGAGAGTGGATATAGGACCGCTAGAAAATGAGGCAGGAGAAATAACAACAGGAGACAAGGAGATGGCAGATGAACTAAATGATTATTTTCCATCAGTCTTCACTGTGGAAGACACTAGCAGTGTGCCAGATGTTGTAGTGTGTGAAGGAAGAGAAGTGAGTGCAGTTACTATTACAAGGGAGAAGGTGCTCAAAAAAGCTGAAAGACCTAAAAGTACATAAGTCACCCGGACCAGATGAACTGCACCCTAGGATTCTGAAAGAGGTAATGTTAGAGATTGTGGCGGCATTAGAAATCTTTCAAAAATCATTAGACTCTGGCATGGTGCCAGAAGACTGGAAAACTGCAAATGTCACTCCACTCTTTAAGAAAAGGAGGAAAGCAGCAGAAAGGAAATTATAGACCAGTTAACCTGACCTCAGTGGTTGGGAAGATGTTAGAGTCAATTGTCAAGAATGAGGTGACACTGGACAAGATAGGACAAAGTCAGCAAGGTTTCCTTCAAAATCCTGCCTGACAAATCTTTTGGAATTCTTTGAGGAGATTACAGTAGAATAGATAAACAGGATGCAGTGGATGTTGTATACCTGGACTTTCAGAAGGCCTTTGACAAGGTGCCACACAAGGCTGCATACCAAGTTAAGAACCCATGGTATTACAGGAAAGTTACGAAGCTGGTTAGAGTATTGGCTGATTAGAAGAACGCAGCAAGTGGAAATAAAAGGATCTCTTGTCTGGTTGGCTGCCAGTGACTAGTGGTGATCCACATGGGTCGGTGTTGGGACCACTTCTTTTCATGCTGTATCTCGAGGAAAAGGAGCCACTAGGAGGTAGTGACCATAATATGAAAAGTTTTTGAGAGGGAGAAGGGAAAATCGGAAGTGTCATTATTATAGTTGAACAAAGGGGACTATGGACCCTTGAGGGAGCAGCTGGCCAAAGTTGACTGGAAAGATACCCGAGCAGGGATGATAGTGGAACAACAATGGCAGGTATTTCTGGGAATAATACAGAAGGTACAGGATCAGTTCATTCCAAAGAGGAAAAAAGATTCTAAGGGAAGTAAGGGGCGACCGTGGATGACAAGGGAAGTCAAGGACAGTATAAAAATAAAAGAGAGGAAGTATAACATAGCAAGGATGAGCGGGAAGCCAGAAGATTGGGAGACTTTTAAGGAGCAACAGAAGATAACTAAAAAGGCAATACGGGGGGGGGGGGGGGGATGAGGTACGAAGGTAAGTTAGCCAAGAATATAAAGGAGGATAGTAAAAGCTTCTTTAGGTATGTGAAGAGGAAAAAATTAGTTAAGACCAAAGTTGGGCCCTTGAAGAAAGAAACGGGTGAAATTATTATGGGGAACAAGGAAATGGCAGACAAGCTGAACAGGTACTTTGGATCTGTCTTCACTAGGGAAGACACAAACAATCTCCCAGATGTAATAGTGGCCAGAGGACCTAGGGTAACGGAGGAACTGAAGGAAATTCGTATTAGGCAGAAAATGGAGTTGGGTAAACGGATGGGACTGAAGGCTGATAAATCCCCAGGGCCTGATGGTCTGCATCCCAGTGTACTTAAGGAGGTGGCTCTAGAAATCGTGGACATATTGGTAATCATTTTCCAATGTTCTATAGATTCATGATCGGTTCCTGCGGATTGGAGGGTAGCTAATGTTATCCCACTTTTTAAGAAAGGAGGGAGAGAGAAAACAGGCAATTATAGACCAGTTAGTCTGACATCAGTGGTGGGGAAGATGCTGGAGTCAATTATAAAAGATGAAATAGCAGCATTTTTGGCTAGCAGTAGCAGGATAGGTCCGAGTCAGCATGGATTTATGAAGGGGAAATCATGCTTGACTAATCTTCTGGAATTTTTTGAGGATGTAATTATAAAAATGGACATGGGAAAGCCAGTGTACTGGACTTTCAGAAAGCCTTTGATAAGGTCCCACATAGGAGGTTAGGGGGCAAAATTAGAGCACATGGTATTGGAGGCAGAGTACTGACATGGATTGAAAATTGGCTGGCAGACAGGAAACAAAGAGTAGGGATAAATGGGTCCTTTTCAGAATGGCAGGCAGTGACTAGTGGGGTACCGCAAGGCTTGGTGCTGGGACCGCAGCTATTTACAATATACATTAATATCCAGAAATAGTAAGGGACAGAGGGTCCAGTGAGATGGAGGAACTGAGTGAAATACATGTTAGTAGGGAAGTGGTGTTAGGTAAATTGAAGGGATTGAAGGCAGATAAATCCCCAGGGCCAGATGGTCTGCATCCTAGAGTGCTTAAGGAAGTAGCCCAAGAAATACTGGATGCATTAGTGATAATTTTTCAAAACTCGTTAGATTCTGGACTAGTTCCTGAGGATTGGAGGGTGGCTAATGTAACCCCAATTTTTAAAAAAGGAGGGAGAGAGAAACCGGGGAATTATAGACCGGTTAGCCTAACGTCGGTGGTGGGGAAACGGCTGGAGTCAGTTATCAAGGATGTGATAACAGCACATTTGGAAAGCGGTGAAATCATCGGACAAATTCAGCATGGATTTGTGAAAGGAAAATCATGTCTGACGAATCTCATAGAATTTTTTGAGGATGTAACTAGTAGAGTGGATAGGGGAGAACCAGTGGATGTGGTATATTTGGATTTTCAAAAGGCTTTTGACAAGGTCCCACACAGGAGATTAGTGTGCAAACTTAAAGCACACGGTATTGGGGGTAAGGTATTGGTGTGGGTGGAGAATTGGTTAGCAGACAGGAAGCAAAGAGTGGGAATAAACGGGACCTTTTCAGAATGGCAGGCAGTGACTAGTGGGGTACCGCAAGGCTCAGTGCTGGGACCCCAGTTGTTTACAATATATATTAATGACTTGGATGAGGGAATTAAATGCAGCATCTCCAAGTTTGCGGATGACACGAAGCTGGGTGGCAGTGTTAGCAGTGAGGAGGATGCTAAGAGGATGCAGAGTGACTTGGATAGGTTGGGTGAGTGGGCAAACTCATGGCAGATGCAATTTAATGTGGATAAATGTGAAGTTATCCACTTTGGTGGCAAAAATAGGAAAACAGATTATTATCTGAATGGTGGCCGATTAGGAAAAGGGGAGGTGCAACGAGACCTGGGTGTCATTATACACCAGTCATTGAAAGTGGGCATGCAGGTACAGCAGGCGGTGAAAAAGGCGAATGGTATGCTGGCATTTATAGCGAGAGGATTCGAGTACAGGAGCAGGGAGGTACTACTGCAGTTGTACAAGGCCTTGGTGAGACCACACCTGGAGTATTGTGTGCAGTTTTGGTCCCCTAATCTGAGGAAAGACATCTTTGCCATAGAGGGAGTACAAAGAAGGTTCACCAGATTGATTCCTGGGATGGCAGACTTCCATATGAAGAATGACTGGATGAACTGGGCTTGTACTCGTTGGAATTTAGAAGATTGAGGGGGGATCTGATTGAAACGTATAAGATCCTAAAGGGATTGGACAGGCTAGATGCAGGAAGATTGTTCCCGATGTTGGGGAAGTCCAGAACGAGGGGTCACAGTTTGAGGATAGAGGGGAGGCCATTTAGGACCGAGATTAGGAAAAACTTCTTCACACAGAGAGTGGTGAATCTGTGGAATTCTCTGCCACAGGAAACTGTTGAGGCCAGTTCATTGGCTATGTTTAAGAGGGAGTTAGATATGGCCCTTGTGGCTACAGGGGTCAGGGGGTATGGAGGGAAGACTGGGGCGGGGTTCTGAGTTGGATGATCAGCCATGGTCATAATAAATGGCGGTGCAGGCTCGAATGGCCTACTCCTGCACCTATTTTCTATGTTTCTATTAATGATTTAGATGAAGGAATTAAAAGTAACATTAGCAAATTTGCAGATGACACAAAGCTCGGTGGCAGTGTGAAATGTGAGGAGGATGTTATGAGAATGCAAGGTGACTTGGACAGGTTAGGTGAGTGGGCAGATGCAGTTTAATGTGGATAAATATGAGGTTATCCACTTTGGTGGCAAGAACAGGAAGGCAGATTACTATCTGAATGGTGTCAGGGTGTCCTTGTTCATCAGTCACTGAAAGTAAGCATACAGGTACAGCAGGCAGTAAAGAAAGCTAATGGCATGTTGGCCTTCATAACAAGGGGAGTTGCGTATAGGAGAAAAGAGGTCCTTCTGCAGTTGTACAAGGCCCTGGTGAGACCTCACCTGGAGTACTGTGTGCAGTTTTGGTCTCCAAATTTGAGGAAGGACATTCTTGCTATGGAGGGAGTGCAGCGTAGGTTCACAAGGTTAATTCCCGGGATGGCGGGACTGTCATATGTTGAAAGATTGGAGCGACTGGGCTTGTATACACTGGAATTTAGAAGGATGAAAGGGGATCTGATTGAAACATATAAGATTAAGGGATTGGACATGCTAGAGACAGGAAACATGTTCCAGATGTTGGGGGAGTCCAGAACCTGAGGCCACAGCTTAAGAATAAGGGGTAGACCATTTAGAACTGAGTTGAGGAAAAACTTTTTCACCCAGAGAGTTGTGGATCTGTGGAATGCTCTGCCTCAGAAGCCAGTGGCGGCCAATTCTCTGGATTCTTTCAAGAAAGAGTTAGATAGAGCTCTTAAAGATAGCAGAGTCAAGGGCTATGGGGAGAGGCAGGAACAGGGTACTGATTGTGGATGATCAGCCATGATCACAGTGAATGGCTGTGCTGGCTCGAAGGGCCGAATGGCCTACTTTTGCACCTATTGTCTATCAATGATTTACACTGATGAAATAGATGGCTTCCTTGCTAAGTTTGCAAATGATATGAAGATTGGTGGAGGGGCAGGTAGTGTTGAGGAAACAGGATGCAGAAAACTGAGATAGATGAAGAGAATGGGGAAGAAAGTGGCAAATGAAATACAATGTTGGAAATTGCATGGTCATGCTCTTTGGTAGTAGAAATAAATGTGCGGACTATTTCTAAACAGGGAGAAAATCCTAAAATCTGAAAAGCAAAGGGATTTGGGACTCCTTGAGCAGAACACCCTAAGGGTCAACTTGCAGGTTGAGTCGGTGGTGAGGAAGGCAAGTGCAATGTTAGCATTCAGTTCAAGGTATAGTTAAGGCAGACACTGATAGGTTCTTAATTGGACATGGCATCAAACATTACAGGAAGGAGGCCAGGAAATGGGGTTGAGGAGGAGATGAAAAGCATCAGCCATGATTGAATGGCAGAGCAGACTCGATGGGCCAAATGGCATAATTCTACTCCAATGTCTTATGATCATATGATTTGCTGAGCTTTTTTAGTTGCTTGTGTTTAATTTTACATTCCTAGCATCTGCAGGTTCGGCATTTGGATTAATGCATGATTATAAAATGGTCAAATATCCTAAACACCTGCACAAGCAAAATCAAAATCCTTGTCTTACAACAAAGGTCTTCTTACTACCCGACTTCTTTCAAAGCCCAAATGATTTATTTGGTGCTTTACCTCAGTTATTTAACTTCAATGTAAGACCAACAGGTGAACAAAGTGTTACTGCCAAAATAAATTTGTGATCATATCCATTCCACTGAAGGCGTATGATTAACTTTTAGCCAGGATATAATATTGATAAGCAACAGTGCCTGGAACTAGGAGCACCAGTCATCCAGTCCAAAGCTGAAGCAGAATGTGAACAATGTTTTCCATTCCCTTTCCTCCCTACAACGAATATCCCCAAGTGAGAAACAGAAAGAATCGCATCTTTTTACACCTCTCATTATTTGACAAGGTAATTCAAAGATTCCGCGCATTGATAAAATACACTTTTATTGAGAAAATTCACTTAAAGGTGAAGAATGGAAAAAACTAAGGAGGAAGGTTTGTTGCAAGGGTAAGTAGCAGATAGAATGGAAGTAAATGTGCAGAACAGCAGTACCAACTTAGATTAGCTGGGCCACATGGCTTCCTCCTGTGGTACACAATTATTAGTACTGCCATAGATCTCTGAGTGTTTGTTTACCTCTTCAGTGCAAAGAAATATTCCACAAATATTATTGGAATACTAACACAATGAAAAGGCCCACCATTTTTAACTTCCAAAACATAGAAATAATTCCAAGGTTTGCTAAGACTCCGCTAAAGCTTTGCCACCTGATCATCAATCCCAATGTTTTAAATTGCTTTAGCAAATTCAGTACCTGCCAAGCCTAAAGAATCGCAGACCCTATTTCATGCTGCACAACTATGACCAGCATTTTTTTTTTACCTTTCCCTATTTAAAAACACCATTTTTCTATTTTCCCCCACTAGTCAATGCCACGTTTTCTCATCTTCTATTCCATTTGTTACCTCCTTGCCAAGAACTACCCAAGTACCCCTCCACATCTTCCTCAAAGCCCATTCCATCCTCTGAAAACTTCATCCAGATTCAGATTTTTTTTTAAATCACATGTATATTGAAGCATACAGTGAAATGTGGTGTTTGCATTAATAACCAACACAACCCAAGGATGTGCTGGGGCAGCCCACAAATGTTGACACACATTCCAGCCCCAAAACAACATACAAACAATATTCAGCAGAACAAGCCATTCTCCCACCCACACACAGACAGGCCACCACCCACCAGTCCTTGGCCACAGACTCTCAGACATCAGGCCTTTAATGTTCTATCCCAGCCCAGACTCTCAGACCCAGGGGCTTTGACCTTAAGCTTCAATCTCCTGACTTGGCTGACCTCTGGGTGTCAACACCAGGACTCACCAACCATAAAACTTAACTTTAACCTCCAAGCCTTAACCTCTGGACTCGCATGGGCCTTGACCCCAGTTCACAGGGACTAGTGGGGGTTACCTGCCCTCCTGCCCGCATGGATGTCCGAGACTGGATTCTCCGAACTGGAGGTCATCAGCTCTCATCATAAGGGCCCGTTGCCCTTGGTCATTGACCAAGGTGCCTGCTCACCTGACATCTATCCACGGGGACTGCTGGCCTTCAACTCTGTAGTGCTCTGAATGTTGGCTTTTGCCTGTCTTTTCAATTACTGCCTGACCTCTAACTCCATCTTATCCCTGTCCCGATACCCTAACATGACCCCAGCTCCCTGCACTTACCGCAAAACCATCCGTCCGAACCTAAAAGTCTAAGCCAAAAACTCCACAGACATCACACCTCAGTGCCATATTGACTGGAAGGATGGACAAAGTTAATGAAAAGCCACAATCCTTAAAATGATCTTTTGATTTGATGAAAGACCTCAGCCCAAAATGTTCCTCCAATATTTTGTGTGTTGCTTTTGATACTACTGCTTTGTTTCTGTTAACTAATCCTCAATCAGTGTCAGTATATTATTCCCCCCCCCCAATGTACTCAAATTTTATTTAACTCCTTTTATGTGGTACCTTTTTGAAGGTTTTCTCAATGTGCAAATACTTCATTTGACTGAAATTAAATGTAATCACAACCCTTATCATTTGAATTAAAACACTTCAGTTACCCATATGGAATTCTGTTCTGAAAATAAACCCTGTATTAACCTGTGAATGATTAGAGTGCCACATCTGAAGTGGAACAAGTTCCCACATCTCCACTCTAAACTTCTACTCATTACTCTAAAACATTTCCAAAGTAAATTGTTACATGCCTGACATCAGAAAATAAAACATTAAAATAGAAATAAATATAGGTCGACCTTCACTAATCCAGCACCATTGGGACCTGAGGAGTGCCAGATTAGTGAAAATGCCAAATTACAGAAGGATCACATTAAGCAATAGCTAACCTTCACTAATCCGGCACCACTGGGACCTGAGGAGTCCCGGATTAGTGAAAATGCCGAATTACAGAAGGATCACATTAGGCATAATCAGTAGCAAACATAAAATGCTGGTGGAATACAGCAGGCCAGACAGCATCCATAGGAAGAAGCACAGTCGATGTTTCGGGCTGAGACCCTTCGTCAGGACTAACTGAAAGAAGAGATAGTAAGAGATTTGAAAGTGGTAGGGGAAGGGGGAGATCCGAAATGATAGGAGAAGACAGGAGGGGGAGGGATAGAGCTAAGAGCTGGAAAGTTGATTGGCAAAAAGGATACGAGGCTGGAGAAGGGAGAGGATCATGAGACAGGAGGCCTTGGGAGAAAGAAAGGGGGAGCCTAATCGGTGCTGGATTATTGAAGGATCCAGATTACAGGTAGTCGGATTAACGAAGATCAACCTGTACTAATACTGAGCTATCAGGTAGGAAGGTGAAGAATGGTGCCTCATGCATGTTATTCTATTATAGAATAAACTTCACAAGCCACTTTGCAGCATTATAAGCATACAAATTAAATATAATTGCTGAAAGCTTTTCTGGAGCACTGTAATTTATATATATATATATATATACACACACACACACACACACATACATACATATAGTTTGCTTTCACACTAAAAACAAAATAACTTTGCAATCAACTATAGGAGGTGAAGATATCCACTCAATATACCCACTCATTACTAGGATGCTGTGATTAAGACTAGCAGTTAACATGTAGTCCCAAAACTAAACTGCATTATAATGTGAAAATGCAATTTGAAACTCCATAAACAGCTATCAAGAGCAAAACAGCACCAAATGCTAAAATCATCTTTAAAGCAACCTCTTTTGTCAAGGCACATGCACACACAAAAGGCAAATATTCACCAAGTACCCTTGCTACAGCATTCCAAAAATTCTTTCATTTTTATCAGTGCCAAAACATCCATGTCTATCCAGCAGCAAGTTTGCAGGAGACATTCCTGGAACAGATTACCAGACCAGATTCAGCCATCGATACTTGAAAATCCAAACAAAACTTGCATTCTTATGTGGTCAGCATCTTGACCTATATCATGAAGTAATGACAAGTGGTGATGCATTATCAAAAAACTGCTAACAACCCTCATTAAACTATCGAATGTATTTCAGCAATTTCAGAAACACTGTCTCGGCATGGATCAACTTGTTAGTTTAACCACCGAACATAAACAAAATCAGTAGAGCTATTTTAATGCTGGTTAGCAATGCTATGCAAAATTTTGCACATACATACACCAAATCAGCTACCCTACCAGTACAGCATTAATGAGTTTCATGAAGTCAGAGAAACTGTACTGTGAGTACTGCAGCAAAGAGGAGGCCTTACTTGCAACCACAGCAGTGGACGCAGATTAGGACAAAAATCAAAGACAGCTGACAAGAGTCTGTTTAAGCTTGAATATACTACATGCTAAAATTATCTTAATATTATTAATTGATCTTCTGTCTAATATCTCTTTACTCATCAGATACCCAGCATGTCAGAGTTCTACAAGTCTCATGCCACAGGCTTAAGTGCATACTTCAGTGCAATGCTCACTAATGTTGCTTGTTGCAGGCAAAAAATTAGCTTTATTTGTCACACGTACATTGAAACATCAATATATAGTGAAATGTGTTGTTGGTAATTGATGCAAAAGAATGTGCTGGGGGCTACGCCAACTCACTAACCCAAACCGATGCATCTTTGGAATGTGGATGGAAGCCGCAGCACCCAGAGGAAACCTGCACAGTCACTGGGAGAACGTACAGTTGTGGGAATTGGTCATTGCTGGTACTGTCAAGTGCTGCACTAACCGCTACACTGCCATGCCATCCCCTTCTTTCGCCATTCAAACATATAAAAATAGGCTTCATTGCACTGTTTGAAGGGAAGAGCAGTTTCTCTCCACATCCTGGTCAAAATGCCTCAAATACAGAATTGATATATGCAGTTTGTGGAACCTGTATGCAAGATAATTGCTGCATTGTCATGTATTACAACCATAGCTAGATTTCAGGAATAAAGCACCTGTTTGTTCCAAGATTGAGAATAACACTACTGCATGTGGCTGCATATTCCAGAAGATGGTTCACAACTTAGTCACAGTGGGAAAGAATCAACCTGCTCATTATTGCTACAAAGAATGAGGCAGTTGAAAAGGAAGTACCGACAGGGAGGAAGTTTGAGTCAAAGGTAGGGTTTCCAAATACAATGATAACTACATGCAGCACGTATGGATTCAAGCTGTTGTTCAACTCAGCTGTGTCATGCCCAGTTGGCTTGGGTAACTCATCCCTTCAAAGGAATCCACACAAAATGCTGCCTGGCCTGCTGAGTTCCTCCAGCATTTTGTGTGTGTTGCTCAGATTTCCAGCAGCTGCAGATTTTCTCATTTGCCTTCAAAGGAATTCATTCTTTTCTGTTTAACATTCCATCAGTTTCTGTACTGTATACAAAAATTACTTGCTGAATGGAGTTATAAAAATGACAGTAAAACAATACATTTTGAAGTCTTTTTTCAAACACCAATGGCATTTTCTGTTTCTATGTTTTAAAAGAATGAAACAAACAGCAAAAAAATTTTAAAACACACATGAAAGTTGCTGGTGAACGCAGTAGGCCAGGCAGCATCTATAGGAAGAGGTACAGTCAATGTTTCGGGCTGAGACCCTTCGTCAGGACTAACTGAAAGAGCTAGTAAGAGATTTGAAAGTGGGAGGGGGAGGGGGAGAAACGCCAGCTGTACCTCTTCCTATAGATGCTGCCTGGCCTGCTGCGTTCACCAGCAACTTTTATGTGTGTTGATTGAAATTCCAGCATCTGCAGATTTCCTCCTGTTTGCGTTTTTTAAAAATTTTTAAACTCAGTTTAAGCAGTATTCACAGAAAGAGAAAAAGTTAATGTTTCAGGAACAACAAGATCTACTCAAGGAACCTGGAAGGTTAAGCAACATCCATGAGGAATGAGAGGTTAAGATGATGAACAGAATGAACCAGGTAAAAGAGGGAGGAAGGAATGGATAAATGGACGATGGAAGCAGACAAAAGGAGCAGGCGGAGCCGGGGGTAGTTTGGAAGGGAAGGAAGATAAATGGTGGAGACAAGTGTTGGATCATGATAAGCGGGAACTCAGGGGGTACCAGTGCCAGAAACTGACAAGGAAGGCAGGCACAGGAATCATTAAGTGAAAGGAGGAGGAACAAGGAGGGGGATGGGGAGAAGCAGGGCCAACGGGCGAAATGCGTGGGTGGTAGATGAATAGAGAAGTGTATGGAGTGTCCGGGGAGGGGTACCACCTCTGATGAAGGGGCTTTGTGTGTCCATTCTGGGGCAACTCATTCACTTTTGGTCCCCATTGGACACTCAGCTCTCACCTGTGGCTCCAAGAAGCTGTTTGCATGCGACAGTGGCCACACACTGGTACACTACTTTAACAGGTGGGCTAAACCAGGGGTCCCCAACCTTTTTTGCACTGCGGACCGGTTTAATATTGACAATATTCTTGTGGACCGGCCAACGCAGTGGGGGGGGGGGAGGGGGCAGGTAGGGTTGCCGACGGACAAGAGTAGCAGTCAAATACATTGTGTTTACCCAGAGAAAGACTACAATAACCATGAAGCCTTGCGCGGGCACCAGTGCGCATGTGTGTCGTTGACCGGCCAATTTTTTTCCATCTCCGCAAATCCTTTTTGACGATTCTGTTCGGGGGGGGGGGTGTTAATCACGACCGGAATGTCAGTGGTAAGTGGCTAATACACTCAATTTCGTTTCTAAAAGGGTTCTAACGAATTTAATATTAAACACACAGTGCATATTTTCCTCACATGAATATACTGATAAGTCAATTATCAGGGGAGCTTGAAGCAAGTGTTGAACGAACTTCCAGTAGAAGTGGTAGAGGCATGTTCAATATTATCATTTAAAGAAAATTTGAATAGGTATATGGACAGGAAAGGAACGGAGAGTTATGGGCTGAGTGCAGGTCGGCGGGACTAGGTGAGAGTAGCATTTGGCACGGACTAGAAGGGCCGATATGGCCTGTTTCCGTGCTGTAATTGTTATATGGTTATATAAGTAAGTCAATAGCATCATAACATTTTAAGAAACGTTTGGATATTAAACACACAGCACATATTTTCCCTGTTTGAACATATGCAATCATTGCAACGCACCAATATTGCTGAATCAGTGGGAGCCCTGGGTTTGTTTCCCTGTAACAAGACGGTTCTATCAAGGGGTGGTGGGAGACAGCGATACTCGAAGGGAGCTCCTTATGTCCAGTCTATTCCGCAATTTAGTTTTCGTTGACTTTGATCCAGAATGCCGGCAGAGATGTTATGTCAAACATTTTTCATCCCACCGTCATTTGCAAGTTCGAGGAGTTGATCATCTTCCCGCGCTGACATGGATGACGCGCAGGTAATGACCTCGCATGCGTATTGGCTCAACAGTGGCCGTGACAGGGAATGAGGAAAGGTGCAGCTGACTCCTATCGCAAAATCATATCATTTCCTCAGGGCCCGGTAGCACTTGCTTTGCGGCCCGGTGGTTGGGGACTACTGGGCAAAACCAAGTAAAGGTAGGCGGCAGCCTCATATCTCGGTGGGATAAGGACATGCTTGTCCTAGCATGCGAAGTCAGCTCTAGCAGACTGGGCAAATAAGAACCACTAGCCAGGAAGGCAGTAATGCAATGCTCCATGGAGAGCGAAGGGCCTGACAAAGGCACTTAACTCCTCATGGTCATCCACTGCAATCAAGACACCAGTTTATGACGCTTGTTCATACCACTGGACCCAGACTTCTGAGGTCAAGAGAGTGGAACTGCCCCATTTGATTTCCAACTTTAAAAACTCTCTTGCCATTGAATGACATAAGCTTCATAACCATCAGTATCCATCACTCCAAAATGAAACAAAGCTGGGATGGGGATGAAGCCAGGAACACTGAGATTCCATGTTAAACTTGGAAATCTTAAGCCTCATTTCCCAATGATAACACTCCTAGATCGGTTATTATAAAGTTAGGTGCAGAGAAAGCATCATAGATATTGGAGCTTTTTTTTTTATAAAAAAAGACACATTACTCTGAATGAGTGACAGTGAAAACTATTGCCCAATCAATTTGCACCACAGTTTAGTGCTCACCAGAAATAGGTTAAGACAACTTCAACTTTTCACAAAGTATCTTTTGAACCACAAGGATCTTGGATCAGATGGGTTCTGATGTTTCAAACATAATTTCAAGTATAGCCAGCGTGCCAAGTCCATGATTTAATCATCCCCTTCAACAAAATACACACGTTTCACAGAAAATCCCAGAGGGAAGAAAAATGGATTTGTGACAACACCTTGCTCGTATTATACTTTACACATAGCAGAAAAATCAAGGGCAATTAACCCCCTATTAACTACTTACTGGTCATGACTGTCTGAAATTCCCTAGATAGTGAGAAAATTACAACTATTAGGAAAACCAAAAATCTAACATCCAATTCAAGAAAGGATGGAGACAGAGAGCAGGATACTTGGGCCAATTAATCTGGCATGTGTCAGTCACAAAATACTGGAATCATTGTTAAACGAATAACAGCAATATATTTTGAAAATCGTCAAGTAGAGTCAGTATGGTTTTATAGTGAAATAGTGTTTGCCAAGTTTGTTCGAACCCTTTGAGAATGTATTGAGAAAGCAAGTGTAGGAAAGAACAATTTCATGTATTTGGATTTCCGAAAAGCATCTGATAAACTGCTACTTAAAAAGTTGCTATGCAAGAAATGACGGTGTTGTGTGTTACAAGGATAATTGTGTAACAAACCAAAGAATTGGGATAGATAAGTGATTTTTCCAAGTAGGCAAGCTGTAATAAGCAATGCCCCATACTAACAAGCTCTGAAACCACAACTATTTGAAATCTATATTGATTGTTTAGATTGAGGAGCAAGCACATTGCTTATGATACGAAGGCAGGTGAAAAAGCAATTGGTGAGAAGGATATTATTTCTAACAAGCTTGTGAGATAGCTGGTATACAGCTATCCAGACAAAATCCACTTTACAATAGGAACACCTGGACTTGGAACATGCAAACCTGTATGAATAATCCAAATACCAAAGTGCCTAAATACTGTTCATCGCCAGGACACTCAAAGGCTTTTACATCCACATTGTTGCATCGAGTAAGAGAAAATCAAGAGATGAACAGTTTTAGGAGCAAGGCAGTAGTACATCCAGATATCAGATCAAGGTTCTGTGTGGGAAGGTGACACATGAGCCAGTGAGGTACTAGAGTCAGTGAGTCAGTCATTCAAGGCCTATGGTTCAGGGTTCCCATCATAGT
Organism: Mobula hypostoma; assembly: GCF_963921235.1. Taxonomy (NCBI): domain Eukaryota; kingdom Metazoa; phylum Chordata; class Chondrichthyes; order Myliobatiformes; family Myliobatidae; genus Mobula; species Mobula hypostoma. The sequence continues at coordinate 139,587,678 of NC_086097.1, forward strand.
TCCAAGGCCTAGCTTTGGGGTCTCTGTCATTGGAGAATCCTGGGGCCGACAACAAAGAGCAACCAGATATCCGGAAGTCGAGGCCAGATGGCTGGAGCCCTGGTCTACGAGACCACTGGGGAATTTGGAGGCTGCATGTCTGCGAATCCATTGGACACACAGTGGCTGTCTCGCCTGGATTTGGAGGCAAGGTTGTGTGTGCCAGAAGGTATAGTGACACTTGGGGTTGCCCCCAGCACACTGTGTTGGTAGTTAATGCAAATGACACAATTTACTGTATGTTTTGATGTACATATTATAAATAAATGAATCTGAAGGTACAAACCAGAAGACCAGCAACCTTCACAAACTAAGTTGGTCATTAAGAACAAGCCCCAGTAATTCTCCTTGTGGTTATCAGCAAATGCCTCTGACCACTTAGCTCAACAAAAGAGAAATAATATGCTATCATCAACACATACACTGCACAAGATGGGAATTAATTTAGATTCACATCTTTGTAATGGAATGGACAGGGCTTGGGGGAATGAAGTTAGTAACTACCAGGCATACATTGAGCAGCAGTAAGCTACAGTTCGAAGTAAATTTATTATCACAGTACATATATGTCACCATATACAACGCTGAGAATCATTTTCTTGCAGGTATACTCGATAAATCCATAACAGAATAAGAACCATAGTAGAATCAATGAAAGACTGCACCAGTTTAGGCGTTCGACCAGTGCGCAGAGGACAACACACTGTGCAAACACAAAAAAAAATAATGAAAACTAAATAACCCATGAATATTGAGAAGATGAGATGAAGAGTCCTTGAAAGTGAGCCACAAGTTGTGGGAATATTTCAGTGATGGGGCAAGTGAAGTTATCCCCTCTAGTACAAGCGCCTGACAGTTGAGGTAATAACTGCTCCTGAACCTGGTGGTGAGAGCCCCAAGGCTCCTGTACCTTTTTCCAGGTGGCAGCAACAAGAACAGAGCACGACCTAGGTGGTGGGGGTTCTTAATGATGGATGCCGCTCTCCAACGATACGACTTTGTGTAGATGGCTCAATGGTGGGAGGGTTTATCTGTGAAGGATTTGGCCATATCTAGTATTTTTTGTAGAATTTTCCATTCAAAAGCATTAGTATTTTCATACCAGGCTGTGACGTAGCCAGTCAGTTTATTCTCCACCACACATCTATAGAGGTTTGTCAAAGTTTTAGATGCCACGCCAAATCTTCGCAAACTTCTACGTAGAGATGCTGCTGGGCCTTCTTCATAATTGCACTTACGTGCAGGGACAGGTCATCTGAAGTTACAACAGAAAGGAATTTGAAGCTGTTGACCCCACCTCCTCTGATCCCCAATAACGAATGGCTCATGGACTTCTGCTTTCCTCCTCCTGAAGTCAATAATCAGCTCCTTGGTCTTGCTGACATTAAGTAAGAGGTTGTTGTTAAGACACCACTCAGCTGGATTCTCAATCTCCCTCCTATATGCTGATTCGTCACCACCTTTGATTCGGCTTATGACAGTGTCAGCAGCAAACTTGAATAGGGCATTGGAACTGTGCTTAACCAAACTCTTACAAGTGTAAGGCAAGTAGAGCAGGGGCTAAGCACACAGTCTTGTGGTGCACCTCTGCTGATGGAGATGGTGGAGGAGATGTTGTTGCCAACAGCACAAAGTTGTGAAGAAACCTCCATGTGATGTACCAAAGGAGGAGAGGTTGCTGACATTCTGGTGCTCTTGAAGTGTCATGTTATTATATTTGTAGGTTGGAAAGCTCTTAGTGATCCTTGTAACCATAAAAAAATGTATGTAAAACCAGTTGCATTTTAGCCTTAAAAGGTGAAACCTACACAGAGTAAAACAGCATTTGGATTAATACACAGACGATTTGCTTATGTTTAACAAGATACAAAATTTTAGGTTATTCCCATTCCAGATACCAGCAGCAATCTATCAGATGTCAAAATATTATGTCAGAGTTCCAAAATACAGTCTTGGCTCCTTCATGGCAACATAAGAATCGCTGGACGCAAAAACACCAATCCATCTGGACAGCTGCCTGCCATCTAAGTAATTCAAATACCAACACAGCAAAACAAGCAGACTTGAAACTTGATAGTCCATACAAGATTGCCTACACTGATAAATTCTCAATATGAACTCTCACAGCATTAAGAGCCCGGAAACTTATATCAATTTTACTCATGTTTCTCACAACCTTCTGGTTTACAGTATTGGCAAGATTAAATGTCCATCAATTCTGCCTTTTCAACTTACACTGTTATTTTAGAAAGCCTTTCGTAGCCATAATAAAGATTTTGAATAAATCTTGAAGACTATTCCATGGACAATTCTTTGCTGTAGACCAAAACTGTCATTCATAGTCAAAGTCACATTCTAAGATATGATACGCAGATTTCAAAAAGCCATAAAAAAAAGTGCATTAGTTGCCTTAGAGTCTGCCTGCCTGAGGTTGAGTTCAAAAGCCATGGGACTCCTTTCAAAACAGAACCACAATGGTTGGGGATGGATGAGCCAAACTTCCAACAGTTGCAGAATAGTCATGAGGTTGTTAAAAAACTAATTTTAATATCCAGTTTATATTTATTCCAATAGAAATTAAATTTTGTTAACTACAGTTCTGTAAACCAGTTTTTTTGCCAAGCTGGTCACAATTGCAATTTCTAGTTTAGCACTGCTTTCCATCTTACATCAGAACGGAAATGACACTCCAAAATTACTCAAACACGAGGAGTTCTGCAGATGCTAGAAATTCAAGCAACACACATCAAAGTTGCTGGTGAACGCAGCAGGCCAGGCAGCATCTCAAGGAGGAGGTACAGTCGATGTTTCGGGCCGAGACCCTTCGTCAGGACTAACGAAGGGTCTCGGCCCGAAACATCGACTGTACCTCCTCCGAGAGATGCTGCCTGGCCTGCTGCGTTCACCAGCAACTTTGATGTGTGTTGCTCCAAAATTACTCTTGGCTTTCTCCCCATAAACTCAGGATATTAAAAGGTTATATTCCCCTCAAAGGCAAACACAGTGTGCACAGGCAGGGAAGCAAAAGCTAGCCTTAAAGAACTTACAAATTCACCAATGGCCTCAGATTTTGTTATACATTTAATATAATATGAGTAATATTGTAAATATATTGCTTAAGCATTTTTTGGTGTTTACATAATGATTTATGGGTTATATCCAAAAGTATGTATACGGCATATGTCATTACATCCCCACATCACATGTACATGCCTCATTTAAAGTAAAAAGCAAAACTAAATGTGCATGAGTAATCTCCTAGCTCTGTGCTTTTCTTTTAATTTGTTTTTATGTAACGAGGGATGAACAATTGCCAGCAATTGACATACGTATGAAATTTTGAAAATTGCAAATCAATGAACCTGGGTTAACTCAAATTCTCACAATGGACAGGAAAATCAGTCTACCATTTATTACTACAAACACAAAATGCTGGAGGATCTCAAGTCAGATAGAACGTTATGGAGGAAAATAAACAGTTGATAATTCAAGTTGAGACCCCTTCATCAAGACTGAAAAGGGCTGTGACCAGAGCCTGAATAATTGGTTTTGGGGGGGGGGGGGGGGAGCTGGCAGGTGATAGGTGAGGGTGAGTCCTGGAATCTGCCCTCTCAACTACCTCGCATATAGTAGGAACGAGAAGGGGGCATTTCCTTGGTACTGAGGATACTAATGATGGATTCCACCTTCTTGAGGCACCAGCTCTTAAAGATTTCCTGAATGCGGGGAGGACTGTGCCCGTGATGGAGCGGGCTGAGTCTCCAACACTCTGCAGCCTCTTTCGATGCTGCACATTGCAGCCTCCATATGATGCAAGCAGTGAGAATGTTCTCAACAGTACATCTGTAGAAATTTGCCAAAGTCTTTGGTGACATTCTGATTCTCCCAATTCTCCCCAAATCTTAACAAAGCAGAGTCAACAATTCTTTCTCCAAATCCCCCTGATGCTGCTCAACCCACTGAGCTCCTCCAGCAGATTGTTGATATCCAAACAACTTTCCCTTCCATGAGATGTGTCCTTCAACACCACCTCTTTGGCCAAGAGAGCACCGCAGCGCTTCCACTTCCTCAGGAGACTGAGGCGAGCGAAGGTGTTAACCACCCCACTCCACGCCCCCCCCCACATTCTCACCACATTTTACTGAAGCACCAGAGTGCATCTGACCAGCTGCATCACCATCTGATGGAAACCACAGTCATCAGATCACAAGATCCTGCAATGGATACTAAGGATTGCTGAAAATATCACTGGGGTTCCTCCATGCCCTCCCACACCTCCATTCAGGATATATATCAGAAACATTGCAAGTGCAGTGCCTCCAGTATTTGCCAAAGACCCTCCAATTCTTCCCACAATCTCTTCGACCTCCTATCATCAAGGTACCACAGTATAAGAACCAGAACTGTCAGGGTGGGTAACAGCTTCTTCCCCCCACCCCCAAGCTGTTAGATTTCTTAACAGCATGCTGCCATGTACTCCCTGTCTAAATGCCTTACAGACCCCTCCTCCCCCCATTCTCCAGCTCATAGACACACTTCCATTCTGCAATGGTAACTTTTCATCTTTTAATGCTTCAGCTTCATGTGTACTATTTATTTTGTTATTATAGTGCCAGTAACATTATAATGTCTTACACCAACATGCACCTCTCACTTTATGTAAGCCTGTAAATCTTCAGGCCACATCCATTGATGTAAATAGTGGTTAGCCTGTCTCCATTCTTCCTGTAATCCACAACCAGCTCCTTTGTTTTTGCATTTAATTAGTTAAATGTTTTAATTGATCATAGTAAAAATATACCTGTATCTGGAAGGGCCAACAGTGAGTGACCATGCAAGAAGGGGACTAGTGAGGTAGGCCACCAAAAGACTTACGACAACTCTGGAGGAGGAAAAGCTTCAGTGGCTGAGATGGGAGAGACTGTGCATACAATAACTGTTGCCCAGATGCTTCACCAATCACAGCTTTATGGGACAGTGGCAAAGAGAAAGCCACTGTTGAAAAAAAATTCACCTGAAATCTCGATTAGAGTTTGCCAAAAGGCATGTGGGAGACTGTGAAGTCAGGTGGAAGAAACTTCTATGGTCTGATGAAACCAAAATTGAGCTTTTTGACCATCAGACTAAACACTATGTTTGACGTAAAGCAAACACCGCACAGCATCCCTACCATGAAGCATGGTGGTAGCTGCTTCATGCTGTGGGGATGCTTCACTGCAGCAGGCTCTGGCTGGCTTGTGAAGGTAGAGGTAAAATGAATGCAGCAAAATACAGGGAAATCCTTGAGGAAAACCTGACGCAGTCCGTAAGAGAAGAGCGACTTGGGAGAAGATTTGTATTCCAGCAAGGCAATGACCCCAAGCATGAAGCCAAAACTAAACAGGAGTGGCTTAAAAACAACTAAGTTAATGTGCAGGAGTGGCAAAGTCAGAGACCAGACCTCAATCCAATTAAGAAATTGTGGCTGGGCTTGAAAGGGGTTTTTCACTCATGATCCGCATGCAATCTGACAGAGCTTGAGCAGTCTTGTAATGAATGGGGAAAAATTGCAGCTTCCAGATGTGCAAAGCTGATAGAGACTTATCCACACAGACTCAAGGCTGTAATTGCTGCCAAAGGTGCATCTGCTAAATTCTGACTTGAAGGGGGTGAGTAATTATTTTGTGTTGAATAATTGTAAGAAATTTAAGCCAATTTGTAGAAATATGTTTTCAATTTGAAAAGGAGTCGTCTTTTCTGTTGATCAGTGTCAAGAAGACCAAACTAAATTCACTGTGATTCCACGTTGTAAAACAGTAAAACATGAAAACTTCCAAGGGGGGCAAATATTTTTTATAGGCACTGTATCTACAAATCAGACTGGCGAAAATACATGATGCAAGTGAAGGTGAAGAGGCAACACTTTTCTGTCGCTACTCTTTCCGTCGGTGTTTCCAGGCAGTGTGGACTCTCACTCTTTTCTGTGAGGATTACATGTGAACTAGCAGCTTAAGAAAAAAAAATATTCACGGAAACAACCCTCTCTGCCTCTTCCAATATCTGCCAAGTGTTGGCAACAAAACAAATATATAGATCTCATACCACATGGCATGCTCAATGAATCAGTGGCGTCAATTCTGCATATAATTAAAACCATGCTCTAGCCTACAGTAGTTGCAGGTTTTGACCTCAAAATCGATTTTTAAATAAATGCTCGGCTCATAATGTATTGTAAATTGACATTCATATTCCTCATATTTCCTTAAAACATGTGAGAACATTCTGTTCATATGGTTCAATGGCAGTTCACACCACAAACCCATTCCTCCACTTAAACATTTTCTTCATTTTCTTTATATTCACATCAACTCCCTGCGTTTGTTGGTTGAAGAGCAATTAAAAGTAGCCAACTAAGCCAACAATTCGCTTGTCCTTGGTATATGGGGTGGGGGTGACCCATGTAAGCACAGGGAGAATGTGCAAACCCCACAAGCAGCACGAGAGCTCAAGGATAAACCCAGGTCACTGAAATGTGAGGTAATAACTCTACTGGCTGGTCTTTAGTGCCACCCTTATCTAAATTATGTTACAAATAACACTGGTAAATTTCAAAGAGTTCTTTGTTCTATTTACAGTATGACATAATATTGGATATTTTTAGTTCTCTGTCATTGATGGGGTGGGGGAAGGATTCAAGTGTAAACAGTTCAGTTAGTGGAATGCTATCCTAGCAAAATTAGTCTTTGTGTTGAGTTGTTAAGCAGCGACTAGACATGAAACTGGGCAGAGGAAAGCTTCATACAGATATTAAAGATGTTGTGGAATTGTTAAGACTAAGGGAGCTCTTCCGAGAGCGTAACAAATGTGCCCAAACCAACAGCCAAGAGACAGAGTTTTCATATGGAAACTTGTTATGGCATAAATTAGCTGCTATCTTTAACAAAAGAAAATCTGCAGATGCTGAAAATCCAAGCAACACACACAGAATGCTGGAACTCAGCAGTCCAGGCAGCATCCGTGGAAAACAGATGCTAACTCATCTTCATTTCTCCAGTCCTGCTGAAGGGTCTTGGCCTAAAATATCAACTACACTCTTTTCCATAGATGCTGCCTGGCCTGCTGAGTTACTCCAGTATTTTGTGTTTGTCGCTGCTATCTTTCCCATGTTACAATTTTAAAATGTAGTCACTATTGTAACAATGTGGCTGCAATGTACTTTGCAGCACACAGGATTGGGGAAGGTATTACACAAGAGAAAACAATGTTTACTTTAGTTGTAGCCACTAGAAACAAATCCAAGAGACATTTGTAGCACAACATGGGAACCACTGTAAATGAGTTACTAGAGTACAAGGTGAAATTAATTTAGGGAGGAGAGTAAAGAACTGGTCAAATTACTGTACATCAAACAGAATGAGTAAGCTTCTAACTTCATACAAAAATATTGAAAAGACAATCTATATTCCTGGAATTTCAGTGCTTAAAATTGTAATAAAAGAATTAAATTGTAATGATAGAATTAAATACTACTTGAAAAGAGAGAAGTGGCCAACTCGCCAATATGTTCAATGTTACTTTGAGTCTGAAACTGAGGGTGTTTTAACCAGACAAGTTGGCACAATAGGAAGTATCAGTACAAGGGTAGAATGAACAAAAAATCTGCATATACTCAGCAACAAAACATGATTTCTGAAAGTGTAGATCATGGTGCATTGGTGTACAGAAGTTTTACAAATGATTTTCTAGCCATTAAACCTATCCTGAAGAGATTTTGAGAACTGTAAAGTAAAAGGGCAAAGGGACTGAGACCACTTCTGCTCACCACCAAGTCTGGACTGTGCCAGAGTCCAGTCCAAGCCTTCCATTTTCTGCATGCAGTTACACCCGCCTCCCCCCCCCCCCCCACACACACACACACTTCAAAGACACTTGAGAAGTTCAGTTTCCATATACAGGCAGTCCCCAGGTCATGACAGGGTTATGTTCTTGAGGACTGCTTGTGGGAAATGAACAGTATCTGAGAATGAGTCATAGAAACAGCTGTAAATGGAGTGCGAGTGGGCTTTGGAAGAGTGGCCACCAGCTGACCTCACCAACTGAGTGAGGAAGCATGCTCAACACATCCAACTCAATCCAACAATCAGGTTGTTGGATTGTTGTAGCTTAGGAAGGATTGGGATGGGATCGGGGCAAGGGAGCAGTGTTCACGTGGAAATGCTCCATTCCCAGCTTGAAGATGCCAGCAGCAGGAAAATCCATCTCGTCTCTCAAACTTGTTTGTATGTATGGGACATTCATTTGCTGGGGAAGACGTGTACCCAGCCAAATCACAATTCCACTTTCCCCCACTCTGGATCTCTACATTGTCTTATCAGATTGGCAGTGTGGGCAATGAACCAGGGAAACACTTCTGAACAAGTTGCTCATCTCCCCCACCCCCTTACTGAACATCAGCTCAAGCCTGGCATCAAATTTGGCCAATTATACACAAATTGCTTTGGAATGTCCCCCTCCCACCAAGTGGAAAGACATGATACAAGTCTTTGTTGCTCCAGTAGCTTTTAATAAACACATTCAGCATTTGTAACAAAGATTGAATATGGAAGCTCCAAGGACAAACAGCCTGGTCAGTTTGCCAAACATTTGTACTCCTGGCCTCTGGCATTTTTAAGCTGTATGTGTTTTCACTACCCACATAAATTTCATCTGGGATAAAATAACAACATTTATAGAGATGTTTTCTGTTATGACAGTGCTTAACATCAACTGATCATCTTTTCACGGTCACCTCTTGTGCCAAGATGAGGCCACCCTCAGGGTGGAAAAGCAACACCTTATGTTCCATCTGGGTAGCCTCCACCCTGATGGCTTGAATATTGATTTCTCCTTCCAGGGAAAAAAAAATTCCACTCCCTCCCATTCCCCACTCTAACCTTTTACCTCTTCTCACCTGCCTATCACTCCTCTCTGGATCCCCTCCTCTTTTCCTTTCTCCTACAGTCCACTCTCCTTTATCAGAATCCTTCTCCAGCACTTGGCCTTTCCCATCCATCCAGTTTCACCTATCACCTAGCCAGCGTTTTTCATTCCACCCACTCCCCAACCCACCAACACTTGAATTCTGCATCTTCTCCCCTTCCTTCTCAGTCCTGAAGAAGAGTACTGGCCCAAAACACTGACTGTTTATTTACTTGCATGGATGCTGCCTGACCTGCCAAAATTTCTTCCAAAATTTTGTGTATGTTGCCAGAGAAAATTAAAGTCATCAATAATGTTTTAGTAAAATTAGTTTCAAATACAAGTAATCATTTCAGAAGGTAGTGAGCAGGAATTTCTCCTCTTGAAGTACAATGACACTTGAATTCTCCACAACAAATTCAAAGAATACAAGGAGAGTAGGAAAGTTGAGGCCACTTTACTGAATGGTGGAAGAGACAAAGAGGTGACGAGACAATGTAACTCTTGCTATGTTCTTGCCCAGGGCGGAATACCATTTTCAGAGCATGTGCCCAAATTGGCAATAATCTTCTAAGAAATTCTCAACCGATGTTGAGCAAAGATTTTCATGGAATAATGAATAACAATAATTATGGACAGTTTTATATTAAAAAAAAAGTGATTCCTGTTCAAAGTACATATGTCATCATATACTACTTTGAGATTTATTTTCCTGTAGGCCTTCACAGTAAAACAAAGGAATGCAATAGAATCAATGAAAACTATGCAAAGCCTGAATCAATCACTGTGCAAAAGACAAACTCTGCAACTTATAAAGCAAACCAAATAATAATAAATAAATAATATTGAGCATGAGTTGCATAGTAGTTGAAAGTGAATCCGTAGGTTGTGAAATCAGTTCAGTGTTGAGGTGAGTTAAGTTATTATGCTGGTTCAGGAGTCTGATGGTTGAAAGGTAATAAATGTTCCTGAACCGGGTGGTATAGGACCCAAGAACTCTGTACCTCCTTCCAGTTGGTAGCAGCAAGAAGAGAGTATGGCCCGCAGTGTGGAGGCCCTTGATTTTCTGTGGCAGTATTCCTTGTGCTCAATGGTGAGAAGCCTACTTTTTGTAGGCTTCTCTGTTCAAGGACATTGATATTTCCATACCATGCCATGATACAACCAGTCAGGATACTCTCCACTGTAGATCTATGTAAGTTTGTCAAAGTTTATGACATGCCAAATCAGCACAAACTTCTAAGAAAGAGGAAGCACTGCTGTCCCCTCTTTGTAATGGCATATACGTGCTAGTTTCAGGATAGATCCCCTAATGATGACGAGCTCATGGACTTCCAGAATCCTCCACCTGTAGTCAATAATCAGCTCTTTGGTTTTGCTGGCAATGAGAGAGGTTGTTGTTATGACATAATTCAACCAGATTTTCAGTCTCTATCCAAATGCCCATTCGTCAGCACATTTGATTTTGGCCAACAACAGCAGTGTTGCCAGCAAACTAAAATATGGCATTGGAGCTGTAATTAGCTTCACAATCATAGTATAAAGCAAGTAGCGCAGGGGGCTAGGCACACAGACTTGATGGAGCCTGCGGAGATATTGTTGCTAATCCGAACTGACTGGGGTCTGCAAGTGAGGATATCAAGGATCCAGTTACTCAAGGAAGTTTCAAGGCTGAGGACTTGGAGCTTAGTGATATGTTTCAAGGGAATGATAGTGTTGAATACTGAGCTGTAGTCAATGAAATCATGGTTATGCTTATTCTTATTTTACTATCAATAAAAGTATAAAGATTACAGATTGAAATGAAGCAATTAGTTTCCTATTATGGAAAAGTCTATGACAAGAGGACAAAGCCTCAGAATAGAGGGGTGCTATTTTAGAATGGAGATGAGGAATAATTTCTTTAGCCAGAAGGTGGTGAATCTGTGGAATTCTTTGCCACAGGCTGCTATGGAGGCCAAGTCTTTATGTATATTTAAGGCAGAGATTGATTCTTGATTGGACAGGGCATGAAAAGATACGGGGAGAAAGCAGAAAATTGAGGCTGAGAGGAAAATTGGATCCGCCATGGTAAAATGACAAATGACCTAATTCTGCTCCTTTATCTTATGGTTTTATGGTCTATATTAGTAAGCCTTTTCAGAAATCAATATTGATCTTTTTAATTTGAAAAATAACCATTTCTAAATAGTACCATTATTGTAAATATTTAGTATCGAAATACTGATGTGTACAAACATGAGAAAATCTGCAGGCGCTGGCCCTAAATAGTCCTTCCAGGTGAGGCAACACTTTACATGCGTGTCTGTTGGCATCATCTACTGTATCTAGTGCTCCCCGTGTGGGCTCCTATATATTGGTGAGACTTGACATAGATTTAGAGACTGCTTCACCAAGCACCTCCATTCTATCTGCCACATAAAGCAGGATCTTCCATTGGCCATCCATTTCAATTCTGCTTCCCGCTCACAATCCAACAAGGCCTCCTCTACTGCCAGGATGAGGACACACTCAGGTGGGAGGAGCAACACTATGTTTCATCCAGGTAGCCTCCAACCTGTTGGCATGATCATCAATTTCTCGAACTTCTGGTAATGCCCGCCCCTTCCACCATTCCCTATTCCTGTTTGCCTCTTTCACCACATCTCCTCAACTACCATTATCTAACTTTTGTGGTCCACCCCTTCCATGGTCTTTGTCTTCTATCAGATTCCCCCTTTATCTCCTTCACCAATCAACTTCCATATCTATACTTCACCCTCCCCTGATTTCACCTATAACCTGCCACTTTGTACTTCATCCTCCCCTCACCCCACCTTCTTACTCTGACCTCTCCCCCTTCCTTTCCAGTCCTGTCAAAGGGTCTTGGCCTGAAACATCGACTGTACTGTTTTCCATGGATGTTGCCTGGCCTGATGAGTTCCTCCAGCATTTCATGCACGTTGTCACTGATGTGTACATCAGGTCTGCAAGTATTTCAAAATATACTCATCCAATGTCATGTGTTCTCATCACTGTCTAGCTGGCACCAAGCCTGCGTGAGACATTTCCTATGAAAACATCTCACTGCCCTTTGGTTGTAAAAAGTCATTTGCTGTTTCAACTGGCAGCATGGATAATCATTATGTACTTTTTTACTATGGATGGGGTTTAAAGAATCGAGGGAAAGCACTGCATGCTAAATGGCAACTAATTTTTTGCACAGGTAATCTTGAGAATGTGTCATAAATTCATCACCCGTTTCATAGACGAAAGGTAGAAACTCAAGGTCAAGTTTCATAACTGCTTGAAAAGACTTTTATGTTAACAACTGTGGATATGGTGATGCAGTTAAGAACAGGCTTTGCCACGTGATCCCAGCACAAATCAGAGTCTGTACCATAACTGTTTTGCCGTGGAATGGCTTTGCCAAAGAGATGACCATCAGGAGCAAATGAAAATTAACCCATCCTGACATGACTTGCTTCTTCATACATCTGGACAAAGCTCTTTATTATGTCACATGGGAAGGGTATCAAGTGTTATCATCCATACTAAAATAAAAGGTATGGCTAACCTATACACTAAGTTAAGCAACAGCCAAAAAAAATAGCAAAACCTCTTGGCTTCCAATTACATTTGCCTACAGAAAATCAATCTGAATCTGTCAAGGTTGAACAAAAATATTTTTATGAACTACCTACATAGCCTACAATTAATGTGACTCGTTACCAAATTTTGCTGGTCATCATTTACAAAAATGTTACTATTCTCAATCCTTTCTCTGCTAAATACCCATACCAGGACCAGATACTCATAGAATTTCAAGATACAAAATAAATTATTTTAACACAGAAGGTTGCTCAGATACAAGTGTCCTTAAAAGGATGTAATGGAAGGCGAATGTTTAATAGGATTTTAAAGAAACCCAAGATTAATTTCTTTAATTTATATTGAGAGTTGGAATGCTAGTTCAACTTGACTCCAAGACTTCCATTTTCATTTCCTGACAACCAAGTGATAATTTTTTGTTAATTTAAATTATTACAAACCAAAATATATTTAAGAAAACCATATACTTAAATCACACCAGAAGAAAATCAAATTGCCGAAGTTTCAAGTAAGTAGTCTCCAAGCACATTATTTTACTTCAGCAGATCTTACCTCAGGTCCAGTTAAAGAGCTGCCAGTGTCTAACAGCTTCTAAACACAATTAATAAAGTTCCAGCTCTCCTCCGGCCTCTGGATATCCTTGCTACTTAAGTACAAAAACTTTCCCAAGTTCTGAATATTCCACAGTAGATATATATAGCATTTCATTGCTGACTTCCATTCAACTCAAAAGACCACATTATAGCTACTACAAAAACAAAACATTTTAATAAAACAATTTTAAATCTTCCTCCAAATAAAAATGGAACATCTTGTTAGTAAAATCACTTCCTGAAAGAGTACATCATCAAAATGGCTTAATCAGAAACCTAATCTTTCTACTATCAACAGGTCTTCACCGAGAGGTAGACAGTCTTAATTGGATGACGAATAACTAAGCATATTTCCTTTAAAGGAAATTTCACACAGCAAAGGAAACCACAAATTCTGGCGACTAGTAAACCCATTTTTGCTTCATAATGTGGAGGGGGAGGGGCCAGAAGCACAGAGGAAATGCAAAAACAGACAGAAAACAGGATTTCCCTCAACTGCTATTAATGCAGCCCTCACCTGCATCTGCTCGATTTCTTGCACATCTGCCCTCGCCCCATGACCATGCACTCCAACATAAGGGGGCTAGAGTTATGCCACCCCATAAGCCTCTGTATCCAACATATCATTCTCTGCAACTTCCACCATCTTCAGTCGGATCCCACCAGGCGCTCACCTTCCCTTCCCCACTTTTCACAGGGATTGCTCTCTCAGCAACTCCCTCATCACTTCCTGGTGTCCAGACATTTTCATCCCTTTTCCCATTCCCACACTGGCATGTCGGCCCACAAACTCCTCTACTGCTGAGATGGCACGGTGCAGATGAGAAAAACACCTCATATTTGATTTTAATCTGCACCCTGAAGGCATCAACATCGATATATCTAACTTCTGGTAACCACTCCCCTGTCTCCTTTAACCCCTCCCCTTGTTTTCCCTCATTCCTCTGACCGCTTTATTCAGGATATAGCCATTACCCCCCACCTTCCTCCCTCTTGTTCCCCACCTCATTCCCCCCCCTCCACAGTCTACTGCTCTCTCCTTTCAGATTACATCTTGTTCAGCCTTTTGCCTATTCTACCTATCATTTCCCAGCTTCTCACACCATTGCAACTTACTCCCACCTACCCATTCCCTCTAACCTGGATTCACCATTCATCCACCAGCTTGGACTTCTACACCTTCCCTCACTCTTTATTCTGACTTCTACCCTCCTGAGTTCCTCCAGCACTTTTTTTTTGTATTGCTCTAAACTTCCATCATCTGCAGTCTCTGGTGTATCCACAAAGCAAAGGAACTTCGTTTTCAGCATTTTCTAGTTTTATTTCAGATTTCCAGCATCTGCAGTCTTTTGCTATTCAATTTAAACACTTGTCATGAATATCCATAGTAATGTTTTGTTCAACATCTTAAATTTCATACTGTTATTTAAGGACAACTTGGCTTTCAATATTTTTTTCAGAAGGCCACTGAAAACAAGCTTAAATTTTTAAGATTACAATGAGTGGAATATTGTTCCAATAGTACCAATTTCTCATGGTACGATAAGATTTCAATGTTAGTTAAGACTTTGCTAGCTTTTTTAAAAAACGGCAGAAAGGGGAATCAACTCCTCAATTAAGATCCACATTTCACTTGGCGACTCTTGCCTCACCCCTCCCCCTGCCTCTTCATACTGGCCATCTTTCCTCTAATTTTTCAGGGCAGATGAAATGACTTGTTCTAAAATGTAAATTGTCTATTTCTCTACACAGGTGCTGCCTGTCCTGCTGAGTTCCTCTAGCAACTTGTTTTTTATTTCAGTCTATAGCACAATATTCATGTGGCTAGTCCATTTAAGCTTCTATTAAACCGGTTTATTTTCAGCAGAGTTACAAATGGAATTGAACATTGTGCCATCATAGATCTTCCCGCTGCCATTCAGTATTTGTGGATAGTTCCCCCCAGTTCACTCTTTCGTCTCTACCAATGTTCACAATCCTTTTCACCCACCTAACACATGCAATTCTATCTCCCATGCCACTTTTCAGACACTAACACAACTTCTAGGCAACACAGTAACTTTCTGTTTATTACATGGTATTCAGTCTTCATACTGTGAAATCTAATTCTACAGAGTGACAACTCAGAGGTTCTAATTGCTGATCTCCATTTCCGGCCTCCTGCACTGATCCAACAGTATAACAGCACAACAGAAACCTACAGAATAAATTTACCAATTCAGTATATGACAGACTTAATATTAAGTGCACCAATTACAGATATCAGCCATTCACCTTACATTTCACATTCCTAGCATCTAGTTTCCCTCCCTCACCTACACCCCCCCAACCTCAGATTTTATTCATCTGGGAATGACACCTTCCTCAAACATAGCTTTTACCCTTCATAAGCATTTAACTCTGTCTGTCATCACTCACCTCACCAAGTTGCTGTCTTCCTAGTTTCACTCCACTGTTTTTTGTCAGTTTTGAATTAAATTTTAACTTTACCCAGATCTAATAAAAAGATAACCACCTGAAAAATAAATAATTTCTCACTCCACAGATACTACACGAGCAGTCTCCGCGTTTGCAGTGCTTTGTTTCTGGATTACTGGCAAATGCTTTTATTATAGTGTCAAAAGACACCTTCCATGTTACTCATAATTTTGAGTAGATCATTTGGATGGGAGTTAACCATAACTGGACCTCTCCTGCTTCTTATGTACATGATGTAAATATTATTAGCTATTATAACTGCACAGCAATAGCTAAGCTAGAAACAGAGCTAAATCTTCAGCAAAAATGCCAACTGGTCCCATGATCTTTTCTGTATCTTGCGCTCTCAACGACTGTTTGATATCAGATGCAGTTAGTTGATTGGATTAGACTGGCAGCTGTGACAAGGTCATTGGGAGAAAAAGCAATAGATAATCCACTTGTAACTTCCAGATAAAGATGGATGAAAATGCGTTAGCCTCATCTTTGGCAGATAGGGATATCCCTGGAATTGCCAAGTTCAATTAAATGTAATATGTCAAGCGACAAATTAAATTTCAAGAAGTTCAGTTGAACATAATGGAGAGCCAGGAACAAAGTACTTGGAAACAGTAATGATCAGGATTGGTTAAGATGATTTTGAACTAATTGTACTGATACATTGTACTGCGAAATTAGCACATTTGCTATCAGTAGCCCTTTCTACAAGTGCAAATAAAACTCCCTTTTAAACTACAAAACAGAGGGCTAACCTACACTCCAGTCACTCTTTAATTCTACTCCAAGCTTGGCTATGCTTGGTAAGTACAAGATTAGTTTGAGGAACAGCACTCAGTTTACAAACATTCACATACTATACTTCCTGGGTAAATGTTGGCTTCAGCAATTTCTAGCTAATAATAATTCTAGCTTAATTCTGAGTGGCATTTTCAAAGCGCCATTTTGTTCCTAATCCCAAATTGATGACCTGCATGGCCTGTTTTACATTTCATTTTCCCAGCCTTTCTTCCCATCTGTGAGATGGTGTTGTGCTGTCTCATTCTCCACCACTTCCATTTCTGGTGAATAAAAACACAACTGTTTCTCACTGCACAGATGCTACCTGACTTGCACAGTTCAAGCATTTTTTGTTCTTATAAGACCATTAAAAAAACAGTAGCAGAATTAGGCCATTGGCCTATTGAGTCTGCCGTTTAAAAAAAACACTGAGCAACTCAATCAATTATTAATGCACAACTGAAACAGAATCAGGCAAAATATAACCTACCCTCTCAAACTGAACCTGTGAATGGATCCATAATCCACTCAAGAACCATTTAACATCTATTGTTCAAACAGGAAATATCCATGTTGTTTTGTTCAGCTTTAGCTACTTAACATCTGAGATGTGACATTTGACAATCTAAAAATGCAGGAAGTTTCTCCACCCAGAATACTGAAATCAGTGCCAAAGGAAATATATCAGAACCATTGTGCATTAGGGAAAAGTTAGCATCAGATTCTTAATGAATCTGAATTTTTTAAAAAATCAAGAATTACATTGGGCTTTACCTAAATATTTATAAAACATGTAATTTTGATTTCATCTTTGCAAAATAAAGGATATGACCAATATGATATAATATTACTTTGCTTTAGAGTTTGCCCTTCAAAAGTTTACATTTGGAATGTGGATGGCTGCTTTAAAATAACACTAAGTGACCATGCTCAGGTATCTGAGAGCATCGGAAAAATCAGATCTAACACACACAAGATGCTGGAGGAACTCAGAAGGTTAAGCAGAAACTATGGAGGGGAATGAACAGTCGATGTTTTGGACCAAAACACTTCAAGATTTCATTGGAATTTGAGGTGATGAAAGTGAATGCAGCCACAAGAACAAAAATGATGCAGTTTCTAGTTTCTTTTAGTTTTTTTCCCTTGTGACCCTAGCTACAAGTGCATCAAATATGATGCAGACTCATTTATTTAGCCTGCTCTCATATCTTTAACAATTTCCTTCATTCGTCAATTTAATCCAATCTCAAGTTTCTGATTTCATAATCCAACTCCAAATCAGAATCCCTTCCAGGTATCTTATACTATCTTACTCTCCCCACAATTGCTACAGACAGTCTGCTATCTAGATAGCCTCATCCTTTCTTAACTTAAAGCAATTACATTCACAGCTTTAGTACCAGATAGTTAGACAGATAGATAGATAGATAGATAGATCAGTTGGTTGAGTGATGCCACAACAAGTTTGCTCTCAACATCAACAGGACCACAAAATTTATTGTGGACTGCAGGAAGGGGAAGTCAGGAGAACTTATTGAAGGCTCAGCAGCTTGAAGTTCCTCAGTGACAACATCTCAGGGAATCTGTCCTGGGCCTAACACATTAATGCAATATCCGGGTAGCATTCAAGCAGATCTTTGCTCAGATTTTGAAGAGGTTTTGCACACAACCAAAGACCCTCGTAAATTTCTACAGTTGTATGGTGGACAGCATTCTGACTGGTTGCATCACAGCCTGGTTTGGGGCTTCCAATGCAAAGGATCACAAAAGGCTGCAGAGGGTTGCTGCTCATGAACTCCATCATGGGCACAAGCGTCTCCACCATCGAGAACATCTTTAAGAGGTGTTGCCTCAAGAAAACAACATCCATCATTAAGTATCCTTACCATGCTGACAACACCACCTTCTCCTTCCAATCATTCGGGAGTTGGCACAGGAGCCTGAAGACACACACTCCGTGTTTCAGAACAGTTTCATATCTAGAGGATTTTTTGTCTTTAAACTGTATTGCTGCTGTACAACAAATTTCCACATCATATCAGATTGTGATAATAAACCTCGTTCTCAACTGAGCAAAGCCCAGTATTCAATTAGATTTTTCTCATCTACTTTTCTCATAACACACAGCTTTCCCAGACAAAGTGCCTCCTACAATCTGCCTGGCATTGCTAGTCAAATAGATAGAACCTGACCACATCATTTTAACTGGAAGTGCAGCAGGGATTCAAGGACCAATCAGATCACAAACTATGTTCAAGTATTTGTCATGCACCCAAAATCAAAAATGTTAGCGATAAACTAGAGCTTAGTTTATGAAATGCACATTTCTCACTCTCCCCAAATTAATGCCCAAATGGAATGTTACAAACTAAAATCAGTTGATAAGGATCTGTGACACATGGATCGAGATAAGACATTGCTCAGTTCTGTCTCAAAATATCTCATGCTGGTCAGGGTTTTCTAAAGCTGCCAGCTTTGCCCCTCAACTCTAGCAGGAAAATGCTGCCCTTAGACTGTTGATATTATACTTTTAAAAGCTTCTCGATTGCCAGTCATCCCTTTGTCCGCAAAAAGTCCCTGCAGGACACCACAAAATTGGGCCTATCCCAGTTTAGGACTTAACCTATGGACCTCTCTTACCTTTCTCCATAACTATTTAAAAACTAACAGAATTATGGTCACTGGTCCCCAAGTTCTCCCAGACAAACATTTCAGTCACTTGTCCTACCTCATTCCCCAAGAGGTCATTCGAAAAATAGTCTTGCAAACAATTCATACAGATCAATTCATTTCCATAGGGCATGGAGGTTGTACAATGGAAAATAATAACAGAGTGCAGAATAAAGTTTTATGGTACAAGAGAAAATGAAGTGCAGGTAGTCAGTAAGTGCAAGAACACAACAAGGTAGAATGTGAGGTCAAGAGACCACCTTGTCATACTGGGAAACATTCAATTGACTTATAACAGCAAGACAGTAGCTGTCCCTGAACCTAGTGATACATGCTTTAAGGCTTTAGTACTTCCTACCTAATGGTAGGGGAGAAGAAAGAGAATGCGCAGGGTGGGTGAGGTCTTTGATTATGCTGGTTGCTTTACTGAGGCAGTGAGAAGTATAGACAGGGTCCATGGAGGGGAGCCTAATGCTGTTATATGCTCAGCTGTGTCAAGAACTCTGCAGTTTCTTGCAGTCATGGGCAGAGCAGTACCAAGCTGTGATGCCTCCTGATCAAATACTTTCTATAGTGTATTTATAAAAATTGAGATTAAAAAAAAAATGCGGAACTGGAGCCAAATTTGTAAAGAATACTTAATCACAGGATATAGGTTTAAATTAACAACTTTACCTAATTGCATAGGTAAAGGAGCTCCCAATAACGAGGTTAAATAAAACTATTTTACAACTTTCAGTTCCAGGTCTACCCAAATTGGCTGATCACTCTTATCAACCCAGTATAACCAAAAAGACATATATCGCAGATTAACAGCCCAATAATACATTCTAAAATTAAAGATTATCTAAGATTAAACAGGATTGGGAAAAGGAACTTAATTTGACTTTTACGACAGAGGATTGGATGCGGACATTGAAGTTGGTTAACTCTTCTTCAATTTGTGCTAGCCATTCATTGATTCAATTTAAAACTGTACATCGTTATCATTTGACGAAGGAGAGACTTTGTAAAATCTTTCCTAATGTTGATAGTCATTGTGATAGATGTAAAACTGAGATAGCTACACTGACACATATGTTTTGGTCTTGTTCTATATTGGAACAGTTCTGGAAGTCGGTTTTCTCAACAATTCTAAAGCACTTAAAATTAATTTACAACCTAATAAATTAACTGTGCTTTTTGGGATAGTTCCTCAAAATATTCATGGTATTTCTGTGTCTGACCAACATGTTATTGCATTTGTTACATTGATAGCTAGGAGGGCCATTTTGTTGAAGTGGAAGGATACATAAAAATTGAGGGTGAAAGTGGACATGCTAAATTTCTTTACTGAGCAAGTGGAGGTGACAGTGAGTTTCCTTGGTTGTGGCATCCATATGACTGGACCAGAATAGACTATTGGTGATGTTCACTCAGAAACTCTCAACCCTCAAACTCAACACCAACCCCATCCTGAAGTCAATGATGAGCTCTTTTGTTTTGCTGACACTGACAGAAAGTGTATTGTCACGACACCTTATCACCAGGCTCTCCATCTCCTTCAACATATTATTTGAGATATTGTCTTCTATACTGGTAATATCAGCAAACTTGTAAATGGAATTAGAGCAGAATCTGTCTACATAGTCACGACTATACAGGGAGTAAAGTTGGGTGCTGAGGACACAGCTTTATTGAGGGCCAGTGTTGAGAATAATTGTGGTGGAGACATTGCTGCCTATCCTCACCAATTAGTGCCTTTCTTAGTGACTAACAATACTTTCTTGGGCATATTTAACAAATTTCACACTGGCCAAGCCTTTTGCAGCTATGAATAATCCAGTAAATATCAGGGAAGTTAAAATTTCCCATTAATAATATTCTATCTGTAATCTCTCTCTATACACCTGCTCCTCTAATTCCCACTGACTATTGGGGTGGGGGGGGGGGGGAGGACTGTTACAACATAGTCCCATCAAGCCGAATATCCCCTGGTTTCTAATCTTATCCATATGGTCTCTCTGGATAAGAGATTTCACAGGCATACTGTAGTATATAGACATGTTAGTAGTATCATGGTCAATCACCCCATAAATTGGAAATCATCCAATTTCAAACTGTAAGCAGTATTATGATTTCACTCACAATGCTAGTTACAGCCAAGCAATTATCAATAACTTAGCAACTACCATATAGATTACCTTTACATAAATGTTCCACAGAGCACAGAAAACTATTCTAATGTTAAGTTCCCATGTAATAAAGTCATTGCCCCACCTCAAAGATTTAAGACAAACGTGCCAAACAGAACAGACATCATTTATAAATTCAAGAAACTAAAGAAATTTGGCCTGTCCCCTAAAACCCTCACTAATTTTTATAGATACATCATAGAAAGCATTCTTCTAGGGTGCATCACAACCTGGTATGAAAGTTGTCCTGTCCAAGACCGAAAGAAGCTGCAGAAGATTGTGAACACGGCGCAGCACATCACACAAACCAATCTTCCGTCCTTGGACTCACTTTACACCGCACGCTGTCGGAGCAGTGCTGCCAGGATAATCAAGGACACGACCCACCGAGCCAACATACTTTTCGTCCCTCTTCCCTCCAGGAGAAGGCTCAGGAGCTTGAAGACTCGTACGGCCAGATTTGGGAAAAGCTTCTTTCCAACTGTGATAAGGCTGCAGAACGGATCCTGACCCGGCTCTGGGCCGTACCCTCCAAATATCCGGACCTGCCTCTCGTTTTTTTTTTTGCGCTACCTTGCTTTCCATTTTTCTATTTTCTATTTATGATTTATAATTTAAATTTTTAATATTTACTAATTTTTACCATTTTTAATTATTTAACATTTGTAATCCAGGGAGCAGGAAGTGCAGAATCAAATATCGCTGTGATGATTGTACGTTCTAGTATGAATTGTTGGCGACAATAAAGTATAACGTATAGTTAAACGAATGTGGCTACCCTGTCTGACCCAAACCCCTTTTCTCAGATATTACACCATTATAATTATCCACTGCAGTTAACTTTCAAAGTCAAATCAATATCCCACAAAATTAATTTCAGCCTGAGATATTCTGAATGTTCCAATAGTGCCAAGTTTGCAGTGGTGTAATACAGCTCAAAAACAGGCCTCCTTGCACCCAGCTGATCTCTGCCAGTGTTTGTGCTACACAAAAAGACTAAATGCTAGAAACTGGAAAAAAAAAATGCTGTAAACACTCAAAGTCAGACAAACTTTGTGTAAACGGAAATGTCTCAGGTTCAAGATCCTTCATCAGAAGTGTTTCTAACATTCTGTTCCTTCCTCCACTCACTTTTTAAACCCCTTTCAAAACATCTTTGTGTCCTTTCTCATATCAACTTGAAATTAGAAACTTTAGACTGATTTAAATAATGTAAAGCAAAACAGAAAAATAGGAAGACAAAGGCAGATTAAAAATAATTCAAGTGCTTTGAATTTAAGAGGCAAAATGGAAAATATATCATGAGCTTCATCAAAATTATATGGCATGAGAGAGTGAGGTCTATGCCCATTGGACAGAGCATAGTAAGTAACTTGACACTATGACAGCTCAGTCACCGTTCTGGATGGAGTCTCTGTACGTTCTCCCCATGGAATGTGTGGGATTTCTCACGTCCTCCAGTTTTCTCCAAAGATGTACCAGATAGGTTAGTTGGTCACTAAATTGTCCCGTGATTAGGTTAGGGTTAGTTGGGTTTGTTGGGAGTTGCTAGGTTGGCATGGGGCCAGAAGGGCCAACTCCTCAGTGAATTGCTAAATAAATATGAAGTTCTCTTTAATCATGTCTCTTTTCAGGATCATAATATCCAGTTTAATGGAATTATTTCCTTTCTTTTAGCAGAGTCATCACAAATATCTAACACCGTCTATCACTAGGAATGATCCAACTTGAACCGTTTATACTCCTGGAGTTCAACGGTTTTGCTGATCTGAAAAGTACATTTGTTTGATTACTATCTTGCTTCAAATAGAATGGGGTTCCAATGACTCAGTTGTCAATAAATTTTCACCTTTAGCCACAAGGTACATCTCCTGTAGGCACTATTCAAGTGACAGGATAAATTTATCTCTTCATAGAGGTTTCAAAAAGGAATCTATCCTCAGTCAACAACCAAACATGGATAACCGACTTACTTCCTTTAATTCACAGGGATGTGAGCAGAACACTCTTAGCTAAAATTCATTTGTTGGGGAAATAAGCCTGAGATATTCAAGTATATGATTCAGGATTACATACTGCATATACTCCTCAACCTTTCCACCAGTTTCTCTTCAACAAGGTCTCTAATAACAAAATGACAATTAAATGATTTCCATTTTCAATATATTTTAAATTACTTACCCACAACCATCAATGTGAATTCAAATCCTCTCTTCACAGACTTTCTGTACACTTGATTAGGTAGGTTTGCAAACCCCACATATCCTTCAAGATTCTTTTGTTGCTATAACATAATTTAAAAAATTAGTTTCTACAGCAGAAACAATTAATATAACACTGACATCAAAACAAACTCAGGAGTAGAGAGCCAAAACTTAAAATGACAATTCACATACAACACGCTGTGTCAAGAAAGCCAGACAACTTCGCATCGAGTATAGTTGGAAAAAAGAAAGGTCAGGTTTCAAATACTTACCGCTGTTGTAAACCCATAGGTCCAGAGTCCAGAGATGGTCATGAAACATCCATGTGGCACAGCAAGGATTGGAAATAAGATGCAGTATAATAACCAGCATCATCACCAACAGCATGAAACAAAAAGAAAATGTTAGGCTTCAAATATAACTACTGTACATCACTTACTCTATATTTAAACATATCAAAATCACTCATACATTTCAAATGTCTGGAAGTTATGTTGGAACTTTATAAAACTCTAGTTAAGCCCCACCTGGAGTACTGCATACAGTTCTAGTCACCCCATTATAGAAAAGGTGTTGAGGCTTTGGAGACAGTGCAGAAGATTCACCAGGATGCTGACTGGATCAGAGGGGGTTTACTCTGGAGCGTCAGAGGCTGAGGGGGGAGATCTGATAGAGCTTTATAAGATTATGAAATGCATAGATAGAGCAGACAGACAGTATATTTTTCCCCAAGGTTGAAATATCTAATACCAGAGGGCATTCATTTAAGGTGAGAGGAAGTAATTTCAAAGGAGATGGGAGGAGCAAGTCCCTCCCCACCCCCACAGAATGGTGGGTGCCTTGAATGCACTGCCTGGGGTGGTGGTAGAGGCAGATACATTAGGGGCTTTTAAGAGACATTTAGATAGGCACATGAATGTAAGGAAAATGGAGAGATATGAAGAGATTAGTTGATCACTTGATTACTAATTTAATTGATTCAAAGCGCCTGTTTCTGTGCTGTACTGTTCTATGTTTCAAAACGACAGTAATTTATATAAATTTTAAAATGAATTCTCTTACTCCTCATAATAATTCACAACACAATCCAGTTCAAATTAATGAAAGTCAGTCCTACCCCTCATCTGCAATACAGCAAGATTTAACAAAAAGAGTAACCTGAATTTTCATTCTAGAAGGGACCTTTTAGCTCTGGATTTGGATGAAATCATTCACCGGAACAGCTGTACATGACTGGCATTTTGCAGACTACCTGCTCATAACTTCTTAATCTTACACTTCCCTAACATTCCACCTTGAATTTCTTGAGCTAATATGTTAGTCATTCTATTCTGGAATGAACCTGGAACCACAACAGCAAGAAAAGGTTTTAGCCAACACTATGGACCTTTAAGCCGGCTGGTGGCGCAGTGACATCAGCGCCGGACTCCGGAGCGAAGGTTCCCGAGTTAGAATCCAGTCGGGCCGCTCCCAGGCATGCTTTCCATCTGTGCCAGGTTGAGTGTCGAGCTCGCAACATGGCTTCATAAAAAAAAAATCTGCGCTGTGAAAAGTACGTGGGGGACCACTCACAAATCTTTCCTCCAAGACAACCACTTGAAAAAGTGGTCGCCAAGGCTCTGGTACTCTGGTAGAGTATGGCACACCAAAAAAAAAAGGACCTTTAAGGACCAATGTCACACTGGTTCTTTTTAAAATCACCATTTGTTAAGTGCATATACAATGTTAATGTGCATATTTGCTCCATTAGATCCAAGATGAAGAGCTCCAAAAGTATTAAGAATGTAAGAAATAAGAATAGGAGTCAGCCATTCTCTAACTCAAGACCACCATACACTACAATCAAAGTTGAATCAATTTTCTGTACTCCCCTATAAACAGAAAACTGGAAGTCACAAGCAAAATGCAAGCAGTAGGCCATTCAACATTCAAGCCTACTGTCCTATGCAATACAATTCTGTTTCATCATCCAAACTTAGATCCTACTTTTGCCTTATAATCCTTGACCACTTTTGCCACAAAATGCAACTTCAACTGCCCTCTGTGGTTGAGATTAAGATTTTCGCTCTCCAGTGAATTTCTCATACTACTTAGTTTACTTGGTAGACCGTACTTGGTTTACCCCTTGTCCTTGGGCTATGATGGCCCCTAATGGATCGTTATCAGAAGTTGCATAGTAAGTTCCAGTATCTAATCGGCCCGGTCTTGTTAGAATTTTGTAGGTTTCTATGAGATCCCCTCGCAGTGTTCTAAACTCCAGTAAATCAAGCCTAAATGATTCACTTTTTCTTCATACAACTGTGCTACCACCCCAAGGACCGGTCTAGTTAAATTTTGCTGCACTTCCCCAACAGCAAGAGCATCCTTCCTCTTGGAGACCACAACAAATTTTCACAGTATGACCTCACCAAAGTATTGTACAGTTGCAGTAAGGCAGGCCTAATCCCGTAGCCCCTTCTCTCACCATGAAGGCCAACATATCATTTAGCTTCTGAACTGCCAGTTTCACCTCCACATGCCACACCATACTTTCTACTTTGTCCAATGGACCACATGGTCACCTTCCTTCAAGTGCCATAAACTCCCACTAGTCGCAATATTGACTAAAACTAGTATTCCACACAGCCAGATAATAGTAAGGATAAAACGCCTAAGGAATTTTTAAAACTCAAACAGAAGTTCCTTAAAAAGAAAGGAAAAGCTCCCCATTCTGAATCACTGCCAATTAGCTAGTTAGCTTCGTGTATACAAATCAAATCCCACATTGTGAAGCAAATTTCTTCCACTCAGAAGTTTTCTATAATTTGTTACCATACTGCTAACTTTGGCTGACATTTTTATGGACAAAAGGACCTTAGAACTGAAGAAATCACCTCATCTGCCAGTTGTTTTTCTCCAATAGGCTAAAATCACTAACATCTAACTGCAACATTCATCTTCTACTATTACAAATATTAATACAGATTACCTGAAAAATCTGAATAATTAAGATGCAATACAAGCTGCTGGAAATTTTGACAAATGAATTGAGTCAGAAAGTTGAAGACTAATGAAATAAATATAAAAAATGAACCAAACTGATCCAATCAATTATTTCCCTTGGTCTATTCAATTTCCTTAAAATACAAAATTTCATAAATTTCAATTCAAGGTTACTTAAGGTAGGAGAAAGGCAGATGAATATTTGAAGATGTTTTTGAGGCTACATGTTCCAATTAGAAGCTAAATTTTCCATCAATGTAAGCTTTTCATTTGTTCAAATGTATTTATAATATATACATTGAAACATGGAGAAATGCATCATCTGCATTAACTAGCACACCCGAGGATGTGCTGGGCCAGATCAGAAGAGTGGCCACACATTACGGCACCAACATTGCATTTATTGACAAGGTTTAGCAAAAATTAGATGATTCAACCAAAATCTTGTTTGAACTACAGAAGCTGAAAGCTTACAGCAGGGAAAGGCAACAATAAATCGTTGTTAGCACTAGAACAAACTTGAATCTAATGTATATGACGACAAACTTCCACAATTCACAAATTCGATATGCTTCTTTAACTCTTCAGTTTATTGCTGGTTCATGATTTTGATGGGCCACATGGATTAAACACAGGAAAAGAAACTGGTACTGTCCATGTGTTAATTGTGACTTTGAATGGGCAACGTGTCTCCCAAAAATTACTAAGCTTCTGACTCCAAGCTCATCCTCCTCGCAACCCAGCCATAACATTTCTGTTTTGCCCATCATTCAGTGCACTTTCCATTTGATTGGGAGCAGACACTTATCCAAAAGCCAAGGTTTAAGAATCAACAGTTATTAATCAGAATCAGGTTTATAATCAGTCTTATTATGACGTGAAATTTGCTGTTTTGCAGCAGCATAATGCAAAAGGATTAACATGATAGTGCTCACATGTTCATGAACAGCTCAAAAATCTATTGACAGGGATGAAGCTGTTTTTGAATCCGAGTGTGGGTTTTCAGGCTCTTGTAGCTTCTACCAGATGGTAGTTCCGTGAAGAGGGGATTTCCTGGATGGTGAGAGTGCTGAGTGGATATCACCTTCTTGAGTCACTAACTTTTGAAGATATCCTTGAAAGGTGGGTGGGGGGGGGCAGGGATAAGGATTGTACCCATGATGGAACTCAGCCTACAATTTCTGCAGCTTCTTACGATCCTCTGCATTGGAGGATCCATGTGATGCAACCATTCAGAATGTTCTCAAGCATACATATATACAAATTTGCAAGTGTCTTTGCCAACACACCAAATCTCTTAAAACTCAAGCTGCTGATGTGTCTTCTTCATGATTGCATCAATGTGCTGGGCCCAGAACAAATCCTCCAAGATGCTGACACCCAGAAACTTAAGGCCATTCATCCTTTCCACCACTGACCCCTCAATGAGGATAGGTACATGTTCTTCCAAATTTCTCTTCCTTAAGTCCACAGTCAATTCCTCGGTATTGCTGTTACTGAGTGCTTGAAGTTGGATTTTTGCAACACCACTCAACCAGCCAATCTATCTCACTGCTGTATGTACATCACATTGCCATCTGAGAATACCAACAACAGTAGCATTATCTGCAAATTTATTGATGGTGTTTGAGCTGTGCTTAGCCACACAATGAGTGTACAGAGGGCAGATTAAGCACACATCATTGAGCCATGTCTGTGTTGAAAGTCAGGAAGATTTTAATCACCAATCAGTACTGACTTGTCCCCTGTGAAGAAGTCGAGGTCTTGGTGCAGACGAAGGTAGTGACCCAGGTTTAGAAGCTTAGTGGTTAATACTGAGGGAATGATGGTATTGGACACCAAGCTACAATCAATAAACAGCAGCCTAACAAGCATAGCTTGTTGCATAGGTGCTCCAAAGCAGAGTGGACAGCCAGTGAGCTTGCATCCACTATAGATCTGTTGTGGTGGTTGGTGAATTATAGAGGGTCTGAGTCCAAGGCCTTGCTGAGGAAGGAGTTAATTCATAGCCATAACCATAACCAACTTCTCAAAACACTTAATGGTAGTTGTGAGTGCTACCAGTAGATAATCACTGAAGCACACACATCATGAATTGAGACAATGGACAAGTAGCCAGATTCCTGACACCTGCCCACTGAGAACTATCCTTGCAACTGGTAATCCTGAGTTAAGATTAGAGCATAAGCGTTCCCTCAAAAACTCTAGCACAAATGATCAAAGTACTGGTACACAAAAGCTCGACACAATTCGGGCCTCAATTATTTCCAAGAGACTACTTCTGTAAAAAGTGATCAGGTTTCCCACTCTGCCTCGAACATTCCTGAGTAAACAACCCAGGTTTGTCCAACTTCTTGTTAAAGGTCATACCCTCCAATCCAGGCAACATCCTGGTGAAGCTTCTCTGATGCCTCGACATCCTGCCTGAGATGTTTTTCTTTTTGCTGTCTCAATGGACTGGATGGCATGCAAACAAAAGCTTTTCATTGCATCTCAATACATACAACAATAATAGACAAATACCAATAATACATGAAAGTATTGCTGAAATGCATAACCAAGGGCAAAACTGTGCCCAAAACATGCCAGGCTTCCTTTTGTTTCTACTTCGTTATTACAAACACGTAGTAAATTACAAAAGCTTGAACTTGAGAACTCCTTTGAAAATGTAAGAGAATTTGTGTGACATTGGATTGTCAAAGTCAGGTGTTCTAGTGAACCACCATATTAGTTACAGAAAAGTGGGGCAGCAGGTAGTGCCGCTGCAGTCTCAGAGCTCAAGTAACCTAGGTTCAAACCCAACCTGTTTTTCTGTCTCTGACAACTTAAGATATTCATCGTGTCCTCCAATTACTTCCCATATCCTAAAGCTTCACTGGTTGGTAGACAATAAATGTCGGTTAGAAGTACAATATAATATAGGCAGATGGAAGTACAATCAGGGTTAAGTTGATGGGTATGAAGGGGAACAGACATAGGGAAATAATTATGAATGCCAGTGTAGATCTAATGGGTCAAATTGCCACTTATGTAAGGAACAACAAGAATCATAGGTAATGTGATATGATTGCTTTTGCTGAATTTTATCTATTTAAATCTGGACTGTATTTTTCTGTAGAAAATAATTTCTCAATTATAATTAGGCTTCTTTTAGTTTTGCCATTAGACAAACTAAATTAATACACACTGCAAGTCCAACTACTCTGTTGGGATATATGAAACCATTAATTAAAATCATAACCCCATTAAGAAATTATTTAACTGAAAGCCAAGTCCTCTGCAATCATCCTTGCACAAAGTGATCTGCCAAATGTATGGCCAGAGAAATTTTGTTTTTGTAGTCAGAGAAAACAATGCCAAACCATACACAGAAGGACATTTACAATGCTTAAGGATTCTTTAGTACATAAAGTTTAAATGTAACCAAAAGAAAATCCACCTGAAATCCTACACTGCTTGAATTAATTTACTACTCAATCAACCTAACTGCCAACTTAAACATTTATAATCTGTCTTAAAACTAAAAGTGACATTCTCTTTCACTAGCCAGCTGAACATAACCCAATTTCCAGAATAAAGATTAAAAAAAACAGAATGTAATCTACCGAACAACGGCACATTGAGGATAAGGGAAAGCTTAAGTCATCACTTAAACTGGCAATGATAGACATGACCTGAAAGTTTTTTTGCAAGACCACAAGTGAAGCATCACAAGAACTGTTTATTCAAGGCAGATCTACTAAAGGATACCATTTCAACATTCTGCAAGGACTAACTGCAGAAGTTTTCCCACCCTGTACAACTCAGAACCTCTCAGAATCCCAGGAACACTCTGCACTTCAATTTTGTCAGCTACCAGAATGAACATTCATTAGTATTGTTACCAAGTGCCACAAAATAGAATGCAAGACAACAGGCCCAGTATAATCTACGTCTTCAACCCCCACAAGATTTTTACTGTGTGAATGTCAAGGAAATAACCAGCCTGAAGAAGAGATGGCGAATAGTCAGGGACTAAGATCAAGAAAGGAAAGGAGAAATGAAACCAGCAAAAGGGAGGTTGAAGGGGATTGTGAGGCGGCCAAAAAGAAACAAGGGGGGAGAGAGAAAGGAGAATAGTAGGGTAGAGAAGAAAGTTTTGAGAGTACAGGGAGGGATTCTGGGCCAAATTAAGCAAAAACTGTTACCCAGGGAATATTAATAAAACCATTGGTGCATTTGAGTAAATCCAGAGAAGTAGTAAAAGGAACAGATGAAATGCTGCCAAAGTTAAATGAAGGATAAAGACTTATATGGAACATTAATGTTGGCATGGACTGGCTTCTTTTTAAACGTGCAAATGTTATTTTTTAGTTCATAGAATATTTAGAGTATAGGAGATAATTTAGCCCATGCAGGTCTCTAATTCCATCCTTCAGCATTTTCTCCATAACCTGCAGATCTTTCTTACTATTTATTCAATTTCTTCTTGAAGACTATATTAGAGCCTTTCTCCACCATGCCTGCAGGTAGCAAGTTCCAGTTTTCAATAATTTTCTTCCAAAATGTTTCTTCGTGTCACTATGAATTGTCTTCCCTTTATTTTGTGTCTATTTTGCTATTCTCACAAAACCCAGCCTGATTATTCAGATGATATTATTACTATAATTCTAATATTTGAGAGGTCAGTCTAAAATTTGAGACTTATTATAACCACTCAAACAACTTAAGTAGGGCTTTATATCTAAATGAATACAACTCTGATCATCCTAACCAACATTTACCAACCACTAATTCTCTTGCTCCCAAACCGAATAAAATTATACCCAGGATTTCATCTATTGAAATTTTTGCCATTGAAGACACAAAAATGCTCTTTAACTACTTATTTTGCATCTTATGCTTCCTTAAGTTTTGCCTTAAATTTCATTGCATCCTGATGGATTTCTCGTAATGAGCAAACAAACTAAAGCTTCACACCATTAAGCAATATAATAGAATTTAACCAGATGGAATGGTAGAACTTTGTATCCTCATTTCAAAAATGGCTCATGCTACCAACCCAACAGAATCTACATGTGCACGGTAACCCGAGAAACACTGGCATGGAGAACAGAAGCATTCAACAAACTGGCACAAGTTCCACTTAACATAGCAATAATGTACAAGTATGTTATAAAATTAAAGCTGGCATTTTAATGGGGGCATTTTGCTTAAGAACAACAGGTAGAAAGTTTCAGGAAAAAAATCCGAAAGCTCAACCTTAACATCTGAAGGGAAATTGCTTATTTTTTTTTAGAAAGTCCAAAACAAAAACTTGATCAACAAACTTATGGCTGATTGAATCACTGTGTCTCTAAAATCCAAAGGCAACAAGTCCAACAAAAAATGTCCAGTTATTCAAACCTAACTGTAGTAGTTCAATAAAGTTACCAATCACATTTGATTTCCCCACTTTTATAAGGAAGCTCTTACACAGATCAGATTGGACAGGGGTTCAAATATAGACCATCTCACAACTAACCTTTTAGCTATATTGACAACTTGCAAGGAGAAAACTTTCAACATAATGCCCCAATTCTAATGTAGTATCTCAATAATAAGACCAGTTAATGAGTATTTCCTTCTAGTGCCATATATCTAGTTATAGTGGTACTATGGTCAGTACACCTCTAAGGTTTAATAAATCTTCATTCTATTTTCACTGTCTTCAATTATACAATATACTCTTAACTTTAATCATCACTGATAGACCAAACGTAAAATTCAAACTCACATTGGCTAAATAACAAGACCTCAACTCTGCCAAGAATTCAAATATTGCACTCTACCTAAGATTGCCAAGGCTGCTGTTTTAGGTAGTGGATCTTGAAGAATTTAGTTCCAATCTGAAACATGCCACCAACGAGAGAGAGAGCCTCCAAGCGAGAAAGAGAAACCAGATTTTAAGAGCACAAACAAAAATGCTGGTTTACAAACAAACTGCCTATTCCCACATCTATTGCTAGTGCAAAAATGCCAAAAGGAAAGGTGCTGCAGCTGGTCTGCCAGACATCACAGTTTAATTTCTACAGCTGTACAAGCTTCATACAACTGCACGACTACACAAATTGAACATGCCACTACTGCAGGGAGCATTTTGCTATATAAACTGATCCATTGTCTAGCTTAAAGACAAAGAAATATGTTGAATATTTTGATGAGGCCCAAGACTGTTTATTTTGTAAAACCTACATCTTGTATCTGGCACAACTATATACCCTTTCAGGTACCGGAACGTATAGGAAATAAAATGCCGCAACCCAATTAATTCCTTTTAAAACTGAATCTAACTACTCTCCTTGTAAATAGCTACATTCAACCATAACATCTGCATTGATGAGTTGATAGCTTGTTATAACTATGAAACTAAAGCATATTACATTGTAAGAAATTGACATAATAATCAAAACTATAACCTACTAGGTACAAGAAAAAAACATAAGGCAAACTAGGAATTTGGTTTTGCTGAGCCAGAGACTGCAGATGCTAGAATCCAGAGAAACAAACAATCTGCTAGAGGAACGCAGTAATGATTGAAACCATAAGGTTGAGCAACATCTGTGGGCAAGGAGAAATCATCGACATTTTGGACTGAACCCTACAACAGGATGGGTCATAACCCTATTTTAAAAATTTAATTAAAATATTTTAGTACAGTTAATACTAAAATTGGAATCTCTGAATCTGGAACTGTAGATGCTGAAAAAAAATCAGTTAATGAGTACGTATTTTACACTTGAATGATCATTGTTTAGCATTAGGATGGCCCTATTGAACAATACAGTTTAAAATATGAAATAAGAGAGTCATCTGCATTGACTTCAACATGAGATGGCATATGAAAAAGTAAATCTTTTAAAGAAATCAGTAACTGTAGCAGAATGGCTCAAGATTTGTTTTACAGATAGATAAACTGAAGGAAGTCATGTGGTTTGCTATGTCTCAAATGCTTAGCAGGTCTCATAACTGCAGCTCTCCACTGCATTCACATTTAACATTCTTTCACAGCATACAGAGTTTAAACATTTTCAAAGAATCAATGTGGACTAAAATAATGCAATATTTGAAAATCTGATCAAGCAATACTTAAAAATCACGATAGCTAATAATCAATAAACCAAATCCTTCATAGGCTGCACAACTACCACAGGAGGCCTTTCATGACGACAAGTTGATTAGAATTCAATAAGCATATGGGCTAACATACACACACACACACACAAAAAGAGGTTGTATAAAATCTTTACAAATCAAACATTAGGTCTCCTCGCCAATGCTCTTTGCAGTTCATGGTGGATATTTCAGGAAGGATGTCAAAGTCTTAAATTTGCAGAGGATTTGCCGAATGGATGCAAGATATATTAAAATTCATTTATATGGAAAAATAGAGACATTGGCAAAAAACTTAAGATATATAGATAGGTTAGATGGGCGAGCCAATCTGACAAATAGAACACAACATAATACTGTCCACTGTAACAGGAAAAACATAAAGGTTATTCACTGCAGAGTTGAGAGATATGGAAGGATTTGGGTAACCCAATTCATGATTCACAATGATAAAGTAAAACAAGTATCAGGGAAGCTAACACAACTTCTCATTAACTTTTGAAGTAAATTGAATAGAAACGCAGGGAAGTTGCACTTAAGTTGTAAACAGTACTGGGGTGCAAACATTCTAGAGTATCATATGCAGTATTTTAAAGGGAGGATGTTAATGCACTGGAAGTGGTGAGAGGTTCACTGCAATAGTATAAAAAACAAACTGCTGGAAGAACTTAACAGGTCAAGCAACAACAGGGTGGTACAGCAGCATAGTGGTTAGCACAATGCTTTACCGTACAGGCGATCAGGGTTCAATCCCTGATGCTGCCTGTAAAGAGTTTGTACATTCTTCCCATGAACTCGGTTTCCTCTGGCTTCCTCCCACAGTCCAAAGACATACTGGTTGGAAGGTTAACTCGTCATTGTAAATTGCCCTGTGATTAGGCTAGGGTTAAATTAGTGGGTTGCTGTGTGGTGTGGCTCAAAGGGCCGGAAGGGTCTACTCCACACTTTATCTCAATAAATCTGCCGGGGGTGGTAGTGCTAGTGGTTCGGGATCTGACAACATTTCACGCCACAGCCCTGCATTGACTGGACTGATATCCAGAATGAGCAGGTAGTCTTGTGATGATAGGTTGCACAGGCTCGGCCTCTATCTGCAGGAGTTTAAAAGATCATGAGCTACCTTGGAAAAAAATACAAAATCTGGAATGCTCTGGGCAGGCTGGATGTGGAGCTGATTCTTGTGAAAAGAACTGAGGTCACTGTTTAAAATCTGGTCACCTATTTAAGTCAGAGACAAATCAAAAATTCTCCATTTGTGAGATGCATAAGATTCTTGCTCTAAGGGTGGTAAAACCAGAGACTATAAGACTTTCAAAAGTCAATAGTAGAAACATTATTGGTAAGGGGTTGAAATGTTAACTAAAGGGAGACAGGGATGCAGAGTGGAGATTACTGTCTGATGAGACTACTACTTCCTTCTTCTCATTTGAATGTTTGCAGCAGTATTGCTAGAGAAGGCCAAGGTAAATTGGGGCATTCAAAACTAAAAGAATTTGTGAAATGTTAAGGAAAGCGGAAACCATTTCTATTGACAAGGTGGTTGAGATAATGAGAATCACCAAGAACAGAGATTTATGAATATACTTAGTCTGAGAAACGGCATAAAATGTACTTTTAATAAGAACTTTACAGAAAAAAATTGGATTACTATTGGACAAAAAAATCACCAGATTATGGGAAAGCACAGGGCAATTGGAGAATTCTGCAAAGATTCCAATGGCCTCCTATATTGGAAGATACCACAATCTAAAATGTTAAGCTATCAAATTTACCACCACTCCATCCCCCAGTAAAAATTACAAACATAAGAACAGCAAATCATAAACACAAGAAATTCTGCAGATGCTGGAAATTCAAAGCAACACACCCAAAATACTGGAGGAATTCATAAGAACAACAAATTCATTACATAGTTTCACTAACAAAGAAATCATAAAAAAATCAACATACAGACTTCGTAATCAGATAAAAATAGGCATGTCACTCACTAGCAACTAATTCATTCATAAAATGTAAAGGGTTAGAGACAGAGAAAACTTCGCGGAACGGACTTTGGGCTGATTTAAAAGAAGGACCTTTTCCTATCTTAAGTCTACACTTCGAAAACCGGTTACAAGTTGGGAATCAGAATGAAACTGTTCTTGTTTTTACGAGACCGCTTCCACGTTAAACAGGAAAGGAGGGAGGTATGGGTCTTCCCGGTGCGGAACTCACTAAGCTGGTCTCACTCTGAGAGTCAACTCAAGCGCAACGGACCGAGTGGCCCCTTCCTGAAGCCGCAGCCACACATCATGCAGCCTGTAAGGAATAGACGGCTGGGTGGGTCCCGCATTGCCGCCTTCACCCGGGGTACAGCATTCCGACCCAGCCACGGCCCTGGCGCAGAGCCATTCCACCCCGCCGCCCGCTCTGACCTCAGCGGTTAGGACCGTGAAGAGTGTGGGGAGATACCCAGGCCCGAGGGCGCACCGGACTACGCAGGGCCCGGCCCCTCCCAGAGCCGCTACTCTCCGGCTCGCCGACAACAGTAGTAGCCGCCCGCTATCCAGCCCCGTTTCCCCCCCGGCGTCTGAAGCCACACTTAGCGCCCGGCTGAGCTCGGAGCACCCCCTGGACGCGACGGTCGTCCACCGGCAGTACTCACCCATGCTGGCAGCCGCAGATCTGTCACAGCCCGACATTGTGCTCTACATCACCGCCCGCCAACAGAACTCGCGACAGGTCCGACGCCAAACGAGAGTTCAGCGATGAAACTCGCTCTCGCGGTGTTAGCGCGTACAGGGCATTCTGGGTACTGTAGTTATTGTGGTCAATGCTGAACAACGTTTTTGATGAAGGGTCTCGGCCCGAAACGTCGACTATTTACTCTTTTCCATAGATTCTGCCTGGCCTGCTGAATTCCTCCAGCAGTTTGTTTGCGTTGCTTTGGATGTGCAGCATCTGCAGGTTTTCTCGTACCTGTGACCAAAATTCCAGTCTGCTTTGCGCCAGCCCGCCAAACCAGGTCTGCGTTTGCGCAGTGACTAAATTTTCAGCGCAGGTTGAGGGGAGATAGGAGATTGAGGTTTGGGGCGGGAGGAAGGACCTCTGTGGAGGGAGGGGTGTGTTTTGGGGAGTGTAGGGTGAGGGAATATAGAGGAGGGGGCAGGGGGTTTAGGGTGGATGGGAGGAGATTGGGGTAGAGGGGAGGGGAAGTGTTATGTGAGGGTTGGAGAGTGGAAATCGGGGAGGTGAATGCTTGAGGAGGTTGGGGTTGGGTGGAGGAAGACACGAGGAGGGAGACAGGTGGAGAGGAGGCAGAGGTTGGGCTATGGAATGGTTGGGGGTTAGAGGGGAGGGGTGGGTTGGTGTAGCGGATAGGTGGATTTGGAGGAGGGTAATGGGAGGAATAAGGGTAGTGATAGAGAAAGGCTGGTTTGGGCAGGGGGTGAAGAAGGGATGGGGAGGGATGGTTTCGGCAGAAGAAGGGATAAGATTGGATGGTTTGGTGGAAGAAGGTTGGATGAAGTATAGAGGGTGTAGGTAGGGAGAACTTCTAAGGAGTGTGTTGACAGCAGGAGAGTGTCTCTGGGGTAGGTTGGGCAGTCGGCTGTCCTGACAGAAGCCATCGCCTCAGGACAGCACGCATCAAGATCCCATGAGCAGTTGTGAGGACGAATCAGGACCTCTGATTCCCTATCATGATACTCAGTACTGCTCCCCTGTCATTGTAGTGCTCCCTTGCTACCAATCCTCCCCAAGGTGCAGCGCTCACTCGGTACTGACTCTCCCACAGTGCTTGACCTATTTCAGATGGGATATTAAAAACCTCAGGCTCCCTCAAGTGGATGTAGAAGTAGAGCAGTGTTTGGGAGAAAAGCAGGAAGTTGCTCCTGTAGTGATGGCCCTTGGTCAATAAGCACTGAAGCAGTATCTCATCTTTCTTTTGATGGATGGAGGGTCTCGGCCCGGAACGTCGACTGTACCTCTTCCTATAGATGCTGCCTGGACTGCTGCGTTCACCAGCATTTTTTGTTTGTGTTGCTTCTCATCTTTATTGGTGGATTTTGCAGTGCACCTTCCCCTGGCCCCAGCGTTCCTTTGTTTTTGATATGTCATTGGGAAA
The DNA here is from genome assembly GCF_963921235.1 of Mobula hypostoma. Classification (NCBI taxonomy): domain Eukaryota; kingdom Metazoa; phylum Chordata; class Chondrichthyes; order Myliobatiformes; family Myliobatidae; genus Mobula; species Mobula hypostoma. Next base: position 139,625,359 of record NC_086097.1, read on the forward strand.
TCCCATCCCAATCAATAAATATTTCCATCTTAGTACCAACATTTGCTGATATTTGCAAACTCTTTAGCATGCTGATAACAAGCTCAACTATTGAATTTCTGCTCCACTCATCATTCCCTCTGTGTTGACTGTCACTGCAAATAGTTGTATGGCATGGTACAGAAATGCATTTTTCATTGCCTTTAGATTTTTAGACCAACAGCAACACCAGTATTATTGATTGGCTAATCAATGGTTGTGAACTCTTGTTCTGTTAAATAAATGTTGTTGCAGCCTGTTAGTCATCAAACCAATCCATGAAATATTAGAATTAGGTTTGATATCACTGGTAATTATCGTGAAATCTGTTGATTTACAGCAGCAGTAGATTGTAATATATAATAATAAAAACTACACAATAAGGATATATAACAAAGAAAATTAAATACGTAGTGCTAAAAGAGGAAAAATTACTGAGATAATGTTTGTGGATTCATTGTCCAATCAGAAATCTGATGGTAGAGGGGAAGTTGTTTCTGAAACATTGAGTGTGTCTTCAGGTTCCTGTACCTCCTCCTTAATGTTTGCAATGAGAAGCCATGTCCTGGGTGATGGGGGTCCTTAATGATAGATGCCACCATTTTGAGGCATCACCTTTTGAAAGTGTTCTGGATGCTGGGGAGGCTACAGCCCATGATGAAGCTGGCAGAGTTTACAACTTCCTGCAGCTTTGTCTGATCCTGTGCAGTGGCCCCTCCGTACCAGATCGTGTTGCAACCAGTTAGAATGTTCTCCACAGTACATCTGTAGGAATTTGCTACAGCCTTCGGTGACATACCAAATTTCCTCAAAACTCCCAATGAAATATAGCCACTGTTGTGCTTTTTTGTAATTGCATCAATACGTTGGGCTCAGCATAGATTCTCAAAGATGTTGACACCCAGAAACTTGAACTTCTCATATTTTTCACTTCAGATCCCTCAATGACGACTAGTGTGTGTTTCTGCGACTTCCCCTTCCTGAAATCCACAATCAATTCCTTGATCTTAATGACATTGAGTGGAAGGTTGGTGCTGCAACACTACACAACCAGCTGATCTATCTCACTCTTGTATGCCCCCACGACACCATCTCAAATTCAGCAAACAGTCGTCTCATTAATAAAGTGAAAGTTGACATTTGAGCTGCCCGTAGCCACACAATTGTGGATGTAGAGAGAGTAGAGTAAATTTCAAAGTAAGTTTATTATCAGAGTACATATCCGTCACCATATACATCTCTGAGATTCAGTTCCCTGCAGGTAATCACAAGTACAAGAAACACAATAAAATCAATGAAAGACCACACCCTACTGACTACAACAACCAATGTGCAAAAAAAACCCACAAATACAAAAAAGAAAATAATAAATAAGCAGTAAGTGTTGAGAACGTGAGATGAAGAGTCCTTGAAAGTGAGTCTAATTCGCGGGAACAATTCAGTGATGGGGTGAGTGAAGTTGAGTAAAGTTAGCCCATCTGGTTCAAGCCTGATGGTTAAGAAGTATCAGCTATTTCTGAACCTGGTAGTGCAGGTCTTGAGGCTCCTGTACTTTCTTCCTAGTGGCAGCAGTGAGAAGAGAGAAGCCTGGAGGTTGGGCATCCTTGATGATGATGATTGCTACTTTCCTTTGGCAGAGCTCCATACAGATGTCCTCAGTGGTGGGGAGGGCTTTACCCACTACTTTTTCTAGGCTTTTCCATGCAAGGGCATTGGTGTTTCCACACCAGCCCATGATGCAACCAGTCAATATACTCTCCACCACACATCTCAAGAAGTTGTGGGGTCATCAGAGTTTTAGATGAAATGCGAAATCTTTGCAATCTTCTAAAACGGTAGAGATGCTGCCACGCTTTCTTTGTAATGGCATTTAGGTTCTGGACCCAGCACAGATCCTCTGAAATAATAACATCAAGGAATTTAAAGTTGTTGGCCCTCTCCACCTCTAATCCCCCAATGAAGACTGGCTCATGGACCTCCAGCGTCCAACTCCAGAAGTCAATAATCATCTCCTTAGTCTTGCTGATGTTGAGTGAGAGGTTATTGTGGCATCACTCAATGTCCTTCCTATATGCTGATTTGTCACCACTCTTGATTCGGCCATTGACAGTGGTGTCATCAGCAAAGTTAAATATGGCATTGGAGCTGTGCTTAACTTCAGTCATAAGTATAAAGCAAGTAAGGTAGGGAGCTAAACACAAAGCCTTGTGGTGCACCTGTACTGAGGAAGATTGTGGAGGAGATGTTGATGCCAATCTGAACTGATTGGGGTCTGCAAGTGAGGAAGTCGGGGATCGGGTTGCACAAGGAGGTATTGAAGCCTAGGACTTAAGGCTCATTGATTAATTTTGAGGGGATGATAGTACTGAATGCTGAGATGTAGTCAATGAAAACCATCCTGATGTATGCTTCTTTGCTGTCCAGATGTTCCAGGATTGAGCGAAGAGCAGATAAAATGGTGCCTGCTGTTACCCTGTTGTGTTGATAGGCAAATTGGAGTGTATCCAAGTTGCTTCTCAGGCAAGAGTTGATACGTTTCATCACCAGCCTCTCAAAGAACTTCATCACCATGGCTAAGCACACATCCTTGAGGAGAATCAGTATTGATTGTCAGTGAAGAGATGTTATTTCCGATCCACACAGATCGTGGTCTACTGCTGAGGAAGTCAAGGATCCAGTTGCAGAGGGAGGTACAGAGACCCAGGTTTTGGAGCTTGTTGTTTAGAACTGACGGTATGATTGTGTTGAATGCTGAGCTGCAGTCAGTAAACAGAACAAAATCAGTTCCAATATGGGTTTTGCTCTCAGCCACTTCCTCTTTGTGTTTTGCCTTTCTGTGTTTGTGTCCTGATGTCTTGTTACAGTTCTTAAGACTCACAGGTGATATTGTGGACATCTCTGCCTTAGACAGAGCTGTACTGTTGAGCTTTCTGTGGCTGCAGCTGTTCGTGCAGGCATGGCATACTCGCTACATGACAGCCACATCAATACACCCTTTAATTAGCAATTTCAACGTCCCAGGATCACAGAATATGATAACATATTTACCAGTTAGGCTACTGGACCCGCAGTCAGAAAGTCTTAGGATGTGAATTACGATCTTACCATTAAAGCTGGGGAACTTAAACTCAAATAATTAAGTATTTTTAAAAGACTGCAATTAGTAACAAAGGCCCTAAATCCACTGCACTACTGTAAAGATCCTAAACACATGAGATTCTGCAGATGCTCAAAATCTAGAGCAGCAAACACAAAACGCTGGAATAACTCAAGACTGATGAAAGTTCTCTACTCAAAATGTAGGCTGTTTATTTCTCTCAATAGATGATGCCTGCTGAGTTCCTTCAGCATTTTGTGTGTATTATAAAACAGACACTTCATTCACTAATGTTTTCTAGTAGTGGATGCCCACCACTCTGACCCTCACAGACCTCTGTGACTGTGTCACACAAGGTGGTTGAATCCTAATTGACTTGTCAGATCAGGAGCAATTAGGAATGGTCAATAACTGCTAGCATTTCCAATATTCAATGAATAAGTCAATGATAATTGAACTGCTCTGAAGTTTTCAAAAAAAGCAGGAAACTGAAATAGAAACAGGAAATGCTGGTAGAGCAGCTCAGACATCATCTGTGGAGAGATGCTCTGAAAACTTGTTTTACAGTCATTTCACAAAGATGTATGTTAAACCAACTTCAGGAAAGTGAGCATTCAGAAGTACATAACTCAGTAAAATAAAATGATCCTTGTTAGTTAGCCCAAAGGGAAACCCCATTCTCTAAATAGTGCCAAGTTCTGAAGTAGTTTATTATGTGACTTTAGTTGTTTCTTTATCACAACAAAACTTGCTTAATATGGGAGGTTTATTGCACAGTTTGTTGCAGTAAAAAGCTTGCATGAGCTTCTGATCCAGCAGGTCTAGCTGGTTTGGTTTCACTGGCAAAATGGTTGAGCTTTATTGTCCCCTTGTGGTCGCAGGTGATATTGAAGCTGGAAGGATTCAGTGCTGAGTGGTTTTATTTGTATCTAAGTTGATTATCACTGACCGTTTTCCAATTTAGGAAAATGTTCACTGCATTGCTATGGAAACTTTAATAAAATGATTCAGAGGCCTATGCAAGTGAGTATAGGAAGCCAATGTAGATTAGATGAGTTATTTACATAGTGGCTAGTAACTGGTTGCTGGTCACTTGAGTTCTCCACTCTGACCTCAGCAACTCACATATTAATATTACACCAAAGCTCAATATAAACTTAAGGAATAACACTTCATCTTGTTACAGACCTTGACAGGTTTCCACCTCAACTATGGATTCAGCAATTTCCGTCAAAACCACCACTCCCAGTTTCTCAGATACCAGATGCTGCTAATCATTCTGCTGCTGTAGCTATTTACAGCTCCTCTGGTTTCAAGTGCACATTAAAATCCCCGACTTACCAGACTGCTACTTGTACCTTCACTACTAAATCTTGTCTTGTATCATCATCCTGACACTGGTGCTCTGCAGAGTTGCCGGCTCTGTCCCCCACTTTATTTCTCATTTGTTCATGACTCTGGCCATTTCAGTGTCAACTCAATATTCAAGTTGTCCGATGACACCACTGTTATAGGTTGGATCAACAATAAAAATGAGACAGAGTTCAGGAAACAAGAGGAATTCTGCAGATGCTGGAAATTCAAGCAACACACTTCAAAGTTGCTGGTGAATGCAGCAGGCCAGGCAGCATCTCTAGGAAGAGGTACAGTCGACGTTTCAGGCCGAGACCCTTCGTCAGAGTTCAGGACTTATGTTATGACATCAGAACAACCACCTAGCCCTTCATGTTAGCAAAGCAAATGGGCTGATTATTGACCTAAGGAAGCAGGGAAGGTGAAAATGGAATTGGTTTATTATTGTCACATGTACTGGGGTATAGCGAAAGATTGTCTTGCCTACTCTTCATGCAGATCAATTTATTACATAGTGCATTGAGGTAGTACAAGGTAAATCAATAAAAGTGCAGAATAAATTGCAGGAGCTACAGAGAAAGTGCAGTGCAGGTAGACAATTTAGTGGAAGATCATAATGAGGTAGATTATGATCCTAGGGAACCGTTCAATAGTCTTATAACACAGGGATAGAAGCTGTTCCTGATCTTGGTGATTGGTGCTTTTAGGCTTTTGTATGTTTTTCCTAATGTGAGAAGAGAGAGGAAAGAATGTTTAAAGTTCAAATTAAGTTTATTATCAAAGTACATATATGTCCCCATATACAGCCCTGAGATTCATTTTCTTGTGGGCATACTCAGTTGATATAAGATAGTAACCACAGCAAAATCAATGAAAGACCGCCCATCTAAGGCATTCAACCAGAGTGCAAAGGCAACAAACTGCGCAAATACAAAAAGAAGAAAAAATAGTAATAAATAAATAAGGAATTAATATCGAGAACATGAGATAGTGAGTCCATTGCTTGTGGGAACATTTCAATGATGGGTCAAGAGAAGTTGATTCTTTGGTTGAAGAGCCTGATGGTTGAAGAGTAGCAAGTTTTCCTGAACCTGATGGTGTGAGTCCTAAGGTCCTTCTTTTTCCTGATGACAGCAGTGAGAAGAGAGCATGTCCTGGTTGGTGGAGATCCCTGATGATGGATGCTACTTTCCTGTCACAGCATTTCATGTAGATATGCTCAATGGTTGGGAGGTCTTTGCCCATGATGGACTGGGCTGTATCCACTACTTTTTGAAGACATTTCTATAAAAGGACATTGGTGTTTCCACACCAGGCTGTGATGCAGCCAGTCAATATACACACCACTAAACATATGTAGAAGTTTGTCAAAGTTTTAGATGTCATGCCAAGTCTCCACAAACTCCTCAGGAAGTAGAGGCACTGCTGTGTTTCTTCATAATTGTACTTACGTACTGAGCCCAGGACAGTTCCTCTGGAATAACAACTGAACTTAAAGTTGCTAACCCTCTTCACCTCTGATCCTCCAATGAGGACTGGCTCATGGACCTCTCGTTTCCTTCTCCTGAATGTTTGGGGTGCGTGTGGTCATTGATAATGTTGGCTTCTTTCTGAGGTAGCAAGAATTATAGAGGGAGTCCATGGAGGCTGATTTCTGTTGAGTGCTGAGCTGTGTCCTCAACTCCAGTTCCTTGTGGACAAGGGCAGATCAGTTGCCATAGCAAACTATTATACGTTCAGATAGGATGTTTTCTATGGTGCTTTGATAAAATTGGTAAGGATCTGCAGAGACTTGCTAAATTTCTTTACCCGTCTGAGAAATTAGAAATATTGGTGAGATTTCTTGACCATGGAGTTTGCATGGTTGGATCAGGACAGGCTATTGGTACTGTTCACTCCTAGGAACTTAAATCTCTCAACCTCACACCATTGATGAAGACAGGAGCATGTGGTCCAACCCCCTTTTTGAAGTCAATTGATTTTGCTGACATTGAGGGAAATGTTGTCAACTCACTGTTATTTGAGATATCGTCCACCATTATGGGGTCATCTGCAAGCTTGTAGATGGTTTTGAGCAGAGTCCGGCCACAGAGTCATGAATGTTATGGGAGTACAGTAGGAGGCTGAGGATGCAGCCTTCTGGGGCACCAGTGTTGAGAATAATTATGGTGGAGGTGTTGCTGCCTATCCTTACTGATTGCAATGTATTAGTCAAGAAGTCAGGGATGTTCCAGAGATGAGTGAGGGCCAGGGAGATGATTTCCACTATCAACCTGTTTAGGTGTTTGGCAAATTGCAGTGGGTTGAGGTTGTCTGAAAAGCTGGAGCTGATGCGTACCATGACCAGCTTCTCAAAGCACTTCATGGTGGTAGATGTCAGAGTCACTGGGTAGTAGTCATTAAGCATATTACCTTGCTTTTCTTAGTTACCAGGATGATAGCGGTTTTCTTAAAGCGAGTGGAAACTTCATACAGAAGCAGGGAGAGGCTAAAATGTCTGAACATACCTCTGCCAGCTAATTTGCACTGGCCATAAGAACACAGCCAGGGACACCAGTTAGGCCTGATGTTTTCTGGAGGTTCACTCTTACTTATCACCTCTACTCGGGCATAGACCACCAACAGCAGCTCACCAGAGTCCTCTGTCCTGGCCCAGTCTTTCAAGTTGTCCCCACGTGTAGCCCATCATACACCTTCAAAGTTCAGAGTATATTTATTATCAAATAATGCATACATTATACAACCTTAAGATCTGTCTCCCTACAGGCAGCCACAAAACAAAGAACCCGTTAAAAATAAACAGAAGTTGCAGTGAGAGAAAAAACCAAATCTTGCAAACAATGAAAGTAAGCAAATAACATTCAGAACAACTGTGAGTCCATAGACATGAAGCCCCGAGCAGGCCATAGCCTCAGCCTTATTTCAGTGCAGAGCCAAGTAAACGCAGACATCCCACCCCTCTCGGAAGTTCCAGGAGTCTCCGGCATATTGATAGCGGCTCCCTGACACCCGCAAATTATACACAATATCCCAGAAATCATCTTTTTTTCAGAGTGAGCGAGCGAGGGGGGGAGAGGGACAGAGAGAGCGAGTGACAGACATAGCGAGAGTGACAGAGAGCGCATCCTGATTGGTCTCTCTTTGTGGTAAGTAGACCTATCAGTTTTCTCTGTGGGTGGGCTTTACAGTCAACCTCTCTCTCTCTTTCATTGTCCATCAATTCAGTTTAGTGTCCTGCAGAGCCGTGGCAGAGTGTTCCAAAGAAAGAAAATATAAAACGTTCTTCACGCCAGACTACACTAAAGTGTACCCCTGCCTAATAGGGGTCAAAAATAATGACAGTGTTGCTTGCTGTACTGTTTGCAACAGTGACTCTTCTATTGGCCATAGTGGGTTAAACGACTATAAAAGACATGTTGAGGTGAGTCCTGGATTATGTCTCAACTAACCTTGAAGGACTGGTGCCAAAATACAAAAGTTTGCCAGTTGATGAGTTCTGGGGGAAGCTGTCCAAAGTAAAATCTGTGAGCACAGGGCAGTTGAGATTCAAAGAGCTCTGCCAGTTGATGAAGCTGCTTTTGGTGCTGCCAAATTGTAATTGTGATGTAGAAAGGACATTCAGCATGGTGCGTCACATTAAGACAGAATTCAGAAATCAGCTGTCTCACAAAACACTTGTGAATCTGATGTCTTGCAAAATTAACAAATTCACTGACACAGACTGCTATGAGGTTGAGACCCCCCCCCCCAAAATGAGGCTGAGACCTCCCTGAAATGAATGTCACGGAGCAGCAAGCAGAACCAGCCTTCCCCTTGCCTTTTGTCTCAACACCCTGCCTTTTCAATCCATCTGGCCCAACATTTAAATCATTAGAACATCGGGTTGTTTCTCTCACTAGGACTTGGGTACTATTACGTTGATACACTCTGGGCCTAGACCCTGCCGCCACGGTTTTGGCCTGAACCTGACATTTCCAAATCAGCCTGGCACTTAGATTGATCAAACTTCCCACTCTCAGTTTAGGTGGATGGCCTCGAATCTGCTGTTCCTCCCCTCCAACTTTGCTCCACTCCGCTCATCCCGACTTTGCCTTGAACATGCTTTATCCTCGCCTTGCACCCACACGCTTCAACCCTTGACTCAGCCTCGCCTCTCCATTGTTTGCAGTCATCATTCACCATAGATTTTACAAGAAAAAGTGCTATTAAGTAAGTATTTAGTTCTATTCTTTGTTTCATTTGCTGCCAGCGAGTAGTCACTGGGCCTCACCAATGTCATCTTAAACAGAAGATTCATCCACTCCAAGGGATGAGGTCTTTGGAGCTCCTATGGACTTTACTGTAGCTCTGGGATTTAACAGGATGGGGTGACTAGCCCCATGCCCAACCCTCCTCCTTTTGCAGCAGAGCTTCAGACCGTCCATAGTAGAATTGCAGGTTTGGTCTGCGAAAGACTAATCTTACGGCCACAACAGTGACTGTGGATTTAGGTGCATTAGAGGCTGTCAGAGTGGTGACATACCGATCACCCTCTTTTCAAAACATGCGGAAGACCGTAAGACATACAAGCAGCATTGGGCCATTCAGCTCATCGAGTCTGCTTCTCCATTCATTCCGTCATGGCTGATCCCGGATCCGACTAAACCCCATACACCTGCCTTCTTGCCATATCCTTTGATGCCCTGACCAATCATGAAATGATTAACTTTCATTTTAAATATACCCAGTGTCACGTACCCCGTGACGGGTTAAAGAACCAGCAGAAATAGAAAACACTTTGGAGTCTGGTATCGCTGTTAACATATGCTATTTTTATTAGTAACTACATAATACAGTCATCTATAACCGGATAAATCAAACCAAGTTACCAGTGTTACATGTATATATGTGTGCAAATATAACTCCCAAACTATTGAGTTTGGGGGAAACAAGGCTTAGAGTCTTGAGATGGTAAACTATGAAAGTTCAGTTCATCCGTGGAATAGGTGATGAGAGAGAGATATTTGTAATCCAGGGTAAATGTCGAGAGAAGGCAATTATATTGATATTCCATAGATTCCATGACAGCAATACAAAATAACGATAGTAGTAGGTTTTATCTCCAAAGTTGTTCCACTCCACACACGAAATATCACTGACAGTGATCTTCAATGAATATCCTTTCAACACAGGTGGTACCACACCCGAATTCAGCTACGGGTCATTCCAAAGTGGTGGCCACAGGATACTCCAACAGAATCCACATATGGATTATCACCAACAGTAGCTTATCTCTAAAGGGACCCTCTTCAAGGGAACCAACCCCAAACACGCAACGTGATAGCCACTTATCCAGTTCCACGACATACGAAATAACTCCAACAGTGATTTGCCACAGGGGTGCCTTTCTTCAGTGAACTACCACACCCAAACAAGGGTAACATATAAGTGGTATTCATAAAAGTACTCCCCTCACCAGAGAACCCACTCTTGTGGATTAACTACGTGACAGTCACACCTTCGTATTCGAATGGAACTCAAACTCACCCTTACAGGCTACTTAGAGAGAGAGTGTCCAAACAGTGACCTCTTTGTCACTAGGTTTCTTCTGTTTCAAATCTTCCTCTCCCCTCTTCTCTTCCTTTAAAGTCACCGAATGTAACCACAACAAGGGGACCGTTTTCCTGTGCTGGAGTTATCGACCCAGGTGAGGGTTGGACTCATGAATAACTCCTCACCGGTCACACCTTTTCCGCACTGCAAGAGCCACTGATCGATTCACCTGACCAATCCTCCAAACACCCACCTTTTTGTGGGCACATAAAGCTCATCCAGTGTCCAAAACCATGTGTCTGTGAGTCTATCATCTGACCTTCTATTTATCTCATCATGCTGAACACCAGCTGTCCATCAAGTAGCTCCTCCCTTCTCTCTCTGTGAGGACACAGAAGCTGGCTGTGTCCTTGCATAAACATGCTGCAGAGAAACCATAACATCATCTCAAAGCAGTCTTCGCCTCTCTCTCTCTCTTAATAACAAGGTGCTTGTGTTGAACAACTCTCTCTCTCTTTTTAAAGGTATAGTCCATAAAACATATGACCCCTAGGGGTACATAACACCATGGATTTGGCCTCCACAGCTGTCTGCACCTAAGTCCCTCTGCATCTCTGATGTTTGACTCTACAGATTCACTACTCTGGCTAAAAATATTCCCCCTTACCCCTGTTCTAAAAGGTTACCCCTCAATTTTGCGGCTGTGTCCTCTAGTTCTGGACACCTCCTCCATAGGAAACATCCTCTTCACATCCACCTTATCTAGTCCTTTCAACATTTGGTAGGTTTCAATGAGATCCCCCCACCCCTGTATTCTTCTAAATTCCAGTGAGTACAGGCCCAAAGCTGCCAAACGCTCCTCCAGTGTTAACCCCCTTCATTCCCAGAATCATTCTCATGAACCTCCTCTGGACCATCTCAAATGACATCACATGCTTTCTGAGATGTGGAGCCCAAACCTATTGACAATACTCCAAGTGTGTCTTGACTAGTATCTTATAAAGCCTCAGCATTATCTCCTTGTTTTTACATTCTATTCCCCTTGAAATGAATGCCAACATTGCATTTGTCTTCTTAACCACAGACTCAACCTCTCAATTAATCTCTGGGAGTTGCAAGAGGACTCCTAAGTCCCTCTGCACCTCTGATGTTTGACTCTTCTGCCCATTTAAACAATAGTCTGAACTATTGTTCCTTTTACCAAAATGTATTTTCATACATTTCCCAACACGGTATTCCATCTCCCTTTTTTTTTTGCCCATTCTTCCAAACTGTTGAAGTACTTCTGCAATCAGCACTACCTACCCCTCCATCTATCTTCATATCATCTGCAAACTTTGCCACAAAGCCATCAATTCCATTATCTAATCATTGACAATGTGAAAAGTAACGGTCTCCTGCCTGTCAGCCATTCCTTTACCATGCCAGTATCTTTCCTGTAATGCCATGGGATTTTATCTTGTTAAGCAGCCTCATTTGTGGCACCTTATTAAATGCCTTCTGAAAATCCAAGTTGATGATATCCACTGCCTCTCCTTTGTCCACCCTGCTTGTAACTTTCTCGAAGAACTCTAATAGATTTGTCAGGCAAATTTACAGAAACCATGATGGTTTTGACATTTTATCATTAGTCTCCAAGTACCTTAAAATCTCATCCATAATAATGGTCTCCAACACTTTCCCAACTACTGAGGTTAGGGTAACTGGCCTATAATTTCCTCCCTTTTGCCTTCCTCCCTTCTTAAAGAGTGGAGTGACATTGCAATTTTCCAGACCTTTGGAACCATACCAGAAACAAATGATTCTTGAAAGATCATGACCAATGCATCTGCTATTTCTTCAGCAACCTCCTTCAGAACTCTGGGATGTAGTCCATCTGGTCCTGTTGACTTATTCACCTGAAGACCTTCGAGTTTGTCTTGCACTTTTTCCTTTGTAATAGCAATGACACTCACTCATACTCCCTAACACTCACAGATCTCTGGCACACTGCTAGTGTCTTCCACAGTGAAGCGTGATGCAAAGTATTTATTTAGTTCATCTGCCATTTTTTGTCCCCCATTACTACCTCACCAGCATCATTTTCCAGAGGTCCAATATTAACTCACCTCCCTTTTAATCTTTATATAACTAAAAGCTTTTAGTATCTTGTTTTATATTATTGGCTAGTTTGCCCTCATATTTCATCTTTTCCCTTCTTATGGCTTTTTTGGCTGCCTTTTGTTGGATTTTAAAAACTTCCCAACCATCCAATTTCCCACTCACTTTTGCTACATTATATGCCCTTTCCTTGGCTTTTATGCAGTCTTTAACTTCCCTTGTCAGCCATGGTTGCCTACCCCTGCCATTTGAGAATAACTTCTGAGGGAGATGCCTATCCTGCGCTTAGTGAACTTTTCCCAGAAACTTCAGCCACCTCTGCTCAGACGTCATCCCCACCAGTATCCCCTCCAATCCACCTGGGCAAGCTCCTCTCTCAAACCTCTGTAAATCTCTTTATTCCATTGCGATACTGATACATCTGCTGTATGATTCTCCCCCTCAAATTGCGATATGAATTCAATCATATTATGATCACTGGCTCCTAAGGGTTCCTTTACCTTAAACTCCCAAATAAAATCTGGATTATTACAACACCCAATCTAAGATAGATATTGAAGACCCCCCATTGCAATTATGTCATTACCCTTATTACATGCCATTTTTAGCTCCATTTGCAATCTGAACGCCACATCTTGGCTACTATTTGGAAGTCTTTATATGATTCCCATAATCATTTCTTTATACTTGCAGTTAAACTCCACCCACAAAGATTCAACATTCTCTGATCCTATGTCACCTCTTTCTGGAGATGTAATTCCATCTCTTACCAATAGAGCCACACCACTGCATATGCCTTCCTGCCTGTCCTTTCGATAAAAAGTATATCCTTTGATGTTAAGCTCCCAACTATGACCCTCTTTGAGCCACGACTCAGTGATGCCTACGTCATACAGACCAGTGCCTAATCACAGCAGGAGTTCATCCACCTTATTCCAAATACTATATCCATTTAAATACAACACCTTCAGTCCTACGTTCTTCGCCCTTTTGAATTTTACCTCTGTGGTACAGTTTATCTCCCTGCATTGTCTGCATTTGTAACCAATCATTGGCTTGTCCTTCCTTATATTCATATTACACCCATCATCTACTTAGAAACCTGCTGGCTCATCCTCAGCTGTATCATAATGGTTCCCATCTCCCTGCCATATTAGTTTAAATCACTCCCAACAGCTCTACCAAACATACCTGCAAGGATATTGGTCCCTTTTGTACAGGTCACACCTGCCCCAGAAGAGGTCCCAATGATGCAGAAATCTGAATCCCTGACTCCTGGCCAATTCTTCAGCTACACACTTATCTGTCACCTCATTCTATTCCTGTCTTCACTGTCATGTGGTACTGACAGCAATCCCAAGATTACTACCCTGGAGATCCTGCTTCTCGGCATCCTTCCTAACTCCCTGTATTCTGTTTTCAGGACCTCTTCCCTTTTTCAACCTATGTCGTTGGTACCAATATCTACCACGACTTCCAGCCACTCACCCTCACTTTTCAGGATATTATGGACACATTCAGAAACATCACGGACCCTGGCACCTGAAAGGCAAACTACATCCGTATTTCTTTTTCGCATCCACAGAATCATCTATCTGTCCCCCCAACTATAGAGTCCCCTGTTATTACTGCCATCCTCTTCAGTTCCCTACCCTTATGAGCCACAGGGCCAGATTCAGCACCAGAGGTACAGCTGCTGTTGCACAGAATGCAGTAAGCTCATTGGGAAGAGATGTGTTGTTGGTGCTTCAACCCAATTCTGTTTAATAGCCCAATACAACATGTAAGGTCTGCCACACATAAGGGCTGGTCTGGGTATCAATTTTGGACTGGTATTGTGTCTTGATATCTTTGATAACTTTACGGAGGTTGTATCTTGGTTTTTTTGTGGATGTCATTGTCACCTGATTTGAATGCTGCAGTAGGGAGTTGATCTCCTGGTTCATCCATGGTTTCCAATTTGGGAACAGCCAGATTCACCTCTTTGGTACACGGTCCATAGCACACTTACTGATAAAGTCTATAATGATGTCAGCTTACTCACCTTGGCTGGAGTTATTAATTTAGGTTTTGGTGAATTCAACCATGTCGCCATCAATTGGGCTGGTTTAGAAATGGTTGAGAGCTTTAAGTTCCTTGGCATCCATGTCACCAGCAACCTCTCCTTGTCCCTCCAGAATGATGCAGTAGTCAGGAAAGCACATCAACATACATACATTCTTGGGTGCCTGAGAAGATTCCAAGGATTCCCAGATGCACTATAAAAAATGACCCAACAGGTTACATCACGGCAACTGCTTTGCTCTCATCATTGGAACCTAAACATAGCCCAGTCCGTCATAAGCTCATCACTCCTTTCTATCTTGTCCATCATCCTAGTGTGTTGCTCTTGGAAGACTAACAGCATCATCAAGATTCCCTGCCACCCTGGGCAATCCCTTTTCTCTCTTCTATCTCCTGGGAGAAGATACAATAGCTTGAAAGCTCAGACAATCAGACTCAAAAACAACTACAGTACTTCCTCACAGTTATCAGACTTCTAAACCAATCAACTCTTTCACAAACCCTTCCTGGTGGTGCTTGCACGCTCTCGAGCCCTTCACTCTACCTCTTCCGTTACTGTCACTTTAGCGTTTCTTTTTGCACTTTTAAATAGCATTACTATACTTCGTATGACCACACTTGTATAAAATCTGATTTATCTCTAATGCATTCCAGTTCTGAAGAAAGACATTGACTTGAACTTCACTCAATTTCTCAGTGCACAGTCTCTGATTTACTGAGTTTACCCAGCAGTTTCTGACTTTATCATTCTTACCAATAGGATATGTGTTATGTTTGTAATTCATAGGAAGACAAGGGAGGCCAAAATGTGAGTCCAACTTTGTGTTTTACTTGGTGCGAGGTGAGCGTGTACCAAGTGGTATTTATACATATTCACGTATTTATACATATAACCCATAATGAATTATATAAACAAAGAATGATTAATGAAACAATATATTTACAAGTTTACTCAAACATTACTGAAATATTAAATACACCACATTCCTCCGTGGTTAGCTATGAACCCCAACTCAATAGAGAATGCATCTCAACTATATACACAGTGTACTACATAATACAACTACTACAGCATTTGTTGTTGTTCAGTCACTTAGTTGAGTCCGACTCTTCAAGACCTCATGGACCACAGGGTTTTCATGGCAAGATACAGAAATAGATTGCCAGGCCTTTCTTCTGCGCAGGTATCACTGCTGCCCAGGTTGGGACTCGGCTGGGTTTGAACTCAGGACTATTTGCTTTGAAATCCAATGCTGATGCCACCACACCACCAGGCGGCTCTACAGCATAGTGAATTTTAAATTGTCCCATTCTGCCTAAAAATTTAATTGCTGTGGGGGCTTTCTTACTCTTGTGGGACAAATTCTTTCCTTCCAAGGGGTTCACTCTGCTTGGCAGGTGAGAACTGTGGCTGTGAAACCATCTCAGGTTCTGGAGTCTCCTCCTTGGTGGTTGTAGGAGTTGACTCTGGGCCTGCAGGAACTGATTCTGATCGTAGTAGCCAACTTTCTTCTCTAACAATTGACTTTGCTCTCCTCAACTGATCAATGTGTTGTCTCCAGATAATATCAAACACTATCTCCAACGTGTAGGAGAGTGGTCCAGTTCTGTCCTTTATCTTTTGAGTACCCACTTTTGATCACCTTTGTAGTCTCTTGCCAGGATCGTTTGCCCAGGAGTGAAACATCGAGCCTCCTTGTTTGAGGAACCTTCAATTTGCCTCAGATGTTTGCCTTACATATTCCTTCGGAGATTGAGTTTGGGGAGATGCAAGCATGAGTGCAAGGGATGACCCAGGAACACCATAACTGGTGAGTTGTTGGTTGTGGAATGTGTAGCATTACAATATGCGAGGAGAACATTAGCAAGCTTCTGGATCAGTGTTAGTGTAGTCTGCCCTGCTGACATTGACAGCAGTGGGTTCTTTAGGCTGTGGACAAACCTCTGTCATTGGGTGGTAGGGTGCAGATGTAATGTCTTATTCCATTCACTTTTAGGAATGACTGAAACTGTTCCCCAACAAACTATGGCCCATTATCAGTGACTAAGTGTTCTGGAACACCAGTCCTTGAGAAGAGGCTTTTCAACACATCAACCGTGTGCAAGGCTGTAGTGAAGGCTATTGGGAACACTTCTGACCACTTTGTAGCTGCATCCACTACTACCAAGAAATTTGTGCCCATGTATGGTCCGGCAAAATCCACATGAATCCTTTGCCATGGCAATGCAGGCCATTCCGAAGGAGGGAGAGTCGCTGTTCTTGGCATCTTCTGGACATGCTGGCATCTCATACAGTGCATGACAAGCTGCTCGATCTGCTGATCCATCCCAGGCCACCAGACAAAGCTTCGAGCCAATGCTTTTATTTTCATTATACCTAGATGACTGGCACAGAGCACCTCTAACACTTTAGCTCTCGGCTTGGATGGTACAACTCTCAATCCCCATCAAGAGCAAGTTCATCCCAGTGCTGTTAGAAATGGGGGAACTGGAGTTTCTGTTGTACATTCCAGCTATTTTTGGTGGCCATGTAGACCTAAGACAGTGTGGGGACTTTTCTGGTTTCCATTTGGATTGTCTCTTCCACAAGAGGGAGACTTTTGATTTGCGTTTGGGAGAATACATCAAGAGGAGTGTCTTTTTTAGTAAATTCCTTTGGTTCTTCTTTTCCAAGGGTAAACAGGATAATCCTCTCCCATTCTTGCACAATATTATGTTTTGTAACTTCAAAACGTTAAACTAATTCAAAGGAAGAGACAGGACTCCAAAATATGACTCCAACCGTGTTTTAATTTAAGTGAGGCACGCATGTATCACATGGTAGTGTGATGATGTATGCAATTCATGTATTTTTACATATAGCCATAATGAATTATATAAACAACAAAGAATGCTTAACCAAACAATATATCTACAAGATTACTCAAATATTAAATTATTAAAAACACAACTATGTGTCTTGCCAAACTCCTTTCTATAAAACTTTGAAAGTCAACAGAGCATGGAAACATTTTCCTCTCATCAGCATGTGATATGGCGTATTTGTGAAGTGAAGGAGCAGTGTGCATTGATCATGGAAACTTCAAAACCATGACAACAACATTACAGAATGGGACAGAAAGGGCAAGCATTCATGCAGGAATGATGGACTGTTTAGCCTTATGCACTGATTTGGATGTTTCCACTTATTAACTGTGATTCTATTAATCGACCAATGGCATTTTATTGAAGGAACATTCAATCAGTATGCAATAGAGAAACTGCTATCTTTGGAATCTGGAGTCAGAAATGAGCATTGGATCTACAGTCCTCTGGCTTAGAGACAAGCCATAGTTGACACAAGTATAGGGGATAGCAACAATGAGGATCAATCGCTGGTAAACCCCACTATTATTTTGATCTTCAGAAAAGCTCTCCAATTTGGTGTTTGCATGTTATTTTCCCAAACATTGTACTCTTTGAAAAACTGTGCCTTTTGACCTGATCTTCCGTGAGCACCAGCACAATAATGCTCTTCGTTATGCAATTTACTTTTCTCTATTTAGTGCTATAAGTCCATAAGACCAGAAACATAGGAGTAGAATTAGGCTATTCAGCCCATCACGTCTGCTCTGCCATTCAATCATGGCTGATTTTTCCTCTCAATCCCATTCTTCTGCCTTCTGCTCATAACCCTTGACACCCTTACTAATCAAGAACCTATCAACCTCCGCTTTAAATATACTCTACAACTTGTCTTCCACAACTGTCTGTGGTAATGAATTCCAAAGATTCACCACTCAATGGCTGAAGGAATTTCTCTTCATCTCTGCTCTAAAGGGATGTCCTTGTATTCTGAGGCTGTGCCCCCCGATCCTAGATTTCCCTGCTATTGGTAACATCCTCTTCATGTCCACTCTATCTAGGCCTTTCAATATTCAATAGATTTCAATGAATGAGATGACATCTCAGTCTTTCACACAGGCCCATAGCCAATCATTGCTCCTCATATATTAACCCTTTCATTCCCAGGACCTTTCTTATGAATCTCCTCTGGACCGTCTCCAATGCCAGCACATCTTTTTTCAGATAAAACTGCTCACAATACTCCAAGTGCAGTCTGACCAATACCTTATAAAGGACGTTGATGTCAATTATAGACAGGCCTCCCAACAGTGACTGGGAGGTGGATCGCAGGTTACAACAGGAAATAGAAAAGGCGAGTCAAAAGGGCAATGTTATTGTAGTCATGGGAAATTTCAACATACAGGTCGATTGGGAAAATCAGGTTGGTAATGGAGCTCAAGAGATTGAGTTTGTTGTATACCTAAGAGATAGCTTTTTAGAGCAGTTTGTCATTGAGCCTACTAGGGGATCAGCTATACTGGATTGGGTGTTATGTGAAAAACCAGAGTCGATTAGGGAGCTTAAGGTCAAGCGACTCTTGGGAATCAATGATCACAATATGATTGTGTTCAACTTGAAATTTAATAGGGAGAAAGTAAAGTCTGATGCAGCAGTATTTCAGTGGAGTAAGGGAAATCACAGTGATTTGACAGAGGAGTTGGCCAAAGTAAATTGGAAGGACCTGCTGGCAGGGGTGTCAGCAGAGCAGCAATGGCGTGCATTTCTAGGGAAAAATGAGGAAGGTGCAGGACATGTGTGTTCAAAAAATGAAGAAATACTCAAATGGTAAAATAGTACAACCGTGGCTGACAAGGGAAGTCAAAGCTAATGTAAGAACAAAAGAAAGGGCATACAACAAAGCAAAAATTAGTAGGAAGATAGAGGATTGGGAAGTTTTTAAAAGCCTACAGAGAGCAACTAAAAAAATCATTAGAAGGGAAAAGATGAAATATGAAAGCAAGTGAGCAAATAATAGCAAAGTGGATAGTAAAAGTTTTTCAAGTATGTTAAAAATAAAAGAGAAATTGGAGTGGATATAGGACCGCTAGAAAATGAGGCAGGAGAAATAATAACGGGGGTCAAGGAAAAGTCTGATGAACTAAATGAGTATTTTGCGTCAGTCTTCACAGTGGAAGACACTAGCAATATGCCTGATGTTGTAGTGTGTGAAGGAAGAGAAATGGGTGTGGTTACTGTTACAAGAGAGAAGGTGCTTAAAAAGCTGAAAGACCTAAAGGTACACAAGTCACCCAGACCAGAGGAAATGGTGGCGTTAGAGATTGTGGTGGCATTAGAAATGATCTTTCAAAAATCATTGGACTCTGGCATGGTGCCAAAGGACTGGAAATTGCATTCTTCCACTCTTTAAGAAAGGAGGAAGGCAGCAGAAAGGAAATTATAGACCAGTTAGCCTGACTTCAGTGGTTGGGAAGATGTTGGAGTCAATTGTTAAGGATGAGGTGATGGAGTACTTGGTGACACAGGACAAGATAGTACAAAGTCAGCATGGTTTCCTTCAGGGAAAATCTTGCCTGACGAACCTGTTGGAATTCTTTGAGGAGATCACAAGTAGGATAGATAAAGGGGATGAAGTGGATATTGTATATTTGGACTTTCAGAAGGTCTTTGACAAGATGCCACACATGAGGCTGCTTACCAAGTTAAGAGCCCATGGTATTACAAGAAAGTTGCTAACACGGTTACAGCATATGGCTGATTGGTAGGAGGCAGCGAGTGGGAGTAAAAGGATCCTTTTCTGGTTGGCTGCCAGTGACTAGTGGTGTTCCGCGGGAGTCGGTGTTGGGACCACTTCTTTTTATGCTGTATATAAATGATTTCGAAGATGGAATAGATGGCTTTGTTGCCAAGTTTACAGATGACATGAAGATTGGTGGGGGGGCAGGTAGTGTTGAGGAAACAGGTAGGATGCAGAAGGATTTGGACAGATTAGGAGAATGGGCAAGAAAGTGGCAAATGAAATACATTCTTGAAAAATGTATGGTCATGCACTTTGGTAGTAGAAATAAATGTGCAAACTATTTTCTAAATGGGGAGAAAATCCAAAAATCTGAGATGCAAAGGGACTTGGGTAGAACACCCTAAAGGTTAACTTGCAGGTAGAGTCGGTGGTGAGGAAGAGGAAGGCAAATGCCATGTTAGCATTCATTTCAAGAGGTCTAGAATACAAAAGCAAGGATGTGATGCTGAGGCTTTATAAGGCACTGGTGAGGCCTCACCTTGAGTATTGTGAACAGTTTTGGACGCCTTATCTTAGAAAGGATGTGCTGGCATTGGAAAGAGTCCAGAGGAGGTTCAGAAGGATGATTCCAAGAATAAAAGGGTTATCATATGAAGAGTGTTTGATGGCTCTGGGTCTATACTCCCTGGAATTCAGAAGGACGAGGGGGGATCTCATTGAAACCTTTCAAATGTTGAAAGGCCGAGACAGAGTAGATGTGGAAAGGATGTTTCCCATAGTGTGAGTCAAGGACAAGATGGCAGAGCCTCAGGATAGAGAGGCGCCCTTTCAAAACAGAGATGCGGAGAAAATTCTTCAGCCAAAGGGTGGTGAATTTATGGAATTCGTTGCCACATGCAGCTGTGGAGGCCAGGTTGTTGGATGTTTTTAAGGCAGAGATTGATAGGTTCTTGATTGGACATGACATCAAAGGTTACGGGGAGAAGGCCGGGAACTGGGGTTGAGGAGGAGATAGAAAAAAAAGAATCAGCCATGATTGAATGGCAGAGCAGACTCAATGTGCCAGATGGCCTAATTCTGCTCCTATGTCTTATGGCCTTATGGTATTATAAAACCTCAGCATCACATCCTTGCTTTTATGTTCTAGTCCTCTCAAAATGAATGCATTTGTAGTGGTCAAAAAGAACTAGCCATATACTTGAAAATAAATATGAAACAATTGAAATCATGAAAGCTTGAACGGGTTGGAAGTGGAGAAGATTATTTCCTCCTGTGGGAGAACCTAGAACGAGACGTCATTATTAAAAATAAAGGGTTGCCCAAAGAAACTACTGAAGTATAGAAGTATAATATGTTACTAGAAGTCTACACACAAACAGGTGACTATACAAACATATAAATAAGCATAATGAAAGCTAAAACTACAAGGATAAACACAAGAAAAACAATCTGGATTTTAATCTAACATTACCTTTCCAAGTGACAATAACTCCTACCTCTCTCCCTCCCCCAAGATTTTTTTTTGCAATAGTTGCCCTTCTATTGATATCAGGCTCATCGGCCTGTAATTTTCCTGCTTATTCCCACTGCCCTTCTTAAATGGGGAAAAAGCATTATCTACCCTCCAGCTTTCCAGTAGCTAATCCATGACTAAATATAGTGCAAACATTTCTGTAAGATGCCTACAATTTCCTCCTTTGCTTCTCATAGCAGGCTAGGTTAGGCTTCATTAGGCCCTCAGGATTTGTCCACCTTAATACGTGTCAACATCTCTGACATTTCTGCTTTTTGGATACATACATGTTCCAGATGATCAGTGTACTCCTCCCCATCCTTCTTCCAGGTGAATACCGACAGGAAGTGTTCATTCAGGGCAGGACATGTATCTACAGGCTACAGTCAAAGACCTCCATTACCACAGGTATCTGAAGTTGAGGTTATACAAGCGAGTGTGACTAGTTGAATAGCTTACTCCTCCTAATTTATAAATAATTGGCAGCATTATTGGGAGAGGTAGGGGGAATGGGATTAGCTTATACGACACTGACGAAGTGACCTCTTTCTATGCAGTAACCATTCCCGTGATTCTGCAGGGCAGTATATTCACCATATCTCTTTTCATGACTTGAGCAGGCATCTGACTGGAGCTGGAGAACTCATCAATAAGTGTCGTGGGGAGCGTCAACATGGGACATCGTGTTCTATGCCATCTGGAGATTGAAACTTCAAAGTGAGGTGTGATCCTGGTACATGCCCACTGTGGAATGAGTTAAGTCTAAAGAGCCAAGTGTAACTAAACTGCAGATGCTGGAAATCTCAAATTAAAAACAATGATGCTGGTAATACTCAGTAGTATCTGTGGAAGGACAGAGAGTTGATAGTTCATATCTAAAATTCAGATCTCCTTTCTTGCCCATCAGTTTTGACTGTCGTGTATGCCTCCTCTCCAGATAACTTTGCACATAAGTGAAGAATCGGTGTAGTTGCATCCAGCTGTAAATGGCTCTAGGATCAAACTGAATCTCTGGCCTGCGTTGAATTGATGATACTCCCTGGGGTAAACATTAAAGTGCAAATATCATCAAGTGTTGTTGGCCAAATCAAAGATGGTGATGAATCAGTATCTAGGACGGAGATTGAAAATCTGTTTGAATGGTGCCATAACAACAATCTCTCACTCAACATCAGCAAACCAAAGAGCTGATTATTGTCTATAGGAGGAAGAAACCAGAGGTCCAAGAGGCAGTACTCATCAGGGGATTGGAGGTGGGGGTAGGTCAGTAATTTTAAATTCCTTGGTGTTATCATGTCAGAGGACCAACACAACAACAATGTCCCTACTCTTCTAGAAGTTTGCGCAGATTTGGCCTTTTATCTAAAAATTTGACAAATTTCTATAGATGTACAGTGGAGAGTGTTCTGACTGGTTACATCATGGTCTGGTATGGAAACACCAATGACCATGAATAGAAAAACCTACAAGAAGTGGTGGACACAGCCCAGTCAATCACAGGTGAAGCCCTCCCCAATATTGAGCATATCAACAAGGAGTGCTGCCACAAGAAAGCAGAATTTCTCATCAAGGACATCTGTCATCCAGACCATGCTCTCTTCTCACTGCTGCCATCGGGAAAGAGGTATATGAGCTTTATGTCCTACAAACCAGCTTAGAAACAGTTATTACTCTTCAACCATCAGACTCCTGAACCAGTTTGGATAACTTCACTCACATCAACTGAACTGATTGCATAACCTTCAGGAATGGAAAGGTAGTGGAAGATGTCAGAGTTAAAAGGTAGGAGGTGAGGAAGGAGGATTACAGGAAGATAATAGGTGAAGCCAGGTGGGTAGGAAAGGTCAAGTGCTGGAGAGGAAGGGAGAGCAGAGTGGACCATAGGAGAAAGGGAGAGAGGAGGGGCACCAGTGGGAGGTGATAGGCAGCTGAGAAGAGGTAAGAGGATAGAGTGCGGAATAGAAGAAGAGGGGAGATGGAGGGATTTTTTTACTGGAAGGAAAAATCAATATTCATGCCATCAGGTTGGAGGCTACCCAACCTGATGGCATTAATAGATTTGTTTATATTTTTCTTCTAAAGTAATTTAACCTTGTTGCTCTGGTAATATTCCAGGTGACAGCTAGAGAATGATCAAGCTGCACCATCCTTAAACCTTAATCCTGAATCAGTATCTGTCTGCTTTGTATTTTCAACTCATGTCTAAGGGATGCAGCAATCATGGTGAATAGTCTCATGGTACCAAAATTGTCAAATATAATTTTTTCTGGAACTCCACACCAGGCAGTTTCTGAAGACATTCTAAGAAGCTGTGTCTTAATAAGACCATATTTTGATCCTGCATTTTCGAATTACCAGGCGACACTGACAGAGCGCCTCTCCAGTGAATTGAAACATTTTGTTGCTAAGTAGCATGAAAGATACATTGTGTCATAATTAGGGGAGATTTTTGGTATCTCAGTCACTGCTGTAGAGATCTGACTGTGTCACTTCATCACATCAACCAGTTAAATATTCCGCTCAACTCTTTCTCTGTGAAGATTAGACCATGTAAACATTAGACATAGGAGCAGAATTAGGCCATTTTGCCCATCGAGACTGCTCCTCCATTCCACCATGGTTGATCCCAGATCCCACTCAAGCCCACACACCTGCCTTCTCGCCATATCTTTTGATGCCCTGACCGACCAGGAAACGATCAACTTCTGCTTTGTATACCCACGCCTCCACCGCAGTCTGTGGCAGAGCATTCCATAGATTTACTACTCTCTGGCTAAAAATATTTCTCTTTATCTCTGTTCTAAAGGGTCACCCCTCAATTTTGAGGCTGTGCCCTTTAGTTCTGGATAACCCCTACCAGAGGAAACATAGGAGGAGTACAGGCTGAAAGCTGCCAAAAATGCTCCTCATATGTTAACCCCTTCATTCCCGTAATCATCCTTGTGAACCTCCTCTGGAATCTGTCCAATGACAACACATCCTTTCTGAGATATGGGGCCCAAAATTATTCACAATACTCCCAAGTGCGGACTGAGTAGTGACTTATAAAGGCCTAGCATTAACTCCTTGCTTTTATATTCTATTCCCCTGGAAATAAATGCTAACATTGCATTTGCCTTCCTTGCCACAGACTCAATCTGTAAATTAACTTCTGGGGGTCTTGCATGAGGATTCCTAAGTCTCTCTGCACCTCCGATGTTTGAACTTTCTCCCCATTTATCTAATAGCCTTCACTATTGTTGCTTTTACCAAAATGGATTATCATACATTTCCCAACACTGTATTCCATCTGCCACTTTTTTGCCCATTCTTCTAAGTCCTGCTGCAATCACATTGCTTCCTCAGCACTACCTACCCCTCCACCTATCTTCATACTATGTGCAAATTTTGCCACAAAGCCAGCAATTCCATTATCTAAATTATTGACAAACAATGTGAAAAGTAGTGGTCCCAGTACTGACTCCTGAGGAACCCACTAGTCACTGGCAGCCAACCAGGAAAGGCCCCTTTTATTCCCACTTACTGCTTCCTGCCTGTCAGCCATCCCCCTATCTATGCCAGTATCTTTCCTGTGATGTCATAGGATTTTATCTTGTTAAACAATCTCTTGTGTGGGACCTTAACAAACACGTTCTGAAAATCCAAGTAAATGACATCCATTGCCTCTCCTTTATCCACCCTATTTGTTATTTCCTCAAAGAACTCTAACAGATTTGTCAGGAAAGATTTCCCTTTACAAAAACTGTGCTATCTTTGACTTATTTTATCATTAGTTTCCAAGAACCTTAAAACTTCATCCTTAATAATAGACTGCAATGCTTTCCCAACCACTGAAGTTAGGCTAACTGGCCTAAAAAATTTCCTTCCTTTTGTTTTTGTCCCTTCTTAATGAGTGGAGTTACATTTGCAATCTTCCAGTCCTCCAGGACCATGCCAGAAACAAGTGATTCTTGAAAGAGTATGACCAATGTATCTGTTACCTCTTCAGCAAACTTTCTCAGGACTCAGAGATGTAGTCCATCTGCTCCAGGTGACTTATCCACCTTAAGACCTTTGAGTTTGCCTCGCACCTTTTCTTTTGTAATAGCAACGGCACTCTCTCCTGCTCTCTGACACTCATAGACGTCTGGCATACTGCTTGTCTCTACTGTAATGAAGACTGATGCAAAGTACCCATTAAGTTCATCTGCCATTTCTTTGTCCCCATTACTACCTCACCAGCATCATTTTCCAGTGGTCCAATATCAACTCTCACCTCCCTTTTTATATAACTGAAAAAACTTTTGGTATCCTGCTGTATATTATTGGCTAGTCTGCCCTCATATTTCATCTTTTTCCCTTCTTATAGCTTTTTCAGTTGCCTTTTGTTGGATTTTAAAAGCTTCCCAATCATCCAACTTCCCACTCACTTTTTCTACCTTATATGTCCTTTCCTTGGTCTTTATGCAGTCCTTAACATCCTTTATCAGCCATGGTTGCCTACCCCTACTATTTGAGAATTTCTTCCTCTGTGGGACATATCTATCCTGCACCTTCTGAACTATTCCCAGAAACTTCAGCCATCGCTGCTTTGCCGTCATCCCTGCCAGTATCCTCCTCCAATCCACCTGGACAAGCTCCTCTCTCATGCCTCTGTAATTACCTTTATTCGTTTGTGATACTGATACATCTGACTTATCCCTCTCAAATTACAATATGAATTCAATCATATTATGATCACCACCTCCTGAGGGTTCCTCTACCCTAAGCTCCCTAATAAGAACTGGGTTATTATACAACACCCACTCTTAGGTAGCCTTTCCTTGAGTAGGCTGAAGCACAAGCTGCCCTAGAAAGCCATCTCATAGGCATTCAACAAATTCCCTCTCTTGCGATCCGACCTAACCTGATTTTCCCAATCTCCCATTACAATTATGTCATTACCCTTATTACATGCCTTTTCCAGCTCCCTTTGCAATCTCAACCCCACATCTTGGCTACTATTTGGAGGCCTATATATGATTCCCATGATGTTTTTTTACCCTTGCAATTTCTTAACTTCACCCATAAAGATTCAACATTCACTGATCCTATGTCACCTCTTTCAAAAGATGTAATTTCATCTTTTACCAACAGAGCCACACCACCACGTATGCCTTCCTGCCTGTCCTTTTCATACAAAGTATATCCTTGGATGTTAAGCTCCCAACTATGGCCTTCTTTCAGCCACAACTCAGTGATGCCCACAACGTCATACTGATCAATCTCTAATTGTACGAGTTCATCCACCTTATTCCAGATTCCACATGCATTTAAATACAGCAACTTCAGTCCTGCATTCTTTGCCCTTTTGAATTTTGCCTCTGTGGTACAAGTTAACTCTTCGCTCTGTCTGCATTTGTACTAATCATTGGCTTGTCCTTCCTTACATTCATGTTACAACCATCACCTACTTCTAAACCTGCTGGCTCATCCTCTGCTCTATCATACTGGTTCCCATCCCCCTGCCATATTAGTTAAAACCACTCTCAACAGCTCTAGTAAATCTGCCCATAAGAATATTGGTCCCCCTCGAATTCAAGTGCAACCCATCCCTTTTGTACAGGTCCCATCTGCCCCAGAAGAGCTCCCAATTATCCAGAAATCTGAATCCCAGCACCCTAATCCAATTCTTCAGCCACGCATTTATCTGTCACTTCATTCTATTCCTATCCTCACTGTCACATGGCACAGGCAGCTATCCGGAGATTACTACCCTTGAGGTCCTGCTTCTCAGCTTCCTTCCTAGCTCCCTGTATTCTTTTTTCAGGGCCTTCTCCCTTTTTCTTCCTATGTCATGGTACAATATGTACCACGACCTCTGGCTGCTCACTCTTCCCCTTCAGGTTATTGTGGACATGTCCAGAAACACCATGGACCCTGGCACCTGGGAGCAACCTACCATCCATGTTTGTTTTTCATGTCCACAGAATCATCTATCTGTCCCCCTGTCTATAGAGTCTCGTATTACTGCTGCCATCCCCTTCAGTCCCCTACCCTTCTGAGCCATAGGGCCAGGCTTAGTGCCAGAGGCATGTCCGCTATTGCTTCCCCAGGTAGCTTCTCCTTTCCACCCACCACCCCCCCCGCCCCAAACAGGATTCAAGATTATTCATATGTTTAAAAGAAAGACTATTGCAGAAAAAAATTTGAAGTAGGATTCCATTTGTGGTTCAAGCAACTACATAAATAGTAAAAGTAAAGCTTAAGTGATGGTTTGTCAGCTGACCTTTAACCTAGATTACGGAAAGGTTTTCCCTCAGAGTCATTATTTCCCTAAAACTTTCCTAAAACTGCCCAACAGCTTGTAGTTCCAAGGCTGCATTTTGCCTTAAAAGTATTTCAGACACAAGCCTGCAGAGTAAGTGACTGGGAAATGTACTGCTGTTTAAAGCTAATCCAACATTCATATATCCACCCAAACACTTTCTACAGTGTTACTGGAAGGCCATCACTACCTGGAATACACTGGGGGTAGCTACAAACTTCTACCAGCTGTACATTGTTACCTATTCTTACCCGACATTGTATCTGACCATGGTTTAAATGCAATCTGATCACAGTATCTTTGGCTCCAATCTCCAGGGAAGAGGACCAAAACCTTTACAGACGTAAAGGTTTGAAAGTAGATAACCAAATACTCTGATTTTCATCACACTCTTAATTTTATTTACATATGCTCATGCATCTGTTGTTGAGAAACGACTGGGAGAATTGAAAAGTGTAAAGACCATATCCCAGTTATAGTACAGAAGACCTGTACTCAAGAACTAGCTGTTCCGGAACAGTCACAAATGGCATCATGGAGACAGAAGAGACCACAGATGCAGAAACTTGGAGAGAGAGAAAAAACAAACTATTGGAGGAATTCAGCAGGTCAAGCAGTATTTGTGGAGGCAAAGAGATGTACAAGAGAGCCCAAATATATCCTGTTCAGAAAAAAAATCCAATCCAGTTATTTACTGTTCAATCAAGCTATTCCCAATCGTCAGCACAGGTGGTGTCATTGACAGTGTTATCGGACTGTACTTACCAATAACCTGCTCACTCATGCCCAGTTTTGGTTTTGTCAGGAGCACTCTGCTCCAGATCTCAATACAGCCCAAGTCCAACATTAACCAAAGGATTGACCTCCAGAAGTGAGGTGGGGCTCCTGCACTTCAAATCAAGGCAACACTTGACTTGGTATGGCATCATGCGTGGGTAAAAATGAAAAAGAAGATAAATAAAATTAGTATTAAAAGGGAAAACACACCAATGGCAGGAGTTACACCATTCTCAAAGGAAGATAATTGTGTTTGTTGGAGGTCACTATCACAGCCCATGGGCAGCGTTTTAGGATAAATCATCTTCAGCTGTTTCATCAAGGGCATTGTATCACAAAGTTGGAAATAGGGATGTCCGCTGATGACTGCACAATGTTCAGTTCCATTCACAACTTTTCAATTAAAAAGCAGCTCATGCCTGCATGCTGCAAGAACAAAAAGGCATGGACTAATAGGTGGCAAGGAACACTCATACCACAAAGATGCCAAACAATCTCTATCTACAAGCAAAGATAGCCAAATCCCCCTTCTTTGACATTTGATGGCATTATCATTACCTAGTGCCCACCAACAATATGCTAAGGATCACTACTGAACACTCAACTGGACCAGCTGAACACATATTATGGCTACCAGAATAAGCCAGAAGCTGGATACATTCCAGTGGGTAACTCACTTCCAATCAACCCAAAGCCTTTCTACAAGGGCACAGACCTGGAATGTGATGGAATACTGTCCACTTATTTGCCTATTGAGTTCCATTTCAACAACCCTCAAGAAACGTTAACACCATCCAGTAAAATGAAGCTGCTCGAGTACCCCATTTATCATCGTACATAATCACTTGCTTCATCACCAGCACACAATGACACTTGCGTTTTAACATGCACTGCAACACTACTTCAACAGCTCCTTCCAAACTGCTGGCCTTTTTCCTCAAAGTCAAGGGCAGCAGATACTGGGGCACAGCATCACCTTCAGTTTCCATTCCATCATGCACCATTCGACTTGAAAATATATCACTGAGGATATTATTGAGGCTGAGGATTTGGCATGATTGTATTGAATGGTGCATCAGGCTCTTATGGCTTACTCCCTGTTCCTATTTTGCTTCATGTTACTGAGTCTAAATCCTGGACCTCTGCCACCAACAGCATACTGGAAGCACCTTCCGCATAAGGACTGTTATAGTTCAAGACAGCTCAGATTATGAATGAGAAATAAATCCAGTGACACCCAGATTCAAAACATGAAAAAGGTAAAAAGCAAGGCATTGCTCACTGGGTCAGTTTTGTTTCAGTGCAAAACATACTTTTCAAGGAATGCAATGTATGCAGCCAGTGTTTCTAAAACCCAATGCTCATTTGCAAACTTTACACAAATTTCCCTGATCAAGTTTATTTTTGAGTTGTGTACACATCGAATTAGGCAGTGTTTTTTTTTGTCTGTAATGAAGACAGTTTTAGAGAGCTGAGTGATTTCTGTAATGGCTGGTACAATGTAGTTGGTCCATGGAATCATTACAATGCCTGACATTCACTTTGAATATAAATGTATATTCACAGCCTGCTTATAGCCTCCTTCAACCAACATTAAGCTGAATATGATATATGGTCAGAAAATTAACTTAAAATATTTAATCCTTTTGTGACTGAGAAAATGAGAGTAACTTTAAAGACTTAGTCAACGTCAGGCTGAGCAGTGGGGCAGTGGGCAATGCTCCAGTGGCTGAATACACAGGTTGAGGATAAAGTAACACATCAACTCTACAGTCCAGTGCTGGCATGTCTGCTGCAATGTTAAATTCACACCTGACTGCTCTCTCAGGTGGATAAAAAGATTTCATGGTACCTTTGCAAAGTTGCTCATGGAGTATAGGGTAAAATTTTTTGTTCAGTGTCACTGATAGGGTCATACCTACGTGTCCTACTCAAGAACAGTTTCCATATCTCAAAAGAGCATCAGCTGAAAAGCACTTCAGTATGTCCTGCGAAGGCTGTGCAAATGGTCTTTGAGAAATACTGATCCTTCTACATATGTTAAATTAGAAGGAGAAGCAGACATTTGTCTGCACAGCACTTGGAGATTCCAAACCAAATGTCACAACACTGATGTTGCAATTTAGGCAGTTATGTTACATTTTAGGAAGTAAATATATCTATTTATTTGTCTAAAATATATAACGTGGAGTTATAAATGGATCTTTAAGATGATTTGGATAGCAAAGGTTTGGAGGAATATGGCCCAAACACATGCAAATGGGATTTGTGTTAACGGGCACCTTGCTCAGCATGGTTAAGTTGGGTTGATGGGCCTATTTCTGTGCATTATGACTATGAATATATAATATGCTGAAGAATTGGAAGAGAGGTGAAAATACTTCTTTTTTAAAGTTAGGTGTCATAAAATCTTAAGAATTAGGAACATCAGCTGGCTAGTCTGGCCAGCCCTCGAGCCTGCTCTGCTATTAAGTAAGACCCTTGCTGAACCAATTCTGGTCTCTATGCCACTTTCCCACACTCTCTGTACTCTGTGACTTGTTTACAGTTTAAATGTCTGTTTATCCTCTCCTTGTATATATTCAGTAACTCTGCATCTTGGCTCACTATGACTCAGAATTCCAAACATTCATGACCTTGAGGGGAAGAAACTCTTTATCTCCATCAGGTAACCACGTAACCACATAAATGACAGCGATGCTTCACTCCCCAATGAGCACAAGGCCTCTTGTGTATGCTTTGAAAGGGGGAATAATACTACAACTGTGCGAATCCCCAAAGCATTCGGCAACTCTGTGATCTCTGTCTTGGAAGCTGATGTTGTCCTTCAAGGGGCTGAACTCTCACATGGTGTCAGACCACGATGGTGAACCTGGCTGGGTACTGAAAACCTGTGCTAACCAGCTGGCTGGTTCAAGGAATCTTCCAACTGTCACTACTGTGGACTGAGGTTGCTTCAAGAGGGTGTCAATTCTACTGACATCCGAGAGGAGCAAGGTGAGCCGCCTCAATAACTATCGACCGGTAGCACTCACATCTACCATAATGAAGTGCTTTTGGAGGTTGCTGATGGCTAGAATTAACCCCTGCCTGAGAGAGGACCTGGATCCACCACAATCTCACTGTCTCTTCTCTCTGCTTTGGAGTACCTCCACAACATCAAAACTTAAAAAGGCTGCTGTTTATCGATTATAGACTGAGTTCAAAACCATTATTCTCTCAGTACTAAACACCAAGCTTCTAAGCCTGGGCCTCTGTATCTCCTTCTGCAACTGGATCCTTGAATTAATTATGAGGAAACAACGTACAGTATGGATCAGTGATAACATCTCCTCCATGTTGACAATCAACACTGGCACGCCTCAAGGATGCATGCTTAGTCTTTTGCTCTACACTCATGACTGTGTGACCAAACACAGTTTAAACACTGTCTATAAATTCACTGCTTTTGGTAAAATCTCACAGGGCCACGAGGCAGCACACAGGAATGATACAGATCAGCTGGTTGAGTGGTGTCTCAACAACAACCTCACACTCAATGTGGCAAGACCAAAGAATAGATAGTGGACTTTAAAAAGAGGAAGTTGGGAGAAAATGCACCAGTCCTCATCGAAGGATCAGCAGTGGAAACGGTAAAAAGCTTCAAGTTTCTTGGTGTCATCATCTCGGAGGATCTGACTTGAGCGCCACACATTGATTGTAATCACAAAGAAGGCACATCAGATGCTCTACTTTGTTTAGAGTTTGAGGAGATTTGGTATGTCACAAATGCATAGTGGAGAGCATTCTAACTGGCTGCCTTACTGACTGGTATTGGCTGCAGGCTGTTGTAGACCTAGCCATGGGCACAAACCTGCCCACTATTGAGGATATCTTCAGGAGGCAATGCCTTAAGAAAGGCAGCATTATTATTTAAGACCCTCACCGCCCAGAACATGCTTTCTTCTCATTACTACCATCAGACACCTTATTCCTTTATTTGCACTCTTTAATTACAAATTTTATAATAATTTTTGTCTTTACATTGTACTGCTGCTGCAAAACAAAGTTCATGTCATATGAGACAGTAATGAACCTGATTCTTATCTGACTTAATCTGAAACCGTGCCCCTACTTCTCTTCCTTTCTGTACTTGTATTTGCTATTACTGGTTTTATATCATTTGCTCGTTTCCTGTCATACTCTATCTTCTTCCTTTTTGATTGTTTTGTCATCCGTTAGCAGTTTCTACGAGTTTCACAAACCTCTTGCGTGTGAGATGAGTTGCAGTCCTGGATACTGGGGTTAATTCTCCTGCTTTTCTTTTTGTAAGCATTTCTACCCTCCTTTCCCTCTTCAGAGTGAATGACTGACCAATCAGCAATTTTAACCTGTGACATCCAGTCCACACACCGCAGACGGAGGAAACATCCCCGCCTCTGTTCCGCTTTATAGGATACTAGACTGGGAAGAAGCTTGGACAAGAAGAGTAAGAGTTCGCAGCAGATGCAGAAGAAAGTTGTTGGCCAATCCCGAAAAAAATTAGTGATCGGCGAAAAGAGGGGACCCCAGTCACCCGTCTGTCCTGCGATAAACTTCACAAGCATTGCTAGCGACTGTCACGTGAACTATTCCCCTAGCGTCACGGTTACGCTGCGAGTCAGCTGACTGTGGTTGTGACGCCACCGGGGGGAAGTAACTGGCGTGGAGGCGTGCACGCAATTGCGCGTGCCCCTGGCGGGGAGAAGATTGTGCGTGAGCGCCGACGCGCGTCACCGTGGAGACGGGAGCGGCAGAGAGACAGAGTCGGGTGGGGTGAGCTTGACCAGTGGCAGACAGCGAGTGAGAGACCGAGGCCTTGGGCTTGCGCCCGCTGCCATGTGAGAGGGGGAGCTGGGAGTCGAGCCATGGGGCGGAGGGCCGCTGATCGGCCTTAGTGAGGCTGCGGGGCTCAGGCCGCCGCGCTCTTTTGGGGAGTATGCCCATGGATCCGAGTGTGGCCGACAGCCCGGTGACTCTAGTGATTAGAACGCCGAACCAGAAGTACGATGACCAGACGGTGCGTTGTTTCCTCGATTGGACCGTGGGACACCTCAAGAGCCACCTGGCGCTTGTGTACCCCAGCCGCCCGGTGAGTACCAGGGGCCTTGTGCCGTGCCGATGTTAGTGAAGTGTTCCCCTGTGAAGTCGTAGCTTACACTACCGTAGGACACTTACCCTATCCCTCGCTACTGTCTCCACTCCTTCTTTCTGGGTACCTCCCCCTTGCCCCTTAGTTGTTCTTTTCTGTTTCACCCCACCCCCCAACTTTGGCGTTTATGCTTCCCACAAGTTTAGGTGGTTTCGCTCCAGTTTTGCCCTGATTTGGGGTGGTCCTACTGAGGCATTATTGATGCTTCGCCAGCAGGCAGTCTTGATGGTATCATGCTTTCCCTTTGTAGTTTTCTCGCATTATTTTTTTTTTAGCTGTGCTATTTGCGCTGGTACTGAATGTGTTCTCGTAGCTGGACCCAGAGGGCAGATGAGTGGATTACAGGTGATTTAACTGATGCTTGTGGTCTTCTGCAGTTTGCATCTCTACCCAACGAGGCTTGATGTGAGCTTGAATACAGATGCTTTGTTTCTTACTCTGAATTCATCCTTGCTAGCTTATTTGTTTATTGATGTCTGAACAAGTAGGATGCGATTTGTTCTGCTTTCAATAATGTGAGAACCTGAATTCCTTTAGTTTTCTCGGAGTCTGGGATGTCAATGCTGAGAAATTAAAATTGGGGGTTAAAAATAATTGGTTTGCTGGAATGCAGGCTTTTTCCAAAGTCAGGTTGCATTCTTGAAAGAAGTGATTGAGTGGCAATGTGGGGGTAGATTACAAGTAATGAGATCTGTAAACTAGCACAGAGCTGATGAGCTAAAATAGGTTCCATGTATTTATTTAGAGATGCAGCATGGAATAGGCCCTTCTGGCCCTTCGAGGCGCACTGCCAGCAACCTCCCAATTTAACCCCACCCTAATCACAGGACAATTTACTTTAACCTGCTAATGAGTCTGCCTTCGGACTGTTGGAGGAAACCGCAGCACCCACAGAAAGCGCACACATTCCGCGGGGGAGTCATCTGAGCTCATTACGGAGGATGCCGGGATTGAACTCCAATGCCCGGAGCTGTAATAGCGTTGTGCTAACCGCTATACTGCCGTGGTACGTTGTAAGGAAATATGTATTGTTCTGTTGTTATGACGGGTTTAACTGGTGTTTTGGCTCAGTTTCTGGAAAAGTATCCACTGGAATTCAGAAGAAGGGTTAAATTGTAAGATCCAAGGGGCTCAGGCGAAATACAGAGAGGATGTTTTCTCAGTAGGATGAATTTAGCATGAGAGGTGATAGTTTAAAAGAAAATATCTTGTATTTAAGATGGAGATGAGGTGTGGACCCACATGTACCATGGATATGGAAGTGATTGATGCCCCAGTGATTGTTGCATTGAATAAAAGTACATATGTTCGGTGGCCCACTGGCATTCTTAGTCTGCTGGGGAGGTGGAAGCATACTCTTTGAATATGTTTAAGGTAGATTTCAGTGAAAGTATACCAAGATCCAATCTGGAACATGCCTCATTTGCAAGTGGTGTGGTCATGATTAATTTTCATGAACACAGTATTATGGAATTTGTAATGAATTATTATCATTTCTTGAAGGTAGATTAAACATGTTAGAGAGCATGTTTTGGGATTATCTCATTTTCAATTATGTAAGTAAAACTGTGCCTGGTTGTCACACTCTTTACTCTGGATAACTTGTTCATGCCAAGGGGAAAAACCAATGTTTTATTCTCTATAATGCTGACTGGTTGTATTGATTCACAAAAGTTTTGCAATCAAGGCAATGTTTTATTTTAAAAAAACACAATATTGTAGCCATCTTGTGCACTTCTAAACCCAGCTTTCTAACTGCCGAAATTTTGCTTGGAATAAAATTTGTGCAACTTCAACATGGTTGAGTATATCTGATGATAGAAGGATTGTGTGAAGGGTACCTTGTTGCTGTTTTGTACAGAATCTTTTTAAAAAAAACTGACAAGATATGTTCACTTCAAGCCTTGGTGTCACAGAATTTGTTCTGTGAAGAATGAGGTTTTATAGAAATACCAGACCAATACAAGGGTTCCTATTTGATGTTTAATTCTTGAAGTATTCTCCACAGCGGTTCTGTGGGCCACAAGTATCTGATTTAAAAGGCCATGTCCATGATGGTACATGCAAATATTCAGTCTGGTTGAACAAAATGTGGGAATCATTTTTTTTACACACAATATACCCAGTGTTCATTATGTTGAAGTCCTTGAAAACAAAACATTTCTCAACCTTGGCCTTAAGGCTTAAAACCAGAGAACCATTCAGTTCTTGATTGGCTCCATGTGCACAATCAAATTATAAATTAAATATTTCATTCAATGTTGTTATAATTTGTAACTTATTTTAACACCAAGTTGTATCTTGATTTGTTTCAACATCTTCCATGTAATTATATTTTCTGAAGCCCGCATCTTGAGCTAATACCCCATTGTAGTTCTCATCTTGATCTTTCCGGGATGTGAATGAAACATCTTCCTGCTGTAAAACTTGCTCTTAATTTCATTATTGCAATGATAGTGTGCCCTGTGGCTAGGTTGCTGCCTTAAGCATTATCAGCAGTTTGAACTTGTTCGGGTGTTTAAGTTGTCTGAGTCCTTGCATTTGTCATTCATGGCAGACTTGACAACATGTCTGTTCAGAGTTCTCAGCTTTTTGCACTGTGCTGTTAATGGTGTACAAGTTGTTTCCATTCTATAAGTGTGTTTATTTGTAAATGTAATGCCCTGGTTCACATCTTTACTGTTATGCTGTAGGTATTTCATTTTGCAGCTCCATAAGAGCTGCTGTTCTGCTTTCAGCCTCTTTGGGTTATTGTTGAAAATAAGGGATGATGTGGAATGTGTGCCATCCAATTAGCAGGAGGTTTTCTTGGTGAGGGACAATTAGGTTGGGCTTGAGGTTTTTTTGGTTCAAGAGGAATGAAGAGAAGACGCTGGGGAGAACCGGTCGCAGCATATGATCCGATGGGAGACCCATTTGTCCGAGGTGGATTGCGAGTGGCGTTCGGAAGGTGGTCTGTGCTTTTACGTGGACCGAGGGCCCAGCGCGTGAATGACAGAGAAATTCAAGATGAACTCCAACTTGTGCACATTTGACTGTTTAATTAGAATGGGCCCTTTTTGTTATTCTTTACTAACCCTTTAGTTAAGATTCATGATTATAGTTCCTTTAATGGTATGCAGTGTACTATCTGTTATTTTGTGGTATTAATTTGTAACGGGGTAGCAAACGACACAGCATCCACACAAACCAGGGTTTGGGCTGGGATCGACTGCGCCTCAATCTCAGGAGTTTGGCGGGGCCGGAGGTCGTCTTCCCTAGACTTGTGCAGCCAAGGAAACCAGGGTGTTTCATTAAAAAAAATAGTTGTCTCCCTTAGATCTCTTGTTTGTATGTTTCTTGTCCAACAATGTTTACCTATCATTTTAATAATCCTGGATAGGCCCAGTATTTCTCTTCTTAAATGTTTCTTCTACATAGAATAATTCTGAAAACCCACACCCATATCTGACATCATTCTTTGTCACTTTATTCTCAGCAGACTTCCTCGATCTAACTTGTTTACAACTATTCTTAAAATTGCATGCTTAAATATATTTATTCTTGGTCGAAAACATGATTGAATAGTTTTTATTGTATTTGCACCAATGTGATGAAGCTGATAATCTCTCATATTGTACCTCTTGGGCTTTCTGAAACTACAGTGAATTCTGTCAGGTAACTCTCATTATTTGTTCCAGTTGAGTTGAATAATTAGTGTTAGAAGTAACTTTTGTGGCTAGGTAACTTAATCCTGGAAATTGTTTGGCCATGTTCCATTACCACGGTCGAAAACCCAGTGGATTTTTCTGGCATCGGTTTAAAAAATCTTATTTATCTTGGGAGAGCAAACATGGATATTAGTCAACTGAACACAGTATGACTGATATAATTATTATTCTGTACTGTTTGCTAGATCATAGAACAGTACAGCACAATACAAGTCCTTTGGCCCATGATATTGTGCTGACCTTTTAACTTAATCCAAGATCAATCTAACACTTCCCTCCTGCAGAGCCCTCCATTTTTCTTTCATCCATGTTTGTATCTAAGTCTCTTTGATATATCTTCCTCCACTACCACCCTGGCCGCAGCTGTAGCATTACCTCATGGTTCTTGAACCCAATCCTCTGAATAATGAAGATGAACACACCATACACCTTCTAACCACCCTATCAACTTGCGCAGCAACTTTGAGGAAACTCGATGTGGGCCCAAAGATAAGAACCTGCTAGGAATTGTGCTGTTAACCATGTACTCTGCCTTTAAATTCAACCTTCCAAGGTGAATCATTTCACACTTTTCCAGATTGAACTCCATCTGCCACTCCTCAGCCCAGTTTTACATCTTATCAGTGTTTTGTTGTAACCTAAGACAACCTTCTACACTATTCACAACACCACCACCTTCGTGTCATTTGCAAACTTACTAATCCACCCTTCCACTGTATTCACTCTTCAGGACCACATCCCTTTTCCTACTTATATAGTATGTACCATGCCTTCAGGCCGCTGATCCTCACTCTTAAGAATCATCTGGACTGAGACATCCCTGACCCTGGAATCTGAGAACCAACATATCATCCACCTATCATCTCCACAGAATATCCTCTATGTTCCCCTGACTATTGAATCCCTTAACACCACAGCTCTCCTCTCCCCTTCTAAGCACAGAGCCTGACTCTGTCAGAGATCTGGTCACTGTAGTTTCCGCCTGGTAGGTTGTTCTCCTGGTAGACAGTACTTCTCACTGTCTGGCTATTCCCTTTCCCTCTCATGACAGCTACCTGCTTCCTGCAACTTTGGTGTGACTGCCACCCTCTAGTTCCTACCTATAAACTCCTTATTCTCCCGAATGATCCACAAGTCCACCTCCAGTTCCCTAACAACTCTGTAAGAAGCTGCTCTCAGATGCATTTCTGGCAGATTTACTAATCAGGGAGACTAAAGGTCTGTCAGATCTTCCTCATATTGTAACAAGACACAACACTTTCTTGGGATCCATTCTTGCTACTCTAGCTAGGCACTATTAAGCAAAATCTTGCCAAAACTCCACCCAGCCTCCGCTTCTTTCATTGAAGCCTTCAGTGCCAA
Source organism: Mobula hypostoma (assembly GCF_963921235.1). NCBI lineage: Eukaryota > Metazoa > Chordata > Chondrichthyes > Myliobatiformes > Myliobatidae > Mobula > Mobula hypostoma. The sequence goes on from NC_086097.1 coordinate 139,663,925, forward strand.
GACCCCAGTTCCCTGCTCTGACTCTGGCCATTCACACATTAGCCATTCTGCTTAAACCTAACTTTTTATTGTGCTATCTTTTGTTGTGACCTTGAGGATATTCAGACTCAGAAGGTGAAATATTGTCACCAAACAAGTGAAGGGGTATATTCTGCAAAATTGTACAAGTATATGCTTGTGCAACACACACATCAACTGTTTATTCTTTCACATAGATGCTGCCTGATCTGAAGTCCTCTAGCGTTTTGTGTGTGTTCCTCTATCTTTTATGCTTAAGTATATGCTGTTTTTTTTTAAATCATTGGACTATAAGATGGAAAACTAGTGAAGTTGTCTGGCAATTGAACTTGACAGTTAGAAGGATATTGCATTGTCACCTTTTAAAACTTCAGTTTGTTCTAGAATTCTAAGTGTACCTTCAAACCATTTTGTTAACAAAATATCTCATCGTAGCTGATGGACATGAATCCTATGCAAACAAATGTCATATTCCATCATTATCAGCTATCTTTTGTCCGTCAGCTACTGTATAAGTAAATTTGTTCACTGTGTTAAGACCTGGGAAAAGTTTTGTTTTGCAAACAGCTTTTAAAATGTTAACTGTACGACTAGATTACTACATATTTCTTGTCAATATCTCAGTTTGAACCAGACTATTAAGAGCACTACTTTGAGATCTCAATCTCATGATCACACACTATAATTCCTTTTCCATATCTGCCTCTAGACAATCTGCAACTAACATTCTCAGGCTACGTCCACACTATGCCGGATAATTTTGAAAACAAAGCTTTTTCTCCTCGTTTTGACCTTCCGTCCACACTGAAACGGCATTTTCAACCCCTGAAAACGGAGATTTTCAGAAACGGTCTCCAGAGTGAATAAATCTGAAAACGCCTAATATCCGTTGCAGTGTGTACAGGGTAACCGGAGCTTTTTAAAACCGCTGTCAGGACGTGCCGGAACAGATGGCGACAGCGTGGCATTTCATTGTTTTCTTCTTATTATTATTATTATTACTACTTTATTGTCGCCAAAGAATGATACTAGAGCGTACAATCATCACAGCGATATTTGATTCTGCACTTCGCAGAACCTAACAATTTCAGAACAGACGGCAACGAGACTGAAGTCAGAAGCGTTAGAAATGTACTCGCCAAATACTTTGACCCATAGCTTACTGAATAAATAAGTATATTCACTTTGCCCTGTTTTCTGTCCTTGCTTGTATGAAGGTGCTTTACCTATTTATGCAAGTACTTCTCCGACAATAGATGTGTAACAGCCTAATGTAACATTGTATGGAAATACAAGATAACACCGATGCAGACATGTTTTATACATTTAACAAGGTGCTTTATTAATGCAACAGAGTTAGTCAGTTTTTCAATGTTCGTCGTCAGCTGGGTCATACTGTCCGTGAACTCCCTGTCGGTTGCCTCCATACGCTCCAGTATTTGTTTTTTTTTTAGTTTTACGTCCTCCTGAGCGAGAGCCAAGAGCAATTCCTTTTAAGTTTTTCTACTCTGTAACTGGACAAACATGCACCAAGTACAAACGTATATCGTTTCCTCTTCGCTTGTTTTCTGTGTGTCCTGCACATGCCCAGTAGGAGGAGATTCGCCCAAATATCTGTCTAATGTGGACAGAGATATTTTGAAAAATGCTTAGTGTAGACGCCTATCGTTTTTACTCGAAACCGGCATTTTCAAAATTATCCGGCGTAGTGTAGACATAGCCTCACTTGTCTTCTCTGATGACAGTAGTCTGCAATGCTTCCGTGTCTCTAACAACTCTCATTACAGCTATGGGTTACTCAATAGAAGGATATTAAGGATCTTTAGAGAAGGTTCCATGCTTAATTGCTGGAAGGTAAAGGAAATGTGGTCTTGTAAAACTGCCCTCTTTAAAATGCAAATTAAAGGGTGAATTCACAATTATGCATCAAGATGTGCAAGGATAGAGTTAGTGATGTAGAAGCAGACTTCGGGTAGTTAAGAGTTCAGGAGCAAAGTTTTGGGTTACGATGTTAAGGTAGGTGGCAAAGAGTTGAAAGGCTTGGTCATTCAGTTCCAGGAACAAGACCTGAAACATTAACAATTTGATTTCATAGTTAGGTGAGAGGAATGAAAGATGGGCCAATAGGTGCTGGTGCTACAGTATATGCACCCTAAATCTTCCTGTAGTTACTGGAAGTTGATAACTGGTTATTGTCTCCCATAGAGTGGTAGGTGTAACAGCTATTCAGCATTGAAACAGTGTGAATAAACAGCCATTTTTCCTCCCAGAGATCAGGTGAGGTTGTGCGTAGATGCAAAGCAGTTCACTTGTTTTTGGCTGGCTAGTTTGACAAACTGTCTCAGTATCGGGGTATGTTATATGTAGATTTATTATGTACATGAGATGTGCAGGTTGAGAATCTAGTTATAACCGAATGCTCTAAGACTGAAAATTAAATTCCTTTTATTTAACCATCTCACTGAGAGTCAAGTAGCTGGTTACTTGATCCACGTGCTGAAAAGCAGACTCCTGAAAGAGACACACATCAAAGTTGCTGGTGAACGCAGCAGGCCAGGCAGCATCTCTAGGAAGAGGGACAGTTGACACTTCCCTCTTCCTAGAGATGCTGCCTGGCCTGCTGCGTTCACCAGCAACTTTGTTGTGTGTTGCTTGAATTTCCAGCATCTGCAGAATTCCTCGTGTTTGCGCTGCTGAAAGAGAAGTTGCCAAATTCAAGAATGTGTTCACAGATGCCTTGGGGGAAAAAAAATGCAACATTCCCACTGATTCCTGGAAATCCCTGGCCCGTCACTGCTCAGAGTGGAAGGGATAGGATTGAACACCTGAAGGCCACATAGTCAGAAGCCAATGAAGCGCTACACAAGTAGCAGAAGGAGCACATCACCTCAGCCAACCAACCTGCCTGTCCAAACCTTGAAACCCATAAAATCGAAGTGAAGCAGGTCATCCTGCTTCCTTGATTTTAAGGGTTTTGTAGAAGTATAAGTGCCACACGAGAAGGGTAATTTTAGGCTTCCTGAACACTTGCATTGCTATGCTTTATTTCTAAAATTACAGGTAGGTAAACATTATGAGAAGATCGTTTGGAATCTGTCAGCTTCAAGGCTCTTGTTTTGCCAATCAGAATAGTATCTCATTACTCAGTGGAGTAAAAGTTAACTAGTCAGCTGCTCACTAATTGAACCTGAGGGTAAAGGCTATCACAGGGGAATGCACCTTTTTTCGCTCTGCTTTAGATAACCCTACAAACTAATTGATACAGTGATCTGAGCAGAATGAGATTGGGAAGATTGCCAGTGCTCTGTACTGGTAAACATTTGCATTTAAGCTGGTTAGATTCATGGTCTGCTTTGGGTAAATGTGCATCACCTTGAGGCAGATAATATGGGCAACCAGATAAGGCTTGTGTTGAGGCAGTTGGCTGTTCGTTAAAGGAAGATTAAAATCTCAAATAGCTACTTTTGTATTTCTGAGTGGGAAATAGTGTAGTTAAGGTATACGGTGTGTTGGCTTTTGTTATCTGGGGGAAATTAAGTTCAAAAGCCACAACATAATACTAACTCTTCATAAAACTCTAGTTAGAACACATTTGCAGTATTGTGTTCATTTCTGGTTGCTTCATTATAGGAAGGATGGGGAAGCTTTGGGGAGGGTGCAGAGTAGATTTATCCGGATGCTGCTTGCATTAGAGGGCATGTTTTGTGAGGGAAGGTTTAGCAAGCTGGGCTTTTTTTTTTTAGGAGTGAAGGAGGATGAGGGGTGAATAGGATAAGAGTCCAAATAGACTGGACAGTCAGCACCGAGTGCCAATAGCTAATACAAGAGGGCATAATTTCAAGGTGATTGGAGAAAATGATGGAAAGTGTGTCAAAGGTCGGTTCTTTTCAAATCAGAGTGGTAAGTGCATGGAAGTGCACTGGCAAGTTTGGTGGCAAAGATAAATTAGGTACATTTAAGAGACTCTTAGATAGGCATGGGATGGAAGGGTCTGATTGAGCTTCGAGTTAGATAAAAGGTCAGCACAACATCCTGGGCCAAAGGCCCCCTACAGAGTTGTAACATTCTAAGTTCTAACTAATTTTAAATTAACCCTAGGTTGAAATTCTCATCTAGCTTGATATTACTTTAGTTCCTGATTTTTGGCTGTGTTATGTGAGAAGGCAAAGTTAGTCACTCTGCTCTGTGTGAGGGAACATTCTTATCCAGCATCTACTCATGTTTTCGTTACTTTACTAGCCAAAATTTGTGTTTGAAATATGTCACTTGGGTATCAAAAAGCCAAAAAAAACATATGAGAGAAATAAGTTGCTTGACAAAGTGATGGATTCTTCATTTCCTAACTTGGTTAATGGTGTGGGAGGTGTTGATAGAGTGCCAGAGCTTGGAGACATATGAGACAATGAGTAAGTACATTTTATGACTGTTTCATAAAGGGGTTTCTTCCTATTCTCCTGTAATATTAAATAAAACATTTTGTATGTAAGAAAATTAAAACAGGAAATGTTAACATTCAACAGTGCAGTGTTTGTGGAGAAATAGCATTGTAGGTTGACTTTTTCATGGTTAATGTGATTGGTTTTTTTTGTGAATTTTGGGCAGCAAGATGTTGGGGAAAGAGGAAAATCTAAGGGGCAAAAGAATACAAGAAAAATTCTGGAAATAATCCACAAGTCCAGCTGCATCTGTGGTCAGATAACGTTCCAATCAAAGAGCTTCAAACAGAGCCATGCTGCTGAAAAGCCATCAGCCTTAAACATTAACCCTTCTTTTCACAGGTTCTGCTTGATCTGTTGGAAATTTGTGGCATCTTCTGTTCATATCTTAGATTCTTGTCATCTGCAAGGACTGTCTGACAATTGAAAAGATTAAGTGACAATAGAGAAGTTGCTGTCAAACAAAAAGCATAGTAATGGGGCAAGTAAAAAAAGCTAAGGGATATGTTACTAGGAATAGCAAAAACATGGTGAACAGCTGCTCCCTAATTTAATAAATGGTGACAAGCATTGAAGTTCGAAATCTGTCACATGGTGTGCTGATGCTTAAGCTTTCATTGTGGTTTGAAACAGCACAAGGAGGGAAAGGTCAAACAGGGTATGAAGAGGATAATTAAAATAACTAGCAATCAGGAACTTGCTATTTGAAAATATTTCAAAACATTTTTGAGGTTGTATCAGTAAGCATTGTGTGACTTGAATTAAGAAACCAAAGAAGTGTTATTCTTTGTTAGTATCTTCTGCAATCTCTTGCCATGGCATCAGATTTTTATTTAATTATTTGCTTTACTAAAGTAGTATAAAATCTGCATTTAATATACTGAAGACAGTCTATGCACCCTGTTAATTGTAACTTGTGTGGTATGTGTTTGATTGGAGTGCAATTAATTAATTTAATTCAGAGATGGAAGACTTTGAAATGTCTGGGTAAAGCTCAACATGCCATTGAATTATCCTTTGTCTAAATGGAGTGTTCAGTTTTAGTCCCATGCACATTATTTCAAATAGACAAAATTTATTAAAAAGGAATCATCATCATCATCAGGTGCCATGCCCAGTTTGAGCTTTGACTGCCATGGCCCCCACACTCCTGTTTTGGGTCAAGTGGATCAATTCATTGGTATTCATTTCCAGTTCTCTGGCTGCTGTCTCCATCATCATTTGTCTGTGTCTTCCTCTTGCTTTCTTCCCTTCAATCTTTCCCATAATTACCATGCATTCTAACTCCTCTTTCCTGATCACATGTCCAATGAAGTTACATTGCCTTTTCATGATCTCATACATTATTTCTCTTTTTGTGTTTGCTCTGTTCATGACATCCTTGTTAGATATTCATTTATCCATGATATTCTTTGCATCCTCCTCAAAAACCACATCTCTGCTGCTTCAATTCGTTTCCTCATGTTACTAGATATTGTCCAACATTCTCGTAATCTTCATTCTCGTAACGGTGTCTTTTGCAATTCCTATTCTTCTTTTGATGTCCATGTCGCACCTGCCATCTGATGTCACCCGGCTTCCTAAGTAGCAAAAGTTCTGTGCTTGTTTTATGTCTTCCCCATTTATTCTCAGCCTATGCATTAGAGCCTCAGCAGGCTGTGAACCAAACTGTCAGAATGCTGTCTATGGTACATCTGTAGAAACTTGCTAGAGTCTTTGGTGACATGTCAGATCTCAAACTCGTAATAAAGTATAGCTGTTGGCATTCTTTTTTTGATTGTATCAAAATGTTAGGTCCCTGATAAATCCTGAAATGTTGATATCTAAGAATTCAAAGCTGCTCATCTTTTCCACTGTTGCACCCTCATTGCGGACTGGTGTGGACTCTCTCGACTTCTCCCTCTTGAACTCCACAATCAGTTCCTTGGTCTTACTGACATTGAGTGCAAGGTTGATGTGACACCTCTCAACCGACCGACTTGTCTCACTCCTGTACACCACCTTGTTGGCATCTGAGATTTTGCCGCCAACAGTGGTGTCATGGTGAATTACTGTGGTTCAAATCGGGTTTTCATTTATTTCCGTGAGGATGGTTCACAACAAATGTTGCTTGTAAAAATGGATTTGTACTGATCTGAAAATGCTATCCTAGTGATGTATTTATATTTGTAGGGATCATTTGGATTTTCATTTCTTTTATCACTTCAGAACACCTGAAAACACTAGTCAACCAATGAATTGAAACTGTAATAGTCTTTGCACATTGTGTACAGTACTGTTGGATAAATGACTGATGGTTGATTTTAATGTTTGTGCAAGAAGATTAAATTTTGGCTAGGCTACAGAGCTTGTTTATCTTAATGGGATCTTTTATCTGTAATGAATAGAGGATTTGGAAAAGTATGACCTTGTACCTTTATTGTTTCCTTACACTGCAGTTTCTCTGCAGCTGTTGCACTTATTCTGAATTCTGTTGTATCATTGTAGGGTGTCATCATTTAATCTGAATGAACAGTATGCAAGACAAGCTTTCACTGTAGCTTGGTACATATGACAATAATAAACCAATCCCGTATTACTGTGCATCTGCAAGAGATCTTTTCCTTAGTTCTGCCCCAATGCACGTGGAGAAATACAATCACCCAATTTCTCACTGAAATTTGTTGAATTTGTCTCAAGACAATGTCGCATCCATTCATTTTCAGAATTGACAGTGATGGTGTTCTGAAAATAGACTGTGGTTTTCTGTAGATCAAAGTTGCCTGATCTTGTGTTCCTCATCTTACAGACTTTATAAGTATTCTTTTTAAAGTGCTGTAATTGAGCCTTTTAAGTGCAGTTAATAGTGTTTTCACCAAAAAGTTGAATAATTCCTTTTAGTCATAGAACAAAATAAAGTATACATTTTATTGTTTCAGCATAGAATTATGAAAGCTGTGTGCATTGATTTAAGGGCCTCATTAAACCAGAGTTATGATTCGGTCATGGACTGTGGCTGCTTAGAGGGGGAAAAAGCAACTCATTTTTGGCATTCAATTTACTCCACACTTAATCTAATGCAATTCCTCTTCTCTCTTCAGTTTTTGTTTTGAATGTTGTACTGACTAATACCCATAGAATATTTCACTTAATTCTATTGGTTTTGGTATTCCTAATCTGACAAATTTACATGAGGAAGCTCTTATGGAGGGTTAGTATAAATAGATCAATGTGATTAAATGCTATTTTTTGTATTTCACAATAGATTTATCAGCTTTGAATTATACTTCTTATTTTCCAACGCTGAAGCATTCTGATCTAGTTCAGAATTAGTAATTTAATAATTTGACTAAATGGACATCAATCTATATTACTTATTACTATTTGTGTTGGGCACATGGCTAAGTGGTTAACGCGTTCGTCTAGTGATCTGAAGGTCGCTAGTTCGAGCCTCAGCTGTGGCAACGTGTTTGTGTCCTTGAGCAAGGCACTTAATCATACATTGCTCTAGTGTCTGTGTGAGGAGTATAGCCCCACACAGACTTCCAATCTGTACCTTGCAAGGCATGAAAATGTCCGACGCAGGCCTCTCTTGGTCTGAGTCGACGTTCCCTCCCCTGTATTAAAAGAATCGAGACTTGAGTCCCCAGGTTCAGTGTAATATATGAAGTTAATGAGTGTAATTTATGAAGTTAATATAGAAGTGAAGTGGGTATGCTGATTTTTCATCATCTTTAAAGTTATTCATGCTATTAAACACATCATTGCAGCAATCAAGCATCTGTTATCCTAATTGAAAATCAGATCAGAGCATTATCAAATCACTTGAGAGTGAATTTGGCTTTACGATAGGGACTTATTTTCTTTCTCTTTGGAGAATTTTTTTTTAAATGCAAAGGAATTGGTAACTAATTGTTTTTCAGTTGCTTTATTTCTTTTTGGTTTCGTGTAATCAAAAACCTGTTATGTAATATCTTTTGGCTGTTATGTAATATGACACAAATATTTTAAACTTCAGATTAAAAAAAAATCCTTTCTTGTAATAATTTGTACTTGAAGCTATGAGTACCTTATTTGTTTAATTTTAGCTATCCTGTATTTCCTGGCAAGTTGCTAAATTTCTTACAGAAACTTTGACCACATAGAGCAAACATTCACTCTTAATACAGGCTCTACTGGCGGCTGAGGTCTGTTTGCCTTGTGTTTGAGTGGTGAACACTGTGTAATACTGGCATCAATATAAATATTGCTTGAGCAGTTTTTAAATTCAGTTGTTTTCCTGTAGATTGTAAAATGCAACAACCAAATACATCTGCTGCCAAAACTCATGCATGAATTTAGGGGTGGAGGGAGGAGAGATGAGTGCAGCACTAATATCCAAACATCTGAGCAGTCATCATTAAGTTGTGGAAGAATTCAAAATGGTTAGGGTGCTTTGTTTTCTTTGACATCTGGGTCATTTGTATTGTTTGCATTGCTGTACTTGCTGCAAACCTGAAGGGAATGCTGAAAATGTTCAGAGAGCAGAATACAGAGCCAATGTTAAAGGCTGATCCTCTTTGATCAAGATACAAAGGCTGAAGTTTTTTTTGATCTTCTTTGTTCTGATTTTTTTAAATCAGTGTTGGATTCTAAGAGCTCCAGTTATCTGGTCAGAAGGTGAAAGCATGATCCTATGGGTTTAGTACAGTGTCAGAGACCAAAGGCTGAGAGTTCACAATGGACTAAAATGACAGTTAACTGGAAACTCAGAGTTACAGCTGCAGACTAGAAGAAGACGTTTGCCAAGTGGTTACTATCTATCTTTGGTTTCTCCAGTGTAGAGGAAAATCACTTCACAAATACTCTTCCACATGACACAATGATTCACTTGTACCTTCCAGTTTGCTGTTCACAACTGATTGTTGGTCGGTTGGAGCACCTCCATTCAATTCTATCATACAGTCTCTTATTTTCCATCCTGACAGTTATTTTTATTCTTCCTACTCCTACCCCTTGTGTGCAAGTTAAAATATAATTTGTCTTCTTTTCTGGATTTTCCTATTTCTGATGAAGTATCATCAAACCGAAATGGCTTCTTTCTCTAAGGACGTGCACTTTTCTAGCATTTCCTGATTTTTATTGTAATAAGGAGGAAAGTGTCTAGACAACACCCAAGAGTTGACTGTTAAACCAGGTCTGTGTGAAACCCCCTTTTACTGGGTATCTTTGGAAATGTGGCTCATTAGCCCTTTACTAACAGCCACTGGGATCCGCGGCAAAAAGCCCATCTTTCTCGGGCTTTGTATGTATACAACTTTGGTCCCACCGTATCTGGAGGTTGGGATGTCTTGCCTAGCCAAATCCCAGTTTGTGTGAATGCTATGTGATTTACTGCTCCCGGCAATCGCTCGTCGGCAAGAAATAACAGATCATATACTACATGCAATTATCAAGAACTATATTTAAGAACGTTAACTTAAGCAACCAAAAAGAGAAAGGAAAAAAAAAACAAAAAAGACCCATTATACTTAAACAGTCACATGGGCATAGTGGAGCTCAAGTCTTCCAGAAGCTGTTGTTTTTGATGTACACACTGCACCTTCCTAATGTCGCTTGAAATACATCTCAAATAAGCAGGCCATGGAAGTATTGGTCCTTCCTTCTTGAGGTCATTCATCTGCACAAACTACCTTTTGCAACCGGGATAGCATCCTCAGCCATCTACCCTCCTGTCTTCTCCCAGCTCCTGCCAGCAAAGACCTCCACCCACAACAGTGTCCCTCACAAAAACACTCTGCCCAGCATAGAACCTTCTTCCAAATCTACCATCCTGACTGGCTGACACCACATTCTGAAGTTGAACAACAAAGTCTCTTATCTCAGCTCAAACCCAAACAGGCTGAAAGCGGAATTGACTGCTCTTACAGAACTGCTAAAATGAAATGCCTGCAGCATAGCAGCAAAAGTCTTAACCACAGCATTACATGTACCATAAGAATATCAAACAGCACAATACTCCACATGTTCTCACCGTTTCTATGCTGTCATTCAGAGACAGTCACATCTTCTGGAGATGCCCCTGACATTGTTCCCTTGCCACTGAGTCTGTCCTTTCCCCAACCTTGCTGGCAGGCTAAATGGGATTGTTTGGAATCTTAGTTTCTGTTTTCCCCAGAGCCTAAAGCCTCACATTGTCAGGAGTTGTTTATTTCTACATCCGTCACAATACCCACGCCCTCTTTTTTTTTTCCAAAACTCAGGGCCTAACCTGTGTCACTTAGAAAGATGGAAATTAATCTGGGACAGTCAGCATGTTATTCCTGTTGAGAATGTCCCATTGGCTGCAGTGTATCCATAACTCATCAGTGTGAGTGGTCTTAATGATGTTGGTTGCTTGTGCATGTTTTTGATTTCTGTACTTGAAAAGCTAGTTTTCCGTGGAACCCTGCAAATAAACAAGCCATGCTTCCTACGCCAATAAGCCTTTATTTTCCAAGTGTTACTAATGTCAATCATTAAACTGTTATAGAAATGATGAGGAAAAATATAAAATGGTTTACCATCAGTTCACAGTAAACTGATTTCAACTATGGAGGGAAATGAACAATCAGTGTTTTGGGCTGTGACCCTTCACCAAATAAAGGGAATTCTGGCTGTTGATCAGCTTTTTGTTCTTTAAGAGTATTGCAAATAAGCAGCTGCCCCTTTTAACCAATGGACCAATTAACTGGAATCCATTCTCTATCTTAATCTGCAGAATGAAAGGAAACTTCCATTGTATTTCTCAACCCCTGTAGAATGGTTGGTCCTTCCAGTATTAAACTTGGAGACTAGAAATTATTGTTCCTTTAAGGAAATTAATCTGCATTCATTTTATTTCTTCTGGAAGAATGTTTTTTTTTCAGTTGGAGCCAGCATAGAAACTTGAGCAGTTAATTGAGGCAATGTTATTTTGTTGGAGTTGTAGGCTGCTGAATGAAGTGGTAGGCTTTGTCACTGTTCTGAAAAAGAAGAGCTGCTCTCTTGATGTTCTGAACAACATTATCTCCATCTGTTTTATCTGTGCTCAAATTGAGTGCTGATTTTGCATGGGTTACTGTAGCGGTTACTGCATTGTTTTAGGGCGAAGTTTTACAGAATAGCAACTTCTTTAGAATTTGCAGTGTGTGGCTGCCACAGGTAATGAATTTGTCCTGTCTGTTCTCTCCACAGTCCACCAAGGATCAGAGACTTGTATATTCTGGAAAGCTTCTCCATGATCACTTGCAGTTGAAGGACATTTTCAGAAAGGTAATTTTAAACCTCTCCTTCTTGATGATCTTGGCATTGGCTAATATTCTGTGATTGTAATTAATAGATGGTCACCAGTTTGGTTTTCAGCAGTTAAAGCTGTTGCAACCTGCATTTTTCAATTATGCTTACACATTGTGATAGCTAATATGCTGTAGAGCATTTTCAATGCAGGAGATTGGACAGATAGAGGAATAGGTTCATATGGTTTCACCTCTATTTAGTGGCTGCAGTTCTCAATGTTTGACAACAAACATGCATCTTATTGTTTTTTCCTTTCTTTCTACCATTCTCCCCTCTCACCTATGTGTGTATTGCAGCAAGATGAGTATCACATGGTTCATCTAGTCTGTTCTTCAAGGTCTCCTTCAGGATCACCCAAACCCAGTGACAGGAACAATGGAATGACAATAACCAACAGTGGTACCACGGTAAGGTAGCTGCAACAGCCATTATTGCTTCACTTTTGGCTCATGGTACATGGTTCAGAAATTGGGGTGAGTTTTGTGTTTGGGTAGTTCACTGTTCAGTTTCCATGGAGTAAGTAAACAGCACTTACAAGAAATCACAGTGTACGATACTTAAGGCACAGTTGCTAAGGCTCACTTTAAAAACTGTCTTCATGATTAGAGTTTAATCCTGATTTGAGGTGTGTGTTTTGGAGGAAACTGCAAAATGTTGCATAGATGAGGCATGTTGAGGAACAAAGGTATCCCTGAAGGTTGCAGAACAGTTGGATAAGATGGTGAGGAAGGCAGTTGGATATTTCTGTTCATTATCTCTGGCAGAGAAGATCTCTGGCAGATCTGGGCTGACATTTACGTGTTGGGCGACACCTAATTAATTAGCTTGTTCATTTCGGCTTTTTTCTTAAAGATGTGCTTGGTGCGTTCCAACTACCGCTGCACCACTGCATTCTTCGCGGCAATGTATTGGTCCGCGGCCCGGAGGTTGGGGACCACTGATTAAAAGAGTCTGCTTCTGTGCCGTATGACTGACTGTGTTTGTATTAATTTAAAAAAAAACAACAAAAGCTGTTCATACTCAACAGATCAGGCAAACTCTGGGAAGCTGATATTTCAGGTTGATGAACTGTCACCAAAACTAGGAAATCTTGGAAAAAGAAGCAGAATGAGCTGAAAGAATCAAGATGTCAGTGGTGTTGGTAGCATCTGCACCTGTTCATCAGAGCTAAACCTTCAGTAAGAGGTGTGAGTAGAGGGTAAGAAATGAGAATTGAGGAGAGAACACAATGTGCTGTATCTATGAGGTATATACACTGTTGCTGGAAATCCAAGATACCTCAAGAAATACCTGGTAGGTCAGGCAGCATCTAGAGTAAAGGGAGAAAAAAAATTAACATGTAAGTGACCTTGAAGCTGAACTGGCTGATTCTGACACAATTTGGGAAGGTTGCTTATATGAAATTGATAAATTCATTGGATCTGGGCTGTAATTGCCCACATAGAAGGTGAGCTGAATCAGATGGATGGAGAATTAAAGTGAAAGGTAGCTGGAAGTTCAGTCATCCTTGGGGGCTGAGAAAGACTATTTGCAAAGTGGTCGCGTAATTTGTTTGATTTCTTCAATGCACAAGAAGTCACATTGTCAGCACCAAGTTTAGTACACTAAAATGGAAGAAAGATGAGTAAGTAATTGATTGGCTTGGAAGGTGTGTTTGTGCCCTTGGATTGTGGAAGGAAGAGGAGTGAAAAGAAGAGGTTGCATATCCTGTGGCAAGTGAAGGTGCTATCAGAAGTGGCTTTTGGTGTAGATATAAGAGTGAATCAGGGAGTTGTGGAGAAACAGCCCATTGAGGCTGGCAGAAATGGTAAAGGATGCACTAAATGTGCAGGTTGGTGATGTGAATAGCAAGGACAAGAGAGATCGTATCCCTGCTTAGAGAAGAAGAGTGGGTAAACACAGAAGTGTGGCAACTAGATCAGGCATATCTAGGTCCCTGTCAATGGCAGAACAAAGGAAGCCATAGCTGAGGGGAAAAAATCTCAGAAGCACCACTGTGGGAATTGTTGTCATTAGAACAGATACAGAAGAGATGTTTAAAAACTAGTAAAATGGAATGGAGTCCTTACAGGAGGAGGGTGAGAAGAGATGTCATCAAGATAGTTGTGCTGTTCTTTTGGATACTGGCTGCTAACTTGGACTCTGAGGTGGAAATAGCAATGAGAAATAGGAAAGGAAGTATCAGATGGAACATGTGAAAGTGAGAACAGGGTAGAAATTGTTTGCAAACATGGTGAAATTTTCCTGTTCTGGTTGAGAGCAGAGATCTGTAATCAAAACCAATATATTAAAATAAGAGTTGGATGCAGGTGCCTAAATATGATCTGAAACAAGTATTTCCACATCACCCACAACGGGGCATTTCTCAACAAGTAGAATCTATTGCTGTACATTTCAGCTTGAAGGAAGTGTCTGAGGTTTAAAGAAGTTCTTCATTACCAGGAGGTCAGCCAGATGAGGGGGCCATTTGGAAGAAAAAAAGGGCACCTGTTATCTGGTGTGAGATAGAGATGCAGAGTGATTGGCTACCTATGCTGTAGTAGAGGGTATCAGAGATGCTCAGATGCTGGTAAGAATAAATTGGCTAAGGTGTGAAAGGATAGAGTTAAGGTAGGAAGAAATAAGTTCTGTAGGGTTAAAAACGGATTGAAATAGTAGCATTGCCAGAACAGCCCTGCCTGTGGATGTTGGGGAACAGGTGAAAGTGGATTCTAAGGCAGGAAGCTGTGAAAGAAAATTTGAGGAAATGAAGTCGGTGACCTTTTGGGGGGACAGTAATCTGATGTTCAGTGAAAGGTATCTGTGGCTATCTGAGAGCTGGCATTTGGTCAATGAAGTTGAAATCAGTTTGCCAAACAATAACCCTGTGCTTGTAGGCTTGAGGACACTGTGTTGGTTCTTACTGAATGTAAGTTTGGAAATAAATGTGGAAATTTTGAGATAGTGTCGTAGTTGGTAGTTAGTGAAGAAAGGTCCGCACATAGTACCAGGCTAAAGAGAATTCTGAAGGTGGGAGAGGGTCTACAATCTTGGGTGGTGACTACTGGCAAAAAATAAGGCTGGAGGAGAAGGCAGCAGCAGCAGAAGGTGTTGATTGCTTCAGTGTATTTCACTGACTTTATGTTCTTTGAAATTTCCTGAAATTTACAAGGAAAGTGTTGCCAAGTTTTCATTGTGTGAAATACACAGGCTGAACAGTGCTGTGTGTAGGATTTCTGCCTCAGCTCTGGTCACCCAAGGTTCAAAACTGATCTCTGGTGGGCCTATGACCGTTTAGGTTTGCCCCTGCTGTTGCTATTTCCTCTCAGAACCCAACCTGGTTTGGTTGGTTAGTTGGCCACGACAAATTGTCATTTGAAACTCCATCGTAAGAAATACAAAATGGCAGTTAATGTGTTTTAGTTTGTACTTTGATTTGTGTGTTTGTGAAGATAAAAGGCAAATTTACGTGCTGTGCTTCTGGAAGAGCTTTATCCTTGCAGCATTGTTGTATTTTAAGAACCAGCATAGTGGTGAAGCTGAGCTTTCACTTGAAATGTCCATTGTGATCAGTGAGGAGTGTGGAGACAGTGGTCAGGCTTCTGCCATGTAGATTGGAGAAATAGCAAGTGAGATTGATGTTGAGCTTAATGAGTGGTTGACTCTTCTTATTGTTTCACCTGTCAAAGGCTGACTAGTCTCCAACATTTTGCCCCTATTACTGTTTCCCAGGAAATACTGCTGTTTGGGAGTTGGGAATGTTTGTAATTTATAAAGGAAACATGCAGTTTAAGATTTAGATTATTTTGGCTAAAGACTGAAGTATGGATGTGGAATAAAATGAGGATTTTTGGATTCAGTTTGGTACGTAGGGAGAGAAAGCTTAATTTTTCAGTTCAATAACCATTAATGGACAGCGTGCATGAGCCTAGTTCCCAACTTTTATTTATTGCATGGACCCCTACCATTAACCGAGGAGTCCAGACCCTGGATGGAATGATTCCTGTTCACTTCTGAGTTTCTGCTAAACAAATGTATTTACAAGTCTTGCTTCTCTCTTCAGAGTTCTGAAAATTCAAGTACCCCAGCACCCACTCTATCTTCAAGTCAAGAATCTGTAAGTGGACACCCAGCTTCCAATCCCACTGATCTGAGGCATCGTAGCCCCTCTCAGGTTACTTTAAACCTTGCACAGAGCCAAAGACTCCAACGTGTGATCCAAGGGTAGGTAGATTGTTAAAAGAGGATGCCACATCATCCAGATTATTTGCAGGGTGTGACTGATTTTGAAGTGTGTGGGAGGTGTTGCTTTGTTTTCTTCAAGCGCTGCAGTAGGTTTTAGTGTTGATGTTTCGAAGTGATCTGAGGGAAGGAATGTTAAATTGATGGTGGAGTGTTATTGTGCATAATGATTGTGTGGGAGTTGGGAAGTATTCCTCTGGTTATAGCAAATTGTTCACCTTCTGTTCTACTTTTGGTCCCATTCTAAGCTTCAACCCTATATCCTTTCTATCTCAAAAATACTGAACACTTTGTACCCAGCTGATCAGTCACAAAAACACTTGTACTTTCTTGTTACTACTGTTCGGGAATAATGCAATCTTGTCTTAGCCACTGCCACACCTTCCATTAACTATGAAAAATGCTGATATACATACCTTTATTTGCTCCTAAATCAAGATCCTGTGTTTAGTTAGATTTGTCATCAGAGTACCTTCTTTAAATGTGCCTTGTATACCCTAATGCTTTAGTGTAAAGTTTCAGTGTTGCAATACCCACTTGACTCATAAGTTATATCGCTGCCCTTTTTTTTTTGGTGGGTTATTTCCCCAGTGTCTCTGGCTTGATATGCGCCAAGCCTATGTCTGGTTCTTGGGATTTTTTATGTTACTTTCATCACAAATTGTTGACGTGCCTCTGGTATTGATCTTGGTAACGTACATACGTTTACGATTATCTCTGGATGCTGGCATTGCAGAGATTGGGAACTGAGATTTGAGTCTGGCTGGATCAGAGCAAAGGTGAAAATCGAACAAAGTCACAAGGTGCTCTTCCGATGGTGCGTTTGTCCTAGGTTGGGATTGCACAAATGATGCATTTTTACTACGTTTTGATGTACGTGATAAGTAAATGAATCTGAATCTATAAAATGTGTGCGGTAATGTTAGTGTTATATTTGATTAGATTTCAAAGTCAAGGATGTAAAGCTAAAGGGAAAATCAATTGGAAAATATAAAATACAGCAAACTGTCAGAGTATCAGAAGGCCACCTTGCCAATCCTGTGTAGATCAAAGATTCATAATAATCATATTTTTTGTCTCCCTTCTCTGCTAAACTGTGATACCTGATTCCTTTCAGACATGGAGGAGGCCAGGTTCCTATGCAACCAGTGATTCCGGTTGGCTTTCCAGTTTATCCCATGTACAGTCCACATCATGTGCTCTGGTGGCAGCAAATGTACGCTCGACAGTACTACTGGCAGTAGTAAGTACTCTGACCTCAATTAGAATCAGATTTATTATCATTGATGTACAGAATGTAATGGAATTTGCTTTGTGACAAAAACACAGTGGAAGTATGAAAATTATGAAAAATAAATATTGAAAGAGTTATAGTGGGATAGTGTTCATGGTCTATTCAGAAATATGACAGTCGAGGGGAAGAACCAATTCCTAAAATTTTAAATGTTGGTCTTCAGGCCCCTGTATAGGGCATGGACTGGATAGTGAGGGTCCTTAATGATGAATGCTACCTAATTGAAGCACTGCCTTTTGAAGATGTCCTTGGTGGTGCAAAGGATTTTCCCTGTGATGGAAGTGGCTGTGTACAACTCTCTTTAGCCTCTTTCAATCCAGTACATTGGAGCCTCAATACCAGGTATTAATGCAGCCAATCAGCATGCTCTCCACCATACATCTGCAGAAATTTGCTGGTGTCTTTGGTGACACATGAAATCTCCTCAAACTCTTGATGAAATATTGCTGCTGGTGTGCCACCTTCATGGTTGCATTGATGTGTTGGGCCCAGGACAGATTCTCGAAGCTGTTGACTCCCTGGAACTTGAAGCTACTCACCCTTTTCATCACTGAACCCACCTGATTGAGGACTTGTGTGTGTTCTCCCAACTGCCCCTTCCTGAACTCCACAAGATATAAAGTGGGTTATGCAAAGATGTATCTTTTTCATATTATCAGGAAAATGTAATTAATATCAGCCATGTCATTTCATATTTCTAATTCTGATATTGTTGGAAGAATCTAGAAGAGTAATGTAACACGGTTGAAGTTCTAGAGTATTATCCAACAGCTACTGCTAACTTCTCCAGCAAAGATGGCATTAATCTGAAGCTTCTTAACCATAAATATGTTGTTTAAAGTATAATTACCATATAATTTTCATCAGAGGAGTTGGTGGGGGAAGGATTGAACAAGTTCCAATTTGCATTTAGAAAGCAAATACAATTTAGATTTTACTATTTGTATAAGTAAACTGTTCCAAATGTTTTGGAAATGTAATATAGCAAACCTATGTTTAAATATGTTTGAGACATTTCCACATCTTCATGTGTGCTGAGCCCTCTTCTGTACTCCCTTTTCACCTATGACTGCATTTCTGTACATGGTTCTAACTCCATAGTCAAGTTCGCAGATGACACCACGGTGGTTGGCCTGATCAGAGGGGATGACGAGACGGCCTACAGGGACGAGGTCTAGCAGTGGCCGCGTGGTGTGCCAACAACAACCTGGCCTTTAACACCCAGAAGACCAAGGACTTCAGGCATGCTGGGAGCCACACTCGCGTCCCCATCTACATCAATGGAGCTGTAGTGGAGCGTGTATCAAGCTTCAAATTCCTTGGTGTCCACATTTCCTAGGATCTCACCTGGTCCCTGAACTCCTCCATCCTGATCAAAAAGGCGCAACAGCACCTTTATTTCCTGCAGAGCATCAAGAAAGCTCACCTCTGTCCCAGGATACTGACGGACCATTGAGAGCATACTGACCAACTGCATCTCAGTGTGGTATGGCAACTGTCCTGTATCCGACTGCAAAGCACTCCAGCGTGTGGTGAAAACTGCCCAGCGGATTATCGGCACCCAATTGCCCATCATTGAGAACATCTACCATAAACACTGCCTGGGCAGGGCGAAAAGCATTATCAACGATGCATCTCACCCTAACCGTGGACTTTTTACTCTCCTCTCATCTGATAGGCGCTACAGGAGCCTCCGCTCCCTCACCAGCAGGCACAGGAAGAGTTTCTTCCCTGAGGCTTTGACCCTGCTGAACCTCACATCACAGTACTAAGCAGTATTGCACCCATATTGTACTGTCTCAGTACTTTTATATTTATGTGCTGTAGCACTTACTTTTTATTCGCAGTTATTTTGTAAATAACACTATTCTTTGCATTTCTGGTTAGATGCTAACTGCATTTCATTGGCTTTGTATCTGTACTCAGCGCAATGATAATAAAGTTGAATCGAATCTTATCTAGTTGTAATGCTGAGTGTGGCTCTATGGAGCCACTTGCTGGACAGAGCTTGTAAATACACCCACAATTTATGCAATTGTAAAATCCTGGATGCTAAGTACTGTATCTGCCAGTTGTAGAATCTAACCTCTACTTAGTTTCCACACTGAATCCATAGATCATGACTCTTCCAAATACCATCTAAATATTGTTAAAATAAAAGTCTATCTGCTTCCTACACTTCAGGCAAGTGAGTTCCAGATCCCATAATATTCTAGGTGAAACTTTTTCCTTCCCCTCAACTTCCTAATTTTTCTACCAAGTACTTCTCTTTAAACAACTTTGCTAAGGGAGATGAGTCCCTCTACTTGCTCTGGCTCGCCCCCTCATATTGGTTGGCATCTCAGTAGAACCACTCCTTGGCCTCAACTCAACACGGAATGATCCCAGCTTATGTTATCTTTTTTTATCATGGCTGGAAACATTCCTTGTATCTCCAATGTAGTCAGATATTTCTTGTGATGTGATGACCAGAAGAGTACAGGTTTCTCGAATTGTGGCTTAACTAGTTTTGTACACAGAGCTAGTATAAATTCTGTTCTATAGTATATGCTACCTAATAAAAGAAAGCAATCCCTAGTTATCAACCTGTCTGCTGTACACTTGGATCTGTGAACTTGCTCTCCCGTGTGCCTCTGTTACGCCATGTTTCTCAACAAGGTATTGCTAGCCTTTTTGCACCTCCCTGAGTTCATTTGCCACCTTCCTTCCCAACCAACCAGTTCATCTATTGATTCAATAGGTTCAATTTAATGTCAGAGAAATGTATACAATATACATCTTGAAATTCTTTTTCTTCACAAACATCAAAAACAGAGGAGCACCGGAAAGAATGAATGACAGTTAAATGTTATAACCCTGAAGCCCTCCCCAGATACTCCCTCCCATGCATAAGCAGCAGCAAAGTGACGACCCCACCCTCCTCCACCAGCGAAAAAGCATCAGCCACCCCAGCGAGGATTCAAGTGAGCAGCAAAGCATCAATAAAGACACAGACTTGCAGTACCCCGAAGACTACTCGTTCACTCAGTAATTCAACATACCACAGGCTCTCTCTGTCTCCCTAATAAGAGAAAGAAGTGTCCCTGTTTCACAGCGAGAGGAGAGACATAACAAAACAACTCACTGATTTATGGTGTTAAGTCTCTTAAATCACTTTTTCTGAGTTCAGTGCCCAAAGATCTCGGGTCTCTGGGCACACAGCCAGCTCACTGCTTACAATCTTCTGTCCCCCACGACACACCAGTTTTCTGCAGCAGCGCCAACCTTAAACTCGCTCCCCCCCCCCCCAGAGCCACGAAAAACCGGCACCCTGAAGGCATATTGACAAACAACTGGTCATGAGGCCCCGAGAGCGGGTCCCATTCCCGCAAAGAATGGAAGAATTACATGAAGTATATTTGTGTAATTGAAAGCCTTCCTCCTCCACAGGCAATCTTTGTGTCAGTTATTGACGGCTTTATTGTGTCCCTTGAATTTGGATCTAAATCAATTGTGTCTATCACAAAATGCAATACTGAGCCCAGTGAACTTCACTGATAACAGCCCTCTCGTCACAAAAATAGCTGTCCACTCTTCCCCTCTGTTTCCAGACACTGGAGACTCTTAGTCCCATGGGCTTTTTAAGCGCCTTTCCATTTAGAACACTTCAGAAAACTTGCCAGACTTTAAAAAGCATTCAATTGTGAATTTACACTGACTGTTTTCGATGAATCAATAAATTGGGATGGATTCCAGTAATTAATCTGCGGCATATTTAAACTAATTGCCCTGTCCTTAATTGAGCACCTTGGCCTTGTTCACCAGTAAACCATTTGGTCCTGTTTTTCTCCACCCTGATGAGTTCAAAGGCCACACACTGCCAAGAAACAAACCAGCAGTAGCAGTTAATATCCCTGCTGAAGTTCCAAGCCCCAGTAGTGAGAGATCAGCTACGAATTTATATCCTCATCTATGCCTGGAAAGAGGATGGTGTAATGGTCACTATCTTCGGAAATCCAATTGCAATGAAAATCAGGTCCCTGCAGGCTGCCAACAGGAAAGTCATCACGAAGTCCTGTAACCAATGACTGCTTGGCTACTCCCTGTATCAAGTGTAAATTCCATCCCTCTGGTGACATGGTGATCAGGATTTTACCATGTCACCGGCAGCAATAAAGTACATTTAAATAGAGTCCAAGCGATGACTCTTTAAAGTTCAAAGTAAATTTATTATCAAAGAACATGCATGTCACCATATACAACCTTGAGACTGATTTTCTCATGGGCATTCACAGTAAATACAAGAAACACAATAACATCAATGAAGGACGGCCCCAATAAGATGAACAACTACTACTGTGCAAATACAAAATGAGAAAGGAGGAATAACACTAAATAAGTAAACAATAAATATTTAGAAAATTATTTGTAGTGTCCTTGAAAGTGAACTTATAGGTTGTGGGAACAGTTCAGTGGTGAGAGGGGAGGGAAGCGAGTGAAGTTATTCCCTCTGATTCAACAGCCTGATGTTTCTGGGGTAATAACAGCGGTGTGGGTCCTGAGGCTTCTTTCTTTTTCAATCTTTTCATTAAATTTCAGATTAATATACATAACAATACTAATGATACAAAGAGATCAGTGTAGCATTGATAATGGTTAACATATACAAACATAATTTGAGTAAAATATATAATTCAGGCCTCCCAATTTATAAAGAACCCCCGAACTGGAAAAAAACAACAAAAACTGGATGTCCTATTCCCTCAGATAAGAACATTATTTGTCATTAACTGCATTCCTCCATAGATAAGTAAAAGATTATTTTATTTTATTATAAGTAAAAGGTTCTGAAAGGAACAGCTTACATCATATGTTGAATAAATGGTCTCCAGGTTTCTTCAAATTTAACTGAAGAATCAACCATGCCACACCTAATTTTTTCCAGGTTTAAACATAATATAGTTTGAGAAAACCATTGAAAAGTAGTAGGAGGATCAGAATCTTTCCATTTAAGTAAGATGGACCTTTTAGCTTTTAGTGTAACAAATGCAATCAAATTGCAGCTGAAAAGGATAAATGACCAACATCTGTCACTGGTAATCCAAAAATTGCAGTAATAGGGTGAGGTTTTTAATTAATATGCAAAACTGTTGAAATAATATCAAAAATATCTTTCCAATATTTATCTAAAAGAGGGCAAGACCAAAACGTGTCAGAGAGACCACCTCAGAGTTACATCTGTCACACACAGGATTTATGTCAGTAAAAACGAGCTAATTTATCCTTAGACATATGAGCCCTATGGACTATTTTAAATTGTATCAGTGTATGTCTAGCACACATTGAGAAAGTATTAACTAATTGAAGAATTTTGTCCCATTTCTCAATAGGTAAAGATACCTGAAGTTCTCTTTCCCATTCACTTTTTATTTTATCAGATGTACCTAGATGTATTTTCGTAATTAAATCATACAAAACTGCTATTAAGCGCTTCTGATAGGGATTTAAACCTAAAATTTTTTCTGTAATATTAGTTGGATGAAATATTGCAAAATTAGGTAAAATACCATTCAAAGAAATTTCCATCTGCAGATATCTGGAAAAATGTGAAGTAGGCAACTTATATTTATTAGATAATTGTTCAAAGGACATGAAACAATTATCCATGGATAAATCACGAAAGCATGTTATTCCCCTTGTTTTCCATAAGGAAAAATCTTGATCAATTCTGGAAGGTTGAAAGAAAAAATTAGATATAATAGGATGAGATAAAATAAATTCGTTCAATCCAAAAAATGTGCGAAATTGAAACCATATTCGTATTGTATGTTTAATTATTTGATTAATTATTTGTTTATTCAATTTGGTTAATGCAAAGGGGAGCAAAGCTCTTAAAATAGAAGCTAATGGGAACCCCTGCACAGACTCACCCTCAAGGTTCACCCATCATGGACAATGAATTTCATCCCAACCTTGCATCCAAAACATTAAATACTGTATATTAATTGCCCAATAATAAAATCTAAAGTTCAGCAATGCTAAACCACTATCCTTTTTTGATTTCTGTAGATATTTCTTACTCAATCTAGGATTTTTATTCTGCTATATATATATATATATATATTTATGAAGAAATTTTAGAATCAATAATATCAGAAAAGGATTGAGATAAAAATTGGTACCATTTGAAATAAATACAGAAATTTAGGTAAAACAGTCATTTTAATAGCATTAATTCAACCAATCAATGATAAGACAATGGGGACCATTTAGTAAACAATTGTTTAACATGGTCAATTAAAGGTAGAAAGTTAACTTTAAATAGATCTTCATTTTTTTTTAGTAATTTTGACACCCAAATAAGTAAAATAATCAGTAATCAAGTCAAATGGTAATTGTCTATAAATTGGAACTTGCATATTTAATGGAAAAAGCTCACTCTTAATAATATTTAGTTTATAACCAGAAAAATTACTAAACTGAGCTAGTAGTGATAAAACTGTCGGGATGGATTTCTCTGGGTTAGAGATATATAGTAACAAGTCATCTGCATATAATGATACCTTATGCATCTCCTTCCCATGAGTAATTCCAAATATGTTGGGTGAATCATGAAAGGCAATTTCCAGGGGTTCCAAAGCTATATCAAATAACAAAGGACTTAACGGACAACCCTGTTTAGTACCTCTGACAAGCCTAAAAGAGGGGGATCTCTGATTATTGGTAACTATGGAAGTCAAAGGTGAATGATATATCAGTTCAATCCAAGAAATAAATTTGGGCTAAAGTTGAATCTCTCAAGCACATTAAATAAATATTTCCATTCAACTCTGTCAGGCGCCTTCTTGGCGTCAAGCTAAATAACACATTCCGGAACTTTAGATGAAGGAGTATATGCAATGTTCATTAATCTCCTAACATTGAAATACGAGAAACGATTTTTAATAAATCCTGTCTGATCATCAGAAATAATTTGTGGCAGTACCTTTTCCAATCTATTTGCTATTATTTTAGAAAAAACTTTGGAATCTATATTCAACAAAGTTAAAGGTCTATATGATGCACAATCAATAAGGTCTTTATCTTTTTTAGGGATTAAAGAAATGGATGCTTCATAAAAGGATTGTGGTAATTTACCTACAAGTAAGGCATCCTTAAAAATTTTACATAGCCATGGTGAAAGTAAATTTGAAAAAGATTTATAAAATTCTTCTGAAAATCGATCCAAACCTGGTGCTTTTCCAGTATTCATCGCAAAAATTGCTTTCTTAATATCATCTTCCGTAATGGATGCATCTAGTTCTAAGCGTTCATTAAGTGGTAAATTCGGAATGTTCAATTTCCTTAAAAGTTCATGCATTATGGTAGATTCTTCAGGAAATTCCGCTTGATATAGAGAGGTATAAAATTCTTGAGAAGGTTTATTAATTTTGTCATGATCAACTGTCAGGGTACCATCCCGTTTAGAAACTTTACTAATCAGGCGTTTAGCCGAAGTAGCTTTCAGTTGGTCTGCCAATAATTTACCTGATTTATCACCATGTATATAAAATTGACTCTTAGTTTTAAGTAATTGATTTTCAATCAGGGAAATTAATAACAAATTATGTTGCATCTGAAGTTCAACCCTTCTATAGAGTTCTAGATTAGGAGCAACAAAATATTTTTTATCAGTTTCTTTAATCTTATCAACCAATGTACATATTTCATTATTAATTCATTTTTTCAATCCAGCAGAATATGAAATAATTTGCCCACGAATATATGCTTTAAAAGTATCCCACAATATTCCACTGGAAATTTCATCCGTAGAATTAGTTGAAAAGAAAAAAATCAGTCTGTTCTTTAATAAAATTGGCTAAGTTTGAATCCTGAAGCAAAGTGGCTTTGAATCTCCATTGTCTAGCACTAGATATTACGTCGGTGAATTTAATTGATAGTTTCAGAGGTGCATGATCAGAGACAGTAATTGCATCATATTCACATGCAATAACAGAAGAAACTAGTCAAGAATCAATAAAAAAATAATCAATTCTCAAATAACATGGGAAAAAAATTAACCCTAACCCTGAAACCCTGAAACCCTGAAACCCTGAAACCCTGAAACCCTGAAACCCTGAAACCCTGAAACCCTGAAACCCTGAAACCCTGAAACCCTGAAACCCTGAAACCCTGAAACCCTGAAACCCTGAAACCCTGAAACCCTGAAACCCTGAAACCCGAAATTCCGGAATCAACTAAAAAGGAGTTAATAAAAATAGTGGATTTGATTGGGGCAGACCTATCCATCAAAGAATTCAAGCAACAATTAAAGTCTCCACCCAGTATCAACTTATATTCATTTACATTAGGAAAAGATGCAAATAAATGCTTTTAAAATTCAGGATAGTCAGTATTTGGTGCATAAATATTAACCAAAACAACTTTTTGATTATAAAGTAAGCCAGTAATTAACAGAAATCTACCAATCGGGGCTGAAATTGTTTCATAATGAACAAATGAAATCGAGGAGTCTATAAAAATAGAGACTCCTTTTACCTTAGATTGTTAATTAGAATGAAACTGTTGTTCCTTCTAAAACCCCAAAAAACACTGATTATCCACCCTCCTCACGTGAGTCTCCTGAGCAAAGATATTCTGAATATTCAGTCTATGAAATACTTTAAAAATCTTCTTCTGTTTAATTGGATGATTCAAACCATTTACATTCCATGAAACAAAATTAATAACATTATCCACTTTACTACATTAAGCCAAATGGTATGCAAAGGGTTAACCTTACTGCACGGGAAACCCATGACTCAGGAAGAGGAAAAAGTTTAAAGAGGAACCGGAATCTACAACAATTCAAACATATTTGTAGTTTCGGAACATCCCAATTGGAAAATATTAAACTAAAAGTCCCCCACCCACCAGGCCTGAGTACGCTAACTAATCCCAAATGCATTACCCCCAACCCTCATGAAGGCATAACTCCAAATGGAAGGAATGTAATAAACCACCCACGGGCAAAACATTATGAGAGAAATACCAAGAAAAAAAACTGTTGTTGCGAGACATTTTGAAAGGCAAAATCTTGAAAAATTAAACAAAATACAATCTTATTAATATTTCGAAAAAAAATCAGTCACCAAGTCAAAATGTTAAACGAACAGTTAAAAATACTTACATAAAATAATAAGAGAAAAGAAATCTTAACATAAAAGCATAATAAACATCTACACTCCAAAAAAAATATACAGGTATAATCCAACCAGGAATGAGAATTCCTGAACTTTAAAGGCAAATCTACACGTTAGTTTTAAACTAATAAATAACTACATTCAAACATTAGAAAGCAGTAAGTTTATTAAACAGTTGAAAACTAGTCAAGATCTTCAAGAAATTGATGTGCTTCCGTCACTGATTTAAACCATTTACGTGATTTATCTGGCAAAACAACCCTTAAACGCGCTGGATATAACAACGCAGGGTGTAATTTCCTTTGGTATAATTCCAACATCACCGACTTAAAAAGAGACCTCCCTTGTAACAACTCTGGACTAAAATCTTCCACCAAACGAAATCTGAGATCCCCCTGCTCAATCACTCCTTTCTGATATGCAACTCGAATTAAATGCTCCTTAGTATGCACATAGTGGAATCGTAGAACAACGGCTCTGGGTTTTAAATCTTTCGGAGGTTTAACCCTTAACGAGCAATGAGCACAGTCTAATATAGGGGGGTTAGAAAACATTTCGGTACCGAATACCTCCATTAAAAATTGAGCAAAAAACTTAGTGGGGTCACCACTTTCAACATCCTCACGAAGTCCTATAATCTGTAGATTCTGTCTGTGACTGCAGTTTTCCAGGTCAATGACCTTTATATCGTTCCAATGCCTGAGTGGTCGAGATTTCTTTCTTCTCCAACGAGCTCAATCTGCAGTCTCTTTGTCTGCCATTTTTATCAAGATCCGAAATTAGTTGTTGCTTTTCATTCTCACGTTTAATTGCTCCGAGTTGATCTTTAATATTATTTAACTTTATCTCGAGATTAGAAAAGCTTTTATCAAATTTATCAAGTTTGTCATCCAAAAGTTTGGATATAACTTCCAAAGTCAGTTGTGCCTGTTTAGACTGTTTAGGGTCGCCTCCTTCTCCATTTCCATTGTCGGTTTCCTTGCTCTCGGTTACTGCCTTTTTCCCTCTGGTTGTCATTTCCAAGAATTAAAAGTCAAAATTCAAGCATATAAAAATATTGTAAACACTTCAATGTGAATACTAAACGGGTGGTAAATAAATGAAAAAAAGAACGGAGCAAAGTCAAGTGTGACTTACTCCATCTGGTGCTTCAAGAGAGTCATCCTGAGGCTTCTGTACCACCTTTGATGGCAGCAGCAAGAAGAAAGCATGACATGAATGGTGGACATCCTTGATGATGGATGCTGCTTTCCTGCAACAGCACTCTGTGTGGATGTGCTCAGTGGTGGGGTGGGTTTTACCCATGATGGATTGGGCTGTATCCACTACTTTTTGTAGGATTTTCCATTCGAGGACATTGATGTTTCTACACCAGTCCATGATACAACAAATCAGTATACCTCCCACAGCACATCTATAGATATGTCTTAAGTTTTTGCAGACTTCTAAGAAAGTACAGGCATAGCCATGTCTTCTTCTTAATGGCACTTGTGTGATCCTCTGAAATGAATACACCGAGGATTTTGAAGTTGCTGACCCTCTCCACCATTAACCCCCTGATGAAGACTGGCTCATGACCTCTGGTTTCCTGCTGCTGTAGTCAATAATCAGCTCCTTGGTCTTGCTGACATTGAGTGAGAGGTGGTTGTTGTGGCACCACTTAACTAGATTTTCAATCTTCCCACCTCTAATGCTGATTTGTCACCACCTTTAATTCAGCCAATAACAGTGGAGTCACTAACAAACTTGAATATGGCTTTGGCCCTGTGCTTAGACTCACAGTCAGAAGGGGGCTAAGCTCAGTTTTGTGGAGATTGTGAAGGTAATACTGTTGCCAATCAAAAATGACTAAGGTCTGCAAATGAGGAAATGGAGGATGCAGTTGCTCAAGGAGGTGTTATGGTCTAGGTCTTAAAACATGTTGATTGGTTCTGACAGTATGATAGCATTGAATGTCGAGCTGCAGTCAATGAAGAACATCCTGAAGTATACATCTTTGCTGTCCTGATGTTCCAGGGTTGATTAAGAGTTGACCTGTTGCGACGATAGCCAAATTGGAGTGGATCATAGTCTCAACTTCGGCAGGAGTTGGTATGTTTCATCACCAGCCTTCAAAGCACTTTATCACAGTGGATGCAAGTCTTACTGGATGAAAGACATTGAGGCAGGTCACCATATTCTTCTTGGGCACCGGTATCATTGAAGCCTGCTTGAAGCAGGTGGGTACCTCAGACTGCTGAAGCAAGACGTTAAAGATATCAGTGAAAATTCCTGGCAGTTGATCTGCACAAGTCTTTAGGACTCAGCCAGGTAGCCCGTCTGGGCTGGATGCTTTCTGTGAGTTCTCCCTCCTAAAGGGTGCTCTCACATTGGCCTCAGAGACTGAAATCAGTGTTTTCGTGGGGCTGTGGGAATTCATGAAGGTGCTTCCATGTTTTATTGGTTAAAGCAAGCATAAATGGCATTGACCTCATCTGGGAGCAAAACCTTATTGTCACTTGGTTTCATTTTGTAGGAGGTGCAGGTGTTTAAACCCTGCCACAGCTGTTGAGCATCCTTCAGCTATTCAAAATCGGTCTAGAATTGCCACTTGACACGAGAAGGCTTTTCAGAGATTGTACCTGGATCAGTTGTATTTTTTTTAGTCGGCAGACCTGAATGCTGCTGATCTGGCTCTTAGCAGATGCAGATCTCATGGTTCATGCAGGGATTCTGGTTGGGGAAGACTCAATGATTTTGTGGAGACACACTCATCTTCGACTATTTTTATAAAGTCCGTGACAGCTGTGGTATGTTCATTCAGATCCTCTGAGTTCTTGAACACAGCCCAGTCCACCAACTTGAAGCAATCCCATAGCCACTCCTCTGCCTCCCATGACCACCTCTTCATTGTCCTTATTTTTGGAGCCTTGCTCTTTAGGCTCTCCCTGTATGCAGGTAGGAGGAGGAAAGCCATGTGATCAGACTTTCCGAAATGTGGACTAATTGTAGTATAACAGCAGTTGAGTGTGTTGGGACTCCTGGTGCTGCAGGTAATATGCCGGAGATAATTGGGGAGAGATTTATTCAAGCAAGTCTGACTGAAATCTTTAGCAATGATTTGAAAGTGTCAGGGTAGGCTGTTTCTTGTTTGCTGATGGTGTCACTCAATACCTTGAGTGCTCACATAACATCAACCTTTAGCAATATGTAAACTGCAGTCAGGATCATGGAGGAGAACTCTTGATAAGTAGAATGGTCAGCACTTAATCACTTAAATTCCAGATCGGGAGAACAACAGCATGACAAAACTGCTACGTCCGAGCACCACAAAAGAGTTTATCATGAAACACAGATCACCTCCCCTCCCCCCCCACTTTCGCAGCCTTCCAAATTAGCAGTCCAGTCCATCCTGTGCATTGAGAAGCCCTCTAATCTTACCAATATTTTTGGCGTGTCCTGGGTGAGCCATGTCTCTATGAAACAGAACACAGCAATTCCTCATTTCTCTCTGATGTAGCAATCTTGTTCTTTGGCAACTGTACATTTGCTAACAAGATGGGGGAAGATAACTGGGTAAAAGAAGTTTAATGCCCCATCGTTTATCTTGAAAGCCACGCTGTGGCACAAACCAAGAGCACAACAGTACAGTAACTCAACTACAACTATTTTACTTGAGCTATTTTATTTATGGTACCTGGGACAATGCAGCTAGCTCCTGCGTTCTTAATTTCCTAAGTGGAAGAAGAAGTTTAGAGTGACCTAGAAAATAATTTGAGTATCTATCCCATGCTCAGGAAGCACTTCAAAGTGACTACAGTCAGCACTTCAGTTCAGTGTCTCTGAGCCTGAATGATTCAGCAGGAGGTGAATCGGCTGACACACACACTTCAAGTACTACAGTCCAGATCTATACACCTGTTACTCAGGGTCTTAAATTAACTTTTTTAATTTAGTAAAGTCTTTACTCAATGAATATTTGTAATTATACAATGGATTCCAGGTGATTGAGCCATCATTTATGTTTGATAGCTGATTATTTGGGACAACTTTTTTTTTAAAAAAAAACACTCAAACTAATTGAGAAAATAGCTGGATTTCCTTCATTTATTTGGGACACGATGTCATTTAATTGGGGTAGGAGACTATTGAACAGTTTCTCGTTAGCATCAGACACATGCACTTTTGTAGCTGTTAGACAAAACACCATGATTAGTGAAAACAGTTTTTAAGTAGAGGTAGTTGCACGTGCTTGTGTTCGAAATGCAGTAATTTTTTTTGTCACTGATAGTTGGTGAGAAATAAGTTGTAAGACAATTCAGAACCGTTTTGCTCACTGTGGTTTCAAGCATTCAGGCTTGAGATGCCAGATATGGCCGGGAGTGAAAATGGAATGGTTTCACTACTTCATGTTGGTATCTGCGAAGATTTGAAGGTATCAATAATCATCTTGAATGGAAGTGAAGATTTGAAGGATGCAGTCACGAAACCATTGTATATAGGCAGTTTGCACTAAGTGTCTGCGCTGATTTTGTTCATTTACAGTCAATCAAAAGAACGTAGCAGTGTATAGGTACACTGGATGAATTCCTCCAATTATTAACTAATAGTGTTATAGTACTGTGGTGGTATTAAGTGTTCTAATTTGTTCTGTATTTCATTTAAATACATAATTTGCTATGCAGTTAAATGGTAGTGTGTCTTTTATTTATATACCTTTTTAAAATTTGAAACTTCGGCTAATTAGGCCAGAAAGTACCGGTTCTGATATGCCCAAATTAATCAGAATCCAATGTATCTAAATAATTTAAGTCCTTGTCTTGTAATATAAACCACTGTTCATGTTTGGAGCAATTAAAAAAAAACTTGCCAGCCACCTCTCTATTAAGTTAATTTACAAGGAAATGCATCATCTCTTCCTCCCTCTACTCCACTAGATTTTCCTCCTAAGGTCACAAATTCCTTGCTCTGTACAACCAGTGCTCCATGAACTTGGACTCTTGTCATTTTTGTGGCCAAAAGATGAGGTGTTTGAGTCTAATTATGTGATTTAAGGTTTTCCCTGTGTGCAGAGCTTTCACTCCTGGTTTCTTTCCCCTTTGTTTATTAGCCATGCGGCTGCTAGGCTGTCAGGTCCAGCCGGAGCTCAGACCTCGGGTCCAGCAGCCTCGGAGCCAGTGAATCCGGAGCCTCATCAGCCAGATGATGCCCCAGCTGCTCCCGTTGCAGCTGCCCCAGAGAACAGGCCCTTCAACCAGAACATTCAGATGAATGCCCAGGGGGGCCCAGTGCTCAATGATGAGGACCTGAATCGTGACTGGTTGGACTGGATGTACACTATGTCTCGTGCAGGCATCTTGCTGAGTATCGTCTACTTCTACTCCTCTTTCAGTCGTTTTGTCATGGTGATGGGAGCCATCCTGCTTGTTTATTTGTAAGTATTATAACAAAAGAGCCCGTGGTATTACAGGAAAGGTGCTTGCATTGAAAGAGTATTGGCTGATCGGCAGAAAGCAAGGAGTGGGGAAAAAGGGATCCTTTTCTGATTGGCTGCTGGTGACCACTGGTGTTCCGCAGGAGTCCGTTGTATGTCAGTGATTTGGATGACAGAATTGGTGGCTTTGTGGCAAAGTTAGCGGATGGTACAAAGATGGGTGGAGGAGCAGGTTGTTTTGAGGAAGTAGAGAGACTGCAGAAGGACTTGGACAGATTAGGAGAATGGGCAAGAGATGGCGATGGAATAGTGTCGGGAAGTGTATGGTCATGCACATTGGAAAAGGAATAAAAGGAAAAACATTTCTAAACAGGGAGAAAATTCAAAAACTGAGGTACTAAGGGGCTTTGGAGTCCTCGTGCAGGATTCCCTAAAGGTTAATTTGCAGGTTGAGTCTGTGGTGAGGAAGGCATATGCAATATTAGCAACACCCATCAAAGTTGCTGGTGAACGCAGCAGGCCAGGCAGCATCTCTAGGAAGAGGTACAGTCGACTTTTCAGGCCGAGACCCTTCGTCAGGACTAACTGAAGGAAGAGTTAGTAAGAGATTTGAGAGGGGGAGGGGGAGATCCAAAATGATAGGAGAAGACAGGAGGGGGAGGGATGGAGCCAAGAGCTGGACAAGTGATTGGCAAAGGGGACATTACAAGATCATGGGACAGGAGGTCTGGGAAGAAAGACGGGGGGGGGGGACCCAGAGGATGGGCAAGGGGTATAGTCAGAGGGGCAGAGGGAGAAAAAGGAGAGTGAGAGAAAGAATGTGTGTAATAAAAATAAATAACAGACGGGGTATCTTGGCTTCATCCCTCCCCCTCCTGTCTTCTCCTACCATTTTGGATCTCCCCCTCCCCCTCCCACTTTCAAATCTCTTACTAACTGTTCCTTCAGTTAGTCCTGACGAAGGATCTCGGCCTGAAACGTCGACTGTACCTCTTCCTAGAGATGCTGCCTGGCCTGCTGCGTTCACCAGCAACTTTGATGTGTGTTGCTTGAATTTCCAGCATCTGCAGAATTCCTGTTGTTTGCAATATTAGCATTCATTTTGAGAGGACTAGAATATAAAAACAAGGATGTAATGCTGAAGCTTTATAAGGCATTGGTGAGGCCTCACTTGGAGCACTGTGAGTAGATTGGGCCTCTCCTTTAAGAAAGGATGTACTGATAAAGGAGGTTCATGAAAATGATTCTGAAAATGAATCATTTATCACATGAGGAGCATTTAACGGCTTTGGGCATGTACTTGCTGGAATTTATAAGATGGGTGGGGGGATTCTCATTGAAACCTGTTGAATATTTAAAGACCAGGATAGAATGGATGTGGAGAGAATGTTTCCTATAGTGAGGGAGTCTAGGACCAGCAGGCACAACTGAATATAGGGACATCCATTGAGAACAGAGATGAGGAAGAACTTCTTTAGCCAAAGGGTGATGAATTTGTGGAATTCGTTGCCACAGGCTGCTGTGGAGGCCAGGTTATTGAATGTATTTAAAGGGGAGTTTGTTTGATTCTTGAAAAGAGGGTGTGGGGAGAAGGCAGGAAGATAGGGTTGAGAGAGAAATGGAATGGAGGAGCAGTCTTGATGGGCCAAATAACCTAATTTTGCTCCAATCTCTTTTGGTCTTTTAATTGAACTGAATGCCCCACAATTTCAAAAGGGTAACAGCCTATTCCCAATTTCTGTTTGGTCTTTTTGTTGTGTGGAAGACATGGAGCTGAAAATGAAGTCTAATTTTTTTATGGTGTTAAAAGGCCAATGGATTTGTTTTTCTTACTAGCAAAGCGCTGGTGTTAATCTTTGAGCTAATTTACAAGAGAAACACAAACTTGCTTTGCTGTAAATATTCCGATTCTTGTTATGGTTCTGACATTGCTTCCACACTGAACACCAGGCATGCCAAGTAACCTATAGTCTGTTGGGCAGTGAGTTAATACAACAGCAGGTTGAATCTTTTGGAAGATGTGCTTTTATGCTATATGTGTTCTTTTGTAGTATCCAGATGAAGACACTGGTGCTGCTGTCTCCCATAGAACATAGAAAAGTACAGCATAAAAACAGGCTATTCAGCCCACAATGTTGTGCCGAACTAGCTAAAAAGTAAATCAAAAACACCCAAGCACCAATCCCTCCTACCTACACCATGTCCATATCCCTCCATCCTCCTTACATCCATGTGCCTATCCAAACGTCTCCTTAAAAACTTCTAATGTATTTGCCTCTACCACCATACCAGCAGCACATTGCAAGCATCCACATTTCTGAGTCTTAAAAAAAACTTACCACTCACATCTCCTGCCCCTCCCCCCCCAAAAGCTCCCTCACACATTCAATACATGCCCTCTGGGTATTCGACATTTCAACCCTAGGAAGCAGATGCTCTGTCTATTCTATCTGTGGTGTGGTGTGGCCTCCGTCGGTCATGGTCGACCATGGGTACTGCGCCTCTGGTAACCACTGAGCTGGAGTGGCCTCTCCAGGGCGTGAGCCAGGGCAGAGTTGATATGGAGATCCGTCTGTTGCCCATGCAGCGGGACCCCCCTCTCCATGCTGATGACAGGTCTGAAGGAATGACGAAAGTCGATACAGTTTGGTGCCAGCTGCATCGCAGGAGTTGCCGTGCCAGTACTGGGTACAGCAGTCAGCCACCTTCGGGACTCCAACTCCGGATTTTTCCTCAGGGTTTACTCCCAAAGCCTTTCCCGTGAGTGGGTATAGCTGCAAGGCAGCGGAGGTTTGAAATTGGAGTTTTCCCTCTCCTAGATGAGCTACCATCCGTGGTTAACGAACCCCATCTGCCCAGAGCAACTGGTCGTAAGGCGCCAGTGGCCCGCCTTTGCCCCTTCTCCTGTCAGTGAGAACAGCTCCGCTGGGCATAAGAACTATGCCACACGTGAAGGCCAGGAGTTGGACTTGGTTGTCAGAGGCTGATTGAGATGCACGGCATGAGGAGCATTTGTTTAGCAGTGGGAGCTCGTCCCCACTACCACCATTCGGCTATGACTACCTTTCTATCTATGACTCTCATAATCTTGTAAAACTGCCTTCAGCCTGCGACACTCCAGAGAAAACTGCCCAAGTTTATCCAGTCTCTCATGATAGCACATCTTCTAAGCCAGACAGCATCCTTGTAAACCTCTTCTGCACCCTCTCCAAAACCTCAACATCCATCCTATAGTGGGGCAACCAGAACTCTATACTCCAGATGTGGTCCAGCCAGAGTTTTATAAAGTGCAACATAACCTCCTGACTTGAATTCAATGCCTCGACTAATAAAATCAAGCATTCCATAAGCTGCCTTAACCACCTTACCGACCTGTGTAACCACTTTCAAGGAGTATGAACTTGGATCCCAAGATCTCTCTGCTCAGCAACACTGTTAAGTATCTTGCCCATAACAGTGTACTGTCTCATTGCATTTGACTAAGGAGCAACATCTTGTGTTCATCTGGGTTAAACTCTGGGTAAAATGAGGAGATAATAGAGAGGAACTATTGGCAAGTAGTCACACCGGGGCCTTGAGAGACAGATAAGTGGGTAACAGTCAGGAGAGGGAAGGGCAAAAGTCGGATACTAGAGAGTACCTGTAGCTATTTCCCCCCCCCTTAACAATAAGTACTCCTGTTTGAATACTGTTGGGTGGGGGGGGGGGAACGGCTTACCTGGAGGGTGCAACAGTGGCCATGCATCTGGCACAGAGTCTGGCTCTGTGGCTCAGAAGGGTAGGGAAAGGAAGAGGATGGCAGCAGTGATAGAGGACTCTATAGTTAGGGGGTCAGACAGGCGATTCTGTGGACGCATGAAAGAAATGCGGATGTAAGTTTCCCTCCCAGGTGCCAGGATGTTTCTGATCGCGTCCACGACATCCTGAAGTGGGAAGGTGAACAGCCAGAGGTCGTGATACGTATTGGTACCAGCAACATTGGTAGGAAAAGGGAGGAGGTCCTGAAAACAGACTACAGGGAGTTAGGAAGTTAGGAAGGAAGTTGAGAAGCAGGACCTCAAAGGTAGTAAAATCAGGATTACTGCTTGTGTCACGTGACAGTGAGTGTAGGAATAGAGTGAGGTGGAGGATAAATGCGTGGCTGAGGAATTGGAGCAGGGGGCAGGGATTCAGATTTCTGTACCATTGGGACCTCTTTTGGGGCAGGAGTGACCTGTATAAAAAGGATGGGTTGCAATAGAGTCCAAGGGGGACCAATATCCTAGCAGGGAGGTTTGCTAAGGCTATTGGGGAGAGTTTAAACTAGAATTGCTGGGGTGGGTGGGAACTGAACTGAAGAGATGGAGGAAGGGGCAGTTGGCTCACAAATCAAGAAAGCTTGTAGACAGTGTGAGAGGGAGGATAGGCAGGTTATAGAAAAGGGATGCACTCAGACTGATGGTTTGAGATGTGTCTATTTTAATGCAAGGAGTGTCATGAACAAAGTGGATGAGTTTAGAGCATGGATCAGTACTTGGAGCTATGATGTTGTGGCCATTACAGAGACTTGGGTGGCTCAAGGGCAGGAATGGCTACTTCAAGTGCCAGGCTTCAGATGTTTCAGAAAGCACAGGGAGGGAGGCAAAAGAGGTGGGGACGTGGCACTGCTGATCAGAGGTAGTGTCACGCTGCAGAAAAGGTTGAAGTCATGTTTTTTTATAGAGGAGCAAATAGGGAGACAGATTCTAGAAAGATACAGTAACAACAGGGTTGTTGTGGGAGATTTTAATTTCCCCAATATTGGCATATGGCATGTCTTGGGCGTCTGAAACCTGGCGGAGCCCATCCCCCTCCAGATTTTTTTTTTACAAGGTCGAGTTGTTAGCTCGACACTCAACCCAGGCACGGATGGAGAGCGTGCAAGGGAGCCGGCTGGATTTGAACTCGGGACCTCTCGCCCCAAAGTCCAGCGCTGATGCCACTATGCCACCAGCCGGTACACACAGTATGTAGATAAGCCTATAAGAGGAGTTGCTGTACTTGATCTGTTATTGGGAAATGAGCCCAGTCAGGTGTCAGGTCTCTTAGTGGGAGAGCATTTTGGAGATAGTGATCACAATTCTATCTCCTTTACCATAGCATTGGAGAGGGATAGGAACAGACAAGTTAGAGAAGCATTTAACTGGAGTATGGGTAAATATGAAGCTATCAGGCAGGAACTTGGAAGCATAAAATGGGAACAGATGTCCTCAGAGAAATGTACGGCAAAATGTGGCAAATGTTCATGGGATA
The DNA here is from genome assembly GCF_963921235.1 of Mobula hypostoma. Lineage (NCBI taxonomy): Eukaryota > Metazoa > Chordata > Chondrichthyes > Myliobatiformes > Myliobatidae > Mobula > Mobula hypostoma. The sequence continues at coordinate 139,701,014 of NC_086097.1, forward strand.
TTTGCATGGCATTCTGCATAGGTACGTTCCAATGAGACAGGGAAGGAATAATAGGGTACAGGAACTATGGTGTACAAAGGCTGGTGAAAATCTAGTTAAGAAGAAAAGAAAAGCTTGCTAAAGGTTCAAAAAACTAAGTAATGACAGAGACCTAGAAGATTATAAGGCTAACAGGAAGGAGCTTAAGAATGAAATTAGAGCCAGAGGGGGCCATGAGAAGGCCTTGGCGAGCAGGATTAAGGAAAACCAAGGCATTCTACAAGTACGTGAAGAACAAGAGGATAAGACATGTGAAAATGGGACCAGTCAGGTGTGACTGTGGAAAAGTGTGTATGGAACTGGAGGAGATAGCAGAGGTACTTAATGAATATTTTGCTTCAGTATTCACTACGGAAAAGGATCTTGGTGACTGTAAGGATGACTTACAGCGGACTGAAAAGCTTGAGCATTTTGACATTAAGAAAGAGGATGTGCTGAAGGTTTTAGAAAGCATCAAGTTGGATAAGTCACTGGGACTGGATGAGATATACCCCAGGTTACTGTGGGAGGTGAGGGAGGAGATTGCTGAGCCTCTGGCGATGATCTTTGCATTATCAATGGAGACAGTAGAGGTTCCGGAGGATTGGAGGGTTGCGGATGTTGTTCCTTTATTCAAGAAACGGAGTAGAGATAGCCCAGGAAACTATAGACCAGTGAATCTTACTAGAGAAGGTCCTGAGAAGCGGGATATATGAACATTTGGAGAGGCATAATATGATTAGGAATAGTCATCATGGCTTTGTCAAAGGCAGGTCGTGCCTTACGAGCCTGATTGAATTTTTTGAGGATGTGACTAAACACATTGATGAAAGTACAGCAGTAGATGCAGTGTATATGGATTTCAGCAAGGCATTTTATAAGGTACCCCATGCAAGACTTATTGAGAAAGTAAGGAGGCATGGGATCCAAGGGGAGCTTGCTTTGTGGATCCAAAATTAACTTGCTCAGAGAAGGCAAAGAGTGGTTGTAGACAGGTCATATTCTGCATGGAATGGTTGTAGATGGGTCATATTCTGCATGGAGGTTGATGACCAGTGGTGTGCCTTAGGGATCTGTTCTGGGACCCCTACTCTTTGTGATTTCTATAAATGACTTGGATGAGGAAGTGGAGGGATGTATTAGTAAATTTGCTGATGACACAAAGGTTGGGGGTGTCGTGAATAGTGTAAAGAGCTGTCAGAGGTTACAGCGGGACATTGATAGGATGTAAAACTGGGCTGAGAAGTGACAGATGGAGTTTAACCCAGATAAGTGTGAGGTAGTTCATTTTGGTAGGTCAAATGTGATGGCAGGATATAATATTAATGGTAAGACTCTCTGGCATTGCAGAGGATCAGAGGGATCTTGGGGTCCGTGTCCATAGGACACTCAAAGCTGCTGTGTAGGTTGACTGTGGTTGAGAAGGCATACGGTTCATTGGCCTTCGTCAACTGTGGGGTTGAGTTCAACAGCTGAGAGGTAATGTTACAGCTGTATAGGATCCTGGTCAGCACTTGGAGTACTGTGTTCAGTTTTGGTCACCTCACTACAGTAAGGATGTAGAAACTATAGAAAGGGTGCAGAGGAAATTTACAAGGATGTTGCCTGGATTGGGGAGCATGCCTTACAGGAATAGGTTGAGTGAACTCAGCCTTTTCTCCTTGGAGTGATGGAGGATGAGAGGTGACCTGGTAGAGGTGTATATGATGAAGAGAGGCATTAATCATGTGGATAGTCAGAAGCTTTTTCTCAGGACTGAAATGTTAAGCACGAGAGGGCACAGTTTTAAGGTGCTTGGAAGTAGGTACAGAGGGGATGTCAGGGGTAAGTTTTTTATGCAGAGTGGTGAGTGTGTGGAATGGGCTGCCAGCGACTGTGGAGGCAGATTCAATAGGGTCTTTTAACAGTCTCCTGGATAGGTACATGGAGCTTAGAAGAATAGAGGGCTCTGGGTAACCCTAGGTAATTTCTAAAGTAGGTACATGTTCGGCACAGCATTGCGGGCTGAAGGACCTGTATTGTGCTGCAAGTTTTCTATGTTTCCATCTGCTATTTTTCAACCCATACCTGCAACTGATCTATATTGTACTGTATTCTTTGTCAGTCTTCTACACTATCCACAACTCCACCAATCATCCACAAATTTACTGACCCACCCATCTACATTTTCATCCAGGTCATTTATATACATTATAAATAGCAGAGGAACCACCACCGATCCCTGTAGAACTCCTCAAACTACAGACCTCCAACTGCATAAGCCAGTTCTGAAGCCAAACAGTCAATTTGCCACGGATCCCTTGTCTTAATCTTCTAGGTTAGCCTCCCATGAGAGACTTTGTCAAACGCCTTACTAAAATCCATTGTAAAGAACATCCACTGCCTTACTCTCATCAATCTCTTGTCACCTTGTCAAAAAACTCAGTTTAGTTGGTAAGGTATGACTTGCCACACACACAGCCACGCTGACTCTCCCTAATTAGGTCATGGGTTTCAAATGTTCATATCCTATCCCTAAGAATTTTCTCCAGCAATTTCCCTACAACTAACATGCGACTCACCGGTCTGTAGTTCCCAGGATTTTCCCCCGTTTCCTTCTTAAACAGAGGTATGACTTTAGCCACTTGCCAGTTCTCCAGGACCTTGCCTGAGGCTATGGAGGACACAGATACGGGTCAAGAGCCCAACAGTCTCGTCAATTGCCTCCTTCAATAATCTGGGGTAAATCCCATCAGGCCCTGGGGACTTATCCACCTTAATACTCATTAGGAGGCCCAACAGTTCCTCCTCTTTGACCTCTAAATGCCCTAACTTACTTGTACATTTAGCACTGATCTCCTGACCCTCTATATTCTTTTCCTGTGTAAATACTGAAGCAAGGTACTCATTAAGTACCTCACTGACATTCTTTGCATCCATCCCACCTTTATCCTTAAGTGGTCCCACCCTTTCGCTAGCTATCCTCTACTCTTGATGTATGTTTAGGATGCCTTGGGATTCACCTTAATCCTACTTGCTAAGGACTTTTCATGGCCCCTCATGGCTTTCCTAATTCCCTTCTTTAGTTCTTTTCTGGCTCATTTATATTCCTTCACGTGCTCCATTTGATCCTGACTTCTTTACATACTTTTCCTTTTTTTTCTTGACTAAATTTATCCTCCCTCTGGGCATCCGAGGTTCTCTTATCTTTCCATCCTTATCCGTCCTTTTAACAGGAACATACCTTTCCATACTCTGCAATTGATCTTCAAACACCATCTGTATGTCTGATGTGGACTTGCCGGAGAAAATGTTCATGATTAACACTTAGTTCCTGCCTAATGCCCTTGTAATTTTCCCTACTCCAATTTAAAACACTCCCACAAGAACCATACCTATCCTTATCTAAGCTATCCTTAAAGTTAAGGAATTGTGGTTAATTTTCCCTAACTGTTCACCCACTGAAAGGTCAGTCACATGCCAGGCACATTACCCAACACCAGGTCCAGTACGGCCCCTCCTCTGTTTGGACCATACACATTGAATTAAGAAACCTTCCTGGATACACTTAACAAGTTTTGCCCTATCTAAACCCCTTACACTAAGTATGTCCCAGTTTATATTGGGGAAGTTGAAATCTCCCCATGACAACAAAGGAATTATTTTTACACATTTCCTTAATCTGATTACACATCTGTTTCTGAATGTCCCAGTGTCTATTAGGGCAGCGGTCCCCAAACACCGGGCCGTGGACCAGTACCAGGCCACAAAACATGTGCTACCGGGCTGCGAGGAAACTATATGCTGTCCTGACGAAGGGTCTCGGTCCGAAACGCCTCTTCCTAGAGATGCTACCTGGCCTGCTGCGTTCACCAGCAACTTTTATGTGTGTTGCTTGAAATTCCAGCATTTGCACGCACTGTTGAACTTGAACATATGCTTGCCAACTGTCCCGTATTTGCCAGGACATCCCGTATAGTGTATTGGGCTAAATTGGTTTGTCCCATACCAGACCGCCCTTGTCCCGTATTTCCCCCGCTAAGGTAGAGCGTTCCTATGAAATCTTTCGTGCCGAAATGGTGTAAAGTGCAGAAGCAATTACCATTAATTTATATGGGAAAAATTTGTGAGCGTTCCCAGACCCAAAAAGTAACCTACCAAATCATACCAAATAACACATAAAACATAAAATAACTCTAACATATAGTAAAAGCAGGAATGATATGATAAATACACAGCCTATATAAAGTAGAAATAATGTACGTTCAATGTATTGGGATTAAGCCAATTTATGGGGGAAAACATCGGCACGTACGCGCATGCGCATGTCACATGCGCACGAAGGTGCCGCGCAAGGCTTCATGGTCATGGTAGTCTTTCTCGGGGTAAACACAAAGTGTCCTGTCAACACACACAAAAAATGCTGGTGAATGCAGCAGGCCGGGCAGCAGCTATAGGAAGAGGTGTAGTCGACGTTCAGGCCAGGACCCTTCATCAGGATTTGACTGCTACTTTTGTCCCTTATTTGGGAGTGAGAAAGTTGGCGACCCTAACTGTAAAAGACATGTTGAGGTGAGTTTAACCCTACTTAAACACCCCCGCCCTCCGGATCGACCAGTCCGCTAGAATACTGTCAATATTAAACCGGTCCGCGATGAAAAGAAGGTTGGGGACCCCTGTATTAGAGGGTTTGTAGTACAATCCCGTCAGTGTGATTGCACCCTTCCTATTCCTGAGTTCCACCAAACAGACTCGGTGCCTGACCACTCCATTATGTCTCCTCTGAGTGCAGCTGTGATATTGTCCCTGATTAGTAGTGCAACTCCAACCCTCTTTTACCTCCTCCATCTTTTCTAAAAACTTAAAAATCCTGGTACATTAATCACCAATTCCTGCCCCCCTCTCAACCAAGTTTCAGAAATAATCCATGCTCTAAATTCTTCACCCTTGCCCGTAATACTCTAGCACACTGCATGCCATCCAACTCATCATATCTGTTATTTCAATTTTGCCTTTCAATACATTCGCCGATATCTACCTTCTGGTCCTATCCTTGCTTTCCTGACCTGGGGCTCTGGTTCCCAGCCACCTGCAGAGCTAATTTAAACTCTCTCGAGTAGCATCAGCAAACTTCACGGCTGGGTTATTGGTTTCCCTCCAGTTCAGGTGCAACCAGTACAGGTCACCTCTTCCCCAGAAAAGGTTCCAACGATTCAAGAACTCAGCCCTGTCCCCTGAACCATCTCCTCAGCCACCCATTCATCTGTGCTATCACCCCATTCCCACCTGCACTAGCCCATGCGGGGAGTAATCTAGAGATTACAACCTTGGAGGTTCTTCTCTTTAGCCTTTTTCCTTGAAGGAGGAACTTGTGTAATGCAGTAACGTTCTGAGAATCTGCTATTCCTGTTGTTGGGACATCTGAGTCCCAGTCCCTGCACTCCCCTTAACCTCACCAAAGCCCCAATTTCTCTACTCTCCTTAATCTCACTAAGTTTGTTTTAAAAAATATATATACTACTTTGTAACTTCGTGGGGTTGGGCAGAGAACTAAGAGTGTAGAGCTATTAACATCAACACTCCAAAAAAAAAATGCTAGTCTGGCACCAGTGAAGTCACAGGCCTGCTGGATTAATGTAGTTTTACTGTAACAGTGATAGATGATGAAGTAAAATAGGTTTAAATAGGTTTCTTAAGACTGGAATTCTGTGATTCAGACACTTGATTTGTGATTATTTTAGAAATGATCATTGCAAGCATTATTTTGGGATTTGTACTTGATGAAAGCCTCCTCTTCCTTCAGCTGTTGAAGATTCAGTCAGAATGTTCTCACAAATTAGTGTTTTTGCATTGTAATTATCTTGTTACTACTGCTAATGTAAAAGTAAACTTGGCTGGATTAACAGGAGCTCTCTGGAATGCAATGTTAGTTTTTAAATATTGTCTTGAGTAGTTTGAACTGTCATTTGTGGACTTCAGCTCTAGTGACTGTGATTTTTGTAAAATACTAGGTATCAAGCTGGATGGTTCCCATTCAGGCAGGATGCACCAAATGGACATCCAGCAAATCAACCAGCAGACTTCAACCAGGAAGCACAGGAGGATAATGCCCTTGAAGTACATGAAATGGTGAGTTTGAAACAAATATTTCAGTGTAGCCATTGTAAATCCTAGATACACCAGTGTGAATTCATAGCACATGTAGGTCTCCACTTTACTATTTAATGTGGAAATGGGGTGCTAGTTTATAAATATGTGCACTGGATACCCAAGGTGATGTATGATGATACTATGAAGGATGTGCTTAAAGCATGACAAATTAGCAGAAATTGATGTCTCACTTCCCCATCTGGATCAGCATGCTGAAAACAGTATCCAGATAAATTTGTATTTGTGCCATATACTGATGGATTAAAAATCTTCCAAAGTCTGGCCTTAGTGCTGTAATCGAAAACTACAAAACCATAGCAAAGAGAATTAAGAGGAAAAAGGGGTAGGGGTGAATTTGTGATCTGTATGAAGCTTTCGTTCACGATGTAAAGCAGAGAGGTATTTTATAATAGCAACATGAATGATGAAATCAGCCCAGAGTGTTTCACGCAGGAAATGGAGTCTCCTAATGACACTTCTGTGATGGGCATCTCTCACATTTGAATGTTTCTGCTAAACCATCTTTATAGAGAGTTTGTGAATCTGCAGGTTGAACCATGTCACTATAAATCTTTGAAGGTTGGTATTATTGGCCCACTTTGGGATTTTCCTGTGAGGGGTGGAATAGCCCAGCGTGTACAACACTTTGAACGTTGTGGGTCAGCACCCTCAGTGCAGGCAGTACTGCGCTCATCGTAACCAGCTGTGCTTTGCTTTCCAGGAGCGTCTCATGGACGAAGGTCTGGATGACGATAGCTGGGAGAGTGGCGACAGTGGTGACAGTGGAGATGACACCACGGAAAGCGCAGGAGGGGCAGAGCCCCCTGGTTTCATGGCTTCAGCATGGTCATTCGTCACCACCTTCTTCACCTCTCTCATTCCTGAAGGTCCCCCTCAAGTTGGCAACTAGGACATGCAGTGGACTTCTCAACTTTGCTGCTCCCTACAGTTGTATATTTAAGTGACACTTGCTGAAAAGAAACTCCAAACACCTCAGATGTGGAAGTGTGCCCAACCCTTTTTTTTTTGCATTGCTATTGCTGCTGCAGTCCCCATGGGGTTCAGTTTGTTGAGTTGTTCTCCAGATCAAATCATCCTTTGATTGCGCCCAACATTTAGCATGCACTAATGAAAATTCCTACATGAAGAGAAAATGAAATTGAAAGGAAATTGCATATTTTTCTTTGGGTTTTTTTGTTATAACTGTCACCAGCTGTTATTGTGGTCATGGTGGTGGAGATACATAAATGGAACAGTTCTTGCTGGTTGACACTTGGATAAGGAGGAATCTGGTTAACATTACATTTTTTGGCTGACTTGTAAGGATACACGTGCAATCTAAATTTGCTAACATATCAGTCACACATGGCATTACTTTTTTGGCTTCAGCATTTTTCATTGGTTGCCAGCCTAAGGCTCTGGAACAGTTTCCTGGCACAATGTTGCTGGCTATTGACTGGTTAGTTTGGATTTTGAAGCTCAGTTGGCTTCATTTGATTTGTATTTTGATCTGAGTTTGAGGTAATTTCCCCTCTCCTCCTCCCCACCAGATATTTTACCCGATCCCTGGGTTTGTGCTTACTGGTAGCAGTAAACAATTTCATCTCAACTTCGATCACTTGACACTCTGGGGCTTACATGAAAAAAAGCTGTAGTTTGGGATTTCAGAGACAAATCCAATGTAATTTGTACTTGTTATATACATACTTTTTAAAATTGCTTTTACATTTTAAAAACTCATTTTAGAATTGTATATTTTACTACTTTGCCTTTTGGGCATTGAAGGCATAACTGCTCAATTGGCGGTTTTCATTTGGAGATGGCTAGAGATGGTGATGTAACTCGTGCATATGTTACTGATGTAGTGGAAGTGTGAGAGCATAGCAGTGTAAATACATGATCTGTTTGAGTGTTCCCAGCCTGAACAGCAATAAATGCTACATATAGGATTAGCAGCACTGTTTGGTACTTCAGAAGGCCAAATAAACTCGGTGTCTGCAGCATGCTAACATACTTTTAACAATAGTGTCACAGCGAAATACTGTTTGCTAGGGGGGAAAAGCAAATAATGATTATTTGAATAAACATTGACACATGCATATAGTATCGCATGAAAGGGCCATATACCCTCAGTGTTTTGTTATAACTGAAATTCATAACCTCCCTGAACTGGGAAGGAACTTTCTCTATTTGTCCCGTTAAGTGTACTAAGAATGGTACAAAGGGCATGTAGGGGTGCCCAGCATTATTACTGGATTCACAAGCACACCTGTGTTATTCATTAAAGAACATGCATTTGGATCACACTGCAGCAGGAGTTTAAATAAAAGTAAAACTAGAGTAAAGCTGGCAACAGGTGATTATGGTCATGAAACTGTTGAGTTATTGTAAAAACAGGTGTCTCACTAATAATCTGAGAAAAGGAAATCTGCCACCCTTGCCTACTTTGGTGATTTTGCCTGCGTGATTTAAACACTTCAATGTGGATCTCTCTCAACTGATCTTTAAGTTCACTTAATGTCATCAAGTCCAAGGACTAGGTGTAGGTGGGCAACGATGCCAGTGTAGTCCACATCCTGACTAATAAAAATGTGTCCTAAATTAATATCTTTGGTCCCTCAGATTTTCTCCGAAGGCTGGGTGCACCTGGCGTGTCTTGGGCAAGTGTTTCTGGTTCCTATGGCCTATTTCTGCTGTTGCTCAGTGTCAAGGTTCCTCATCCACTTCAGTCTCCTCCCTTGACAGCTAGTAAGCAGAAAGCTTTCATTTCACCCCATGTACTTGATCATCAAGTCACGCGGAGGTAAAATTTTAGCCTCTTTTACAGGAACCAGTTGTGTCTGCTCTACAGTTTTACATTCAGTGGATCACTGAAATTTTGTTGCTGCTGCAATTTATCTTAATTTGTAAATAAATTTCCACTTTATTTTAGTCCAGTATAGTGTCATGGAATTCCATGTCTGAGTTGTTATATATATATATATATATCACTGCATCAAGTTTTGTTGTGCCAAATTTCATTTCTATACATCTGACCTGTTTGAAGAACTGAAGGTGGGAGAAGGCCTCTTTTACATTTACCAATCACGGCCATTAACTGCTCTGTTCCTGAAATGAGATTGATGAGAATGCATCAACTTTTTTAGGGTAGTATCTATATGCAGAAGTAAAATAAGCACGTGTCTTTTTAACTATATTCCTTTTGTAGCTACAAAAGTAGCTGTGTGATATTTTAGGAAAGCTAAATGTTTGTATTTCTTTATTTCCATTATTTAGCTAGAAACTTTTGTCTGGAAGCTACAGGTGCATTTTCCCTATATAATGTATACAGCCAGCTCCCACAGGCAAAAGAAAATAATGACCAGGCATTTTGTGTTGCCTTTTACATCAGTTTAGACAGGGACTTAGTTCCTCATCCCCTGCTACAGCAGCACACATTCAGAACTCCACACAAATCCAAGTTGTTGATTCTAGTCTGTCTGTCATAAAGATCCTCAAACTAAATTTGACAATAAACCAAAGGAGGCACCAGGATGTGGAAAACGAACACCTCAGATCAGTGTCTGTGGGAGAAGAAACAGTTCTCTTTAAGGTCAAACTCCCTTGGTGAACTCGAGGAAAGAAAAAAAAAGCCTGGTCTCTCAGGCAGTGGCTCTCCTAGTCATGCCACCCACTATCGTTGTCAGAGACCCAGGTTCATTCCTAACTTCAGGTGCTGTCTGGAGTTTGCACGTTCTCCCTGTGACTGCATGTGTTTCTCCTGGGTGCTCCAGTTTCTAACCACATCCCAAAGGCATGTGGTTTGGCTGTTGTAAATTGCCCCCCCATGTGTGAGGGGTAGAATGTGGGGAGAATTAAATGAAATTGATATAAATGAATGGCTTCTGGTCAGCATGAACTTGAAGGGCCAGAGGACTTTTTTTCTGTGTTGTATATTTGTCAGTTAAATTTAGTTAAAGATTTGGTGAATATTAATGGGGTATGGCCAGGGCTTGGTTCTAGGCATTTAGGGCATGATTGCCAATGGGTGGATAATAGACTGAATTGATTGCTTTGTGACCAAGTTTGCAGATAATACAAAGATAGGTGGAGAGTCAGGCAGTGTGGAGGAAGCAGAGAGTCTGCAAAAGTACTTGGACAGATTTGAAGAATGGACAATTAGGTAGCAGACGGAATAGAGTACAGGGAAGTGTACAATCATGCACTTTCATAAAAAGGAATAAAGGAATTCTAAATAAGGAACACATTCAGAAATCAGAGGTGCAAGGGGACTTGAGTCGTCATGCAGGATTCTGTAAAGGTTAACTTGCAGTTTGCCTTGATAGTAAGGAAGGCAAATGCATGCTAGCATTCATTCTGAGAGTAGAATATAATGCTGAGGCTTTAAAGTCATACTGCACTTGGAGTATTGACAGCAGTTTTGGGCCTCTTATCATGCAGCCATAGGAGAGGCCAGAGGTTGTTTATGAGACTGATCCAAGGAATGAAAGAGTTCATGTTTGGGGAATGTGTGATGTCTCTGGGCCTGTACTTAACTGGAGTTTCAAAGAATGTGGGGAGGTCTCATTGAAACCTTTTGAATATTGAAGGGCCTAGACAGAGTGGATGTGGAGAGGATGTTTCCTATAGTGGGGAAGTCTAGGACCAGAAATCCTAGAGGACGTCCCTTTAGAAAAGAGATGAGGAATTTCTTTAGCTGGAGGGTGGTGAGTCTATAATTCATTCAGACAATCGACTGTGGAGGCCAGGTATTGGACATAGTTAAAGGTTGATAGGTTCTTGATTAGTAAAAGCGTCAAAGGTTATGGGGAGAAGACGGGGGAATGGGGTTGAGATGAATAATAAATCCGGCATGATGGAGCAGATTTGATGGGCTGAAAGTCTTAATTCTGCTCCTATGTCTTATGGCCTTGTCATAGATCCAACTCTTGTTCCTATCAGCCCCTTGAGCCTCTGAGGTTGCACCCCATCTACTTTCCTGTCCTCCTCTCTGCATTACACTTGCAGATTTATGTGTCTACAGAGTCTTCTGGTGCAATGAGTTCCAAAGGCCCTCAACCTTCCAAAGAATAAATTCTTCCTCATCCTCCTTAAATGGAGCCCACTTGTTCTGAAATTATGCCTTCTGCTCTTGGACATCCATGAAAATGTCTGCACTGCATTTACTGTAAAGCCCCCTAAGAACCATGTGTTTCAATAGAATCACTTCTTCTGGAAGGGTAACTTAAGTTTTCAGATGCCACAAAGGTTGGTAGTGCTGTGATAGTGTGAAAGGTGTCATAGGTTATAACGGGGCATTCACAGGATGCAGAGATGGCCTGAGAAGTGGAAGATGGAGTTTAATCTGGAAAAATTTGGAAGGTCAATCTCGAAGGCAGATTACAGGGTTTAATGACAGGATTACTAGCAGTTTGGGTGGAAGAGCAGAAAGATCTTGGGGTCCACATCCATAGATCCCTTAAAGTCGCTATGCAAGCTGATATGGTGATCAAGTTGTCCTTCGTTAGTTGGGGGATTGAGTTTAACAGCCAGGTAATGTTGCAGCTCCATAAAACTGTCTTTACACCACACTTGGAGTATTGTTCAGGTCTTGTTGCCTCTCGCGACAGTGAGAGTAGGAATGCGATGAGGTGGAAGATAAATGCGTGGCTGAGGGATTGGAGCAGGGGGCAGGGATTCAAGTTTTTGGATCATTGGGACCTCTTTTGGCGCAGGTGTGACCTGTACAAAAAGGACGGGTTACACTTAAATCCTCGGGGGACCAATATCCTGGCAGGGAGATTAGCGGGGGCTACTGAGGTGACTTTAAACTAGAATGGAGGGGGGGTGGGAATCAAATTAAAGCGGCTAGGTGTGAGGAGGTTAGTTCACAACAGAGGGATGGGAACCAGTGCAGAGAGACAGAGGGGTGTAAAGTGAGCGTAGAAGCAAAAAGTACAAAGGGGAAAAGTAAAAGTGGCAGGCCGACAAATCCAGGGCAAGCATTAAAAAGGGCTAAGAGAGTTGTAAAAGAGTGCCTGAAGGCTTTATGTGTCAATGCAAGGAGCATTCGTAATAAGGTGGATGAATTGAAAGTGCAGATTGTTATTAATGATTATGATATAGTTGGGATCACAGAGACATGGCTCCAGGGTGACCAGGGATGGGAGCTCAACGTTCAGGGATATTCAATATTCAGGAGGGATAGACACGAAGGAAGGGGAGGTGGGGTGGCGTTGCTGGTTAAAAAAGAGATTAACGCAATAGAAAGGAAGGACATAAGCCGGGAAGATGTGGAATCGATATGGGTAGAGCTGCGTAACACTAAGGGGCAGAAGACGCTGGTGGGAGTTGTGTACAGGCCACCTAACAGTAGTAGTGAGGTCGGAGATGGTATTAAACAGGAAATTAGAAATGTGTGCAATAAAGGAACAGCAGTTATAATGGGTGACTTCAATCTACATGTAGACTGGGTGAACCAAATTGGTAAAGGTGCTGAGGAAGAGGATTTCTTGGAATGTATGCGGGATGGTTTTTTGAACCAACATGTCGAGGAACCGACTAGAGAGCAGGCTATTCTGGACTGGGTTTTGAGCAATGAGGAAGGGTTAATTAGCGATCTTGTCGTGAGAGGCCCCTTGGGTAAGAGTGACCATAATATGGTGGAATTCTTCATTAACATGGAGAGTGACGTAGTTAATTCAGAAACAAAGGTTCTGAACTTAAAGAGGGGTAACTTTGAAGGTATGAGACATGAATTAGCTAAGATAGACTGGCAAATGACACTTCAAGGATTGACGGTGGATATGCAATGGCAGGCATTTAAAGGTTGCATGGATGAACTACAACAATTGTTCATCCCAGTTTGGCAAAAGAATAAATCAAGGAAGGTAGTGCACCCGTGGCTGACAAGAGAAATTAGGGATAGTATCAATTCCAAAGAAGTAGCATACAAATTAGCCAGAGAAAGTGGCTCACCTGAGGACTGGGAGAAATTCAGAGTTCAGCAGAGGAGGACAAAGGGCTTAATTAGGAAGGGGAAAAAAGATTATGAGAGAAAACTGGCAGAGAACATAAAAACGGACTGTAAAAGCTTTTATAGATATGTAAAAAGGAAAAGACTGATAAAGACAAATGTAGGTCCCCTGCAAACAGAAACAGGTGAATTGATTATGGGGAGCAAGGACATGGCAGACCAATTGAATAATTACTTTGGTTCTGTCTTCACTAAGGAGGACATAAATAATCTTCCAGAAATAGTAAGGGACAGAGGGTCCAGTGAGATGGAGGAACTGAGCGAAATACATGTTAGTAGGGAAGTGGTGTTAGGTAAATTGAAGGGATTGAAGGCAGATAAATCCCCAGGGCCAGATGGTCTGCATCCCAGAGTGCTTAAGGAAGTGGCCCAAGAAATAGTGGATGCATTAGTGATAATTTTTCAAAACTCGTTAGATTCTGGACTAGTTCCTGAGGATTGGAGGGTGGCTAATGTAACCCCACTTTTTAAAAAAGGAGGGAGAGAGAAACCGGGGAATTATAGGCCGGTTAGCCTAACGTCGGTGGTGGGGAAACTGCTGGAGTCAGTTATCAAGGATGTGATAACAGCACATTTGGAAAGCGGTGAAATGATCGGACAAAGTCAGCATGGATTTGTGAAAGGAAAATCATGTCTGACGAATCTCATAGAATTTTTTGAGGATGTAACTAGTAGAGTGGATAGGGGAGAACCAGTGGATGTGGTATATTTGGATTTTCAAAAGGCTTTTGACAAGGTCCCACATAGGAGATTAGTGTGCAAACTTAAAGCACACGGTATTGGGGGTAAGGTATTGGTGTGGGTGGAGAATTGGTTAGCAGACAGGAAGCAAAGAGTGGGAATAAACGGGACCTTTTCAGAATGGCAGGCGGTGACTAGTGGGGTACCGCAAGGCTCAGTGCTGGGACCCCAGTTGTTTACAATATATATTAATGACTTGGATGAGGGAATTAAATGCAGCATCTCCAAGTTTGCGGATGACACGAAGCTGGGTGGCAGTGTTAGCAGTGAGGAGGATGCAGGGTGACTTGGATAGGTTGGGTGAGTGGGCAAACTCATGGCAGATGCAATTTAATGTGGATAAATGTGAAGTTATCCACTTTGGTGGCAAAAATAGGAAAACAGATTATTATCTGAATGGTGGCCGATTAGGAAAAGGGGAGGTGCAACGAGACCTGGGTGTCATTATACACCAGTCATTGAAAGTGGGCATGCAGGTACAGCAGGCGGTGAAAAAGGCGAACGGTATGCTGGCATTTATAGCGAGAGGATTCGAGTACAGGAGCAGGGAGGTACTACTGCAGTTGTACAAGGCCTTGGTGAGACCACACCTGGAGTATTGTGTGCAGTTTTGGTCCCCTAATCTGAGGAAAGACATCTTTGCCATAGAGGGAGTACAAAGAAGGTTCACCAGATTGATTCCTGGGATGGCAGGTCTTTCATATGAAGAAAGACTGGATGAACTGGGCTTGTACTCGTTGGAATTTAGAAGATTGAGGGGGGATCTGATTGAAACGTATAAGATCCTAAAGGGATTGGACAGGCTAGATGCAGGAAGATTGTTCCCGATGTTGGGGAGGTCTAGAACGAGGGGTCACAGTTTGAGGATAGAGGGGAAGCCTTTTAGGACCGAGGTTAGGAAAAACTTCTTCACACAGAGAGTGGTGAATCTGTGGAATTCTCTGCCACAGCAAACTGTTGAGGCCAGTTCATTAGCTATGTTTAAAAGGAAGTTAGATATGGCCCTTGTGGCTACAGGGGTCAGGGGGTATGGAGGGAAGGCTGGGTTCTGAGTTGGATGATCAGCCATGATCATAATAAATGGCGGTGCAGGCTCGAAGGGCCGAATGGCCTACTCCTGCACCTATTTTCTATGTTTCTATGTTTCTATTATAGGAAGGATTTAGAAGTTTTGGGCAGGGTGCAGAGGAGATTTGGCAGGATGTTGCTTGGGTTCGAGAGCATAGCTTGCCGGGAAAGGTTTAGTGAGCAAGGGTATTTCTCTTCGGAGCGAATGAGGGTGATAAATGATGTAACCCAGGTTAAATAAACCCAAATTTGTAATATTAGAAATTTCTACCCGCGGAGGGATGAAAAGGAAGTTTGCCGATTTTTTAAAAAAATTGGAAAAAACGCTATGCGAAGGAGGGACGGGCTGTACTCAACTGACAAGAAACGCAGCATCAAATAGAAACTGAAGACATGAACCGTTAGGAGTAGAATTAGTAGTGAGTATTTTAACCCTACTAACTTGAAACCCCTGGAGAAGAAACAACAGCGGTAAGAGATTTATTGAAGCTGCAGCTATAACGAGACAATATCGGCAGAGACCAGTGCCCAAAATGCCTACTCGGGAATTAGTTCTGCAAAATCAAATTTTGTACAAGTTTGTGAATTGACTTACTATGGATGATCAACTATTTCATCTAACGAACCAAGACGGCAAGCCACCCGGGTGACGAACCAGTGCGTGAACGAAATGTGTAATGACGCGGAGGATTTAATACAATTGGATGTATAAGTTTATTTTCATACGAGTAATCCGAATTTGATTTTCTGCGAGAACTGATTATTTTTGCACAGACTTTGATAAGTTACTGAATGAGATTTACTTTGTTTAAGAGTTACAATGTTGGAGAATTGTCGTGAAAGGAGTTAAACTGTGTATATATAATATTTGAATTTAAACTTGCAGATATACTGTCTGGAACTGAAAATGAAGTTAACTATATTACTTGAGAATAGGAATTGTATTTGTTTTTTCTAACTAACTAGTGATAAGTAAAAAGGAAAGTTTAGTCTGTAAGCTTTTAAATAGGGAATAACACTAGACCTAATTAGAGAAATTGGAGTGACGAAAGTTATTTCAATGAATATCACTGATTCTAATTAAAACGGAATTTGTTGTGGTTTGATAATCTAAGATTTGGAACGTAAGCAGAATATTTGAATTTTGAATTGTTCTTGCTCATGTAAATATTTTGTACATACTGTGTTTTTCTTATAAACAAAACCTTATTTCCAGAAGTGTGTAGTTTCTATTCACTGCCTCCTTCCGATCCCTGGATTCTTCTGATGGCCTATTAGCACCCAGTGTAATTTGATTTTCTCTAAAGAAGGCGACGACTAGTCACTCACGACAAGACTGATGCTACACAGGTGTTACAATGAGGGTAGAGGTGTCTGAGATGAAAAGAAGCATGGATAATGGCCTTTTTCCCAGGACGGAAATGGCCATTATGATATGTAATTTTAGAGAGATTGAAGGAAGGTAGGGTGGAATGCCAGGGGTAATGTTTTACACAGTGGCTGCTGGTGGAACGCCCTGCCAGTATTGGTGATAGAGGCAGATATGTTAGGGACAGTTAAAGACTCTTAGCACTCCATTTTTCTTGCATCTATGTGAGAAGAAAGGGTTAAATTGATCTTTAGTTTAAAAGGTTGACACAGCATCATGGGGCAAAGGATCTGTACTGTTCTATGTTCTCAACACCCTTAACCCAACTTAGAAATTGCTTTTACAGGGAAAGTTGACTATCTACCTAGGATCAGTCTTGTAAATCTTCCCTGAACTGAATCTATTGATAATAAAGATATCTTTAAATGAGGGGATCAAGCTGAAGAAGTGTCTCCCTAATAAACTTGAATGTGATTCTCCACTCACACTCCAAATCTTTTCGTAATTTAAGATTGTCATTCTTCAGTACATGAGTGTAAAGGAGAACAAAATTATTGTTACTCCAAATCCAGTATGGCAGAAAAATACAATAAGCATTTTAAAATGCAATAAATATTTTAAAAAGCAATTATTGTTGTATTTAAATATTGGCTTTCTGAAGTTTTCCATTATCTTTGCCAATTTGTGCTGCACCATACACTGGATACCTGAATTCCCTGTAATACAAGTCGCAAATCTGCCATAGAAGATAAAGGTGTGCAGCTATGGGTGAGGGAGGTAGTGCTGGGCATAATGGCATGAATGACAACATTGTGAAACTAGGAAGTAATAGGGATTTAATGTTTGAAACCTGTGTAAGACAATGAGCTTCAATTTGATGAACTAACCTTGTGAGAGTTAGGAGTGCCAGGGGTTTCATGGAAGACCAACCAGAGTACATGTGCTACTTTAATCTGGAGATACCAGTTTCTGCAGCAGACATATTGGTTAGGAGACAGTTTGTAATGGAGCTGAAATGATGCCTTGCTGACAGATGCTGCTTGATCCCCTGATTTCTCCAGCAGTTTGGTTTTGTTTGCTCCTGGTTCCATATCCACTTTGGTTCTTCAGAGAGAATAATCTTTCTGTAGCAACTACTGCTCCCAGTGGAGGGCAGTGTGGTCGTAAGAAACAGGCTCCTGGTTTGTGTTGTGTTGAGCACCATTAATGAAAGCAGCCCAGCCAGTGAGGGATGAAGATAAGGCACAGAGCAGTACAGTGTGGATGCAGGCCTTTCAGCCCAATGAGTACATGCTGACCACCGTGTCCATCCAGTTGGTCCCAGTTTCCTGTGCTAGGCCAATAACCCTCTAAGCCCCACCCTTTCATGTACCTATCCAGCACTTCATAAATAATCCTATTGTGCCTGCCTCAATCATTTCCTGTGGTAGCTCATTTCATATACTCACCATCTTCTGCATGGAAAAAGTTGCCTCTCCGGTCCCTCTTAAATCTTTCACTCGATATCTATGTCCCCTACATTTGGACTCCCTTGCCCTGGGGAAAACACTGTTACTGTCCAGCTCATGTATTCTTCTGAGGGAAAAATATAGAAATGTGTTAAATTGGTAAATTTAAACTGCTGAATGTGTTTATTGTTGTCACATGTACTGAGGTACAGAGGAAAAACTTGTATGAACAGTATACAAGGCAAGTGCTTCACTACGTTGATGCATGTGACAATGTCAACTTAAATGTACTAATTTCAAACAGTTTTCCTCATCTGTTCCAAGGAATAAAGATCCAGTTTTGCCAATTTCTCATTATAACTTGAGCCCTTTCATCCTGCCAACATCTTCACAAATGTTTTCTGCATTCTTTCCATTTTAACTACATCTTTCCTATAAGAGGGTGACCATTATTAGGAGACTCCTTTATTAGGAGTTTGAAGAGATTTGGCATGTCAACAAATACACTCAAAAACTTCTATATATGTACCATGGAGAGCATTCTGACAGGCTGCATCACTGCCTGGTGTGGAGGGGGTACTACACAGGACCAAAAGAAGCTGCAGAAGGTTGTAAATCTAGTCAGCTCCATTTTGGGCACTAGCCTACAAAGTACCCAGGACATCTTTAGGGAGCAGTGTCTCAGAAAGACAGCATCCATCATTAAGGATCCCCAGCACCCAGGGCGTGCCCTTTTCTCACTGTTACCATCAGGTAGGAGATACAGAAGCCTGAAGGCACACACTGAGTGATTCAGGAACAGCTTCTTCCCCTTTGCCACCCGATTCCTGAATGGACTTTGAAGCTTTGGATACTACCTCACCTTTTTAATATACAGTATTTCTGTTTTTGCACATTTTAAATAATCTATTCAATAGGTGTAATTTACTTGTTTATTATTATGTTTTATTTATTATTACTTTTTTTCTGTCTCTGCTAGATTATGTATTGCATTGAACTGCTGCTGCTAAGTTAACAAATTTCATGTCACATGCCAGTGATAATAAATCTGATTCTGAAAATTGTAGGTAGAATTCCAAGTGTGGTTTCACCAGAAACTTGTAAAACTGCAACATAATGTCCTAACTCCTATCTCAATGCCCTAACTGATGAAAGTCAGGATGTTTAAATGTCTTTTACACCACCCCATTTATATCTGATGGCACTTTTAACAAACTATGCACTTGTACTCCTTTTTCCCTCTGTTTCATTATACTGGCAGGTACCCTACCGTTCATAGTATAAATCCTAGGATGGATTGATTTTCCAAAATGCATCACCACATACTTATCTGTATTGAAATCCATTTGCCATTCCTTGGCCCAGTTCAACTGATCAAGATCCCTCTGTAATCTACAATAACCTTCACTGTCAATAACACCTAATTTTGTGTCATCCACAAACATACTGATCAAACCTTGTATACTTGCATCCAAATCATTTATAGATAATGATTAACAAAGGTCCCAACGCTGACCCCTCTGGTACACCACTAGTCACTGGCCTCCTTTCTCAGAAACAGCCTTCAGCTGCTACCCTCTGCTTCCTACCTCTGAGCCAATTTTGAACGCAGCTAATTCGTTCTCCCTGATTCTATGGAACATTCTTCCAGACTAGCCTACTGTTTAGGGCTTTGATGTAGGCATTGCTGAAGTCCAAATAGACAAGATCCATGGCCCTTTCCTCGTCTACACTTTTTGTTACTCTTCCAAAAAAAAACTAAAAGGTTCATCAAGCATGGCTTTTCACGCACAACTATGCTGACTCCTCTTACTCTAACTCTGTCTATCCAAATGCTGGTAGATCCTATCTCTCATAATTGCCTGCAGTAACTTCCCCACTACTGGTGTCATGCTGACTGGCCTGTAGTTACCCGGTTTGTCCTTGCTATCCTTCTTAATAACATTAGCTACATTCCAGTCTTTAGAAGCTTCACCAGTATTTAATGATAAAGCAACTATTTCTGCAAGGACCTTCATAATTTCTCCAGCCTTTCACAAATTCCAAGGATACACTTGATCAAGCCACTTAATATGACATAAGGCTGCAAATTCCTCCTTTCTGTTAATAGAAATGTCCTCTAAAGCCTCACCTGTTTCCCTTATGTCTTGAGCAACCATGATGTTTTCTTCAGTAAATACCAAGGATAAATACTCAATAAATACCCTACCAATTTCTCGGCAGCCCTGCTGATCTCTAAGGGGACCTACTCACTCCCTGGCCACCTTTTTTCTCTTAATATAGCTATAGACCCTCTAGGAATTTTCCTTAACCCTACCTGCCAGATCCATCCTGATTTCCCTCCTAAGAGTATTCTTAATCTTTTTATAGTCATCAAGGGATTCAGTCATCCCTGACCTCCTAAACCTAATGTACACTTGTTTACTTTATCTTGACCAGAACTTCAGTATCTATCGTCAGCCAAGATTACCTAAACAGGCCAGATTCACCCTTCATCCTAACAGACACTTGCTGCTACTGCACTGATATCACAATGTTAAAATCCTCTCACTTGCTATTTGTTCCTTTCCCTACAAACAGGCTCACCCAATCGACTTCTATTAGATACTCAAACAAGAGAAAATCTGCAGATGCCAGAAGTCCGAGCAACACACACAATATGCTGGAGGAACTCAGCAGGCCAGCAGCATCTATGGGGAAAAAAGTGCAGTCAATGTTTCAGGCCGAAACACTGCGGCAGGTCTGGAGAAAAAAAAGCTGAGGAGTATATTTGAAAGGTGGGGGAAAGGGAGAGAGAAACACCAGATGATAGGTGAAACTTGGAGGGGGAGGGATGAAGCAAAGAGCTGGGAAGTTGATTGGTGAAAGAGATAGAAGGCCATGGAAGAAAGTAAAAAGGAGGAGGGGAAGGGGAGAGGAGGAGGAGGACCAGGGAGAGGTGATGGGTGGGCAAGGAAGTAAAGTGAGAGAGGGACAAGGTAATGGGAAATGGTGAAGGGTGGAGGGGAGGCATTACTGGAAGTTTGATAAATTCATGTTCATGCCATTAGGTTGGAGGCTAGTCAAACAGAATATAAGATGTTGTTCCTCCAACCTAAGCGTTACCTTAACCTGACAGCAGAGGAGGTCATGGATGGACATATTGGAATGGGAAGTGGAATTAAAATGGGGGGCTACGGGGAGATTCTACTTGTTCTGGCGGGCGGAGCATAGATGCTTGGCGAAGCGGTCTCTCAATCTACATCAGGTCTCCGCTTGCAAGGATAAGTGCCAGGAGGGAGATCAGTGGAAATTAGATTCTACGTAATTTCCTCAAACTACCCCTGCCCTAACCTGTGTACATTGCCATCATTATCTTGGTCACTAAAGCCAAAATGCTCCCTCCCCTGATTAACCTGTTAATTGCCCTGCTTCGTTCCCTACGGGAAGGTCAACTGTCACACTCTCCTGAGTAGTGGAGAACTTTTCAGGACACATTCCACAAATTCCACCCTGTCCAGGCCCTTAACACTGCACAGTCCAGTCAAGACGAAGGAAATTAAAATTTCCCACCATTACAAGCCTACTATTCTAACAATTACGAGCAATTTCTCCACACACCTGCTCCTCAAGATTCTGCTGACTATTGCAGTTTCTAGAATGGTTGTTGTTTGGCGTCCATCTGTCTTGAAGGACAATGGGTGATGATCGTCATCATCACAAGCCTGGGCGGAAGGTATGGAGATCCCGAGATGCCCAGTCATCAAGATCCGCTCTTTCTCCCCACCTTTATTGTGCCCTGCCTATCCTGATTACTAAACTTTCTCTCGCTAGCTACTGCTTCATCCCACGACTTGCTCCTGGTCAGAGTCACACCTCACCCTGCCAATCGAGATTAACCCTTTTGTATTGCATTAGTAAAATTTCCTGCAGGAATATTTTGTCCCTCTCTGGTTCAGATGCAACCTGCCCCTCTTGCACATTTCACCTCTAGCCCAGAAAAGATCGCAATGGCCCAAGAACCTGAAACCTCCCCCGTTCTGAACCCTCACCACCATCAAATTTTCTGCCGCTGCTTTTACTCCTTGACCCTGGCACCAGTGAGGCAACTCAATCCTGACCTTTCTTCTTTGGCCACAACATCTCCTGTCTCTTCCTCTGGTTTTCAAGCGTCCTAGCACTATTGTCTTGTCTGACTGCACCCTTTCCCTGAGTCTCAGAGACTTGAACTACTGCTACCCCCTAAAAGAACATTTCCCTCTACCTGGTTGCACTTCCCACAGATGTAGCCAACAGGGAGACCCTGACTTCCCATATATCATAGGAGAGGTATTCCACTGCCCTGACTACCATCCTGCCTGTACTCAAACAAGGATTAAGGATTAACTCTGTCAATAGGACATAAAATAGAGCCAGAACTCAGCTAACAGGATATCAGAATAAGGCCAGAGATCAGCCAATACGGCATAAGAATAAGGCCAGAGATCAGCTAGTAGGGCATGATATTAAGACCAGAACTCAAGGTACACTAAATGGACAATAAAAAAATGTTTGGCAGCAAAGAGTATCTGTGAATGATTGATATGACAAAGGCTCACATTTTTTGCAGATGGTACAACTAGATTTTAATGCAAATTTCTTGATCTTGGCATTGGTATCAAGGCCCCAGCTGCCTTTAACAGGGTGTGGATAGCTGTCTCTTTTAAATGCTGCAGTCTTCCTGGGTGAAAATGGTCCCATGGGTGCCATTGGGAGGAAATTCAAGGACTTAGAACCAGTGATGATGAAGAGTTGGTGATATATTTCCAAGTCAGGATGTCATGCTACTTGGAGGGGAACCTGCAGATGGTGGTGCTTCCTGCACTTGCTGCCCTTGTCCTTCTTGGTGGTGGAGGTGGTGGGTTAGGGAGGTAGTATCGGGCGAATAACTGCAGTGCATTTTGTAGACTGCAGTGCACTGCAACTTCTGTGTGATGGCGTGGAAGTTCAGTGTGGTTAAGCTGCTAATGAGCGGCTACCAGGTAAGTGGGCAGCTTTGTCCAGAATGATCTCAGGCGGATTGAGTTATTGGAGCTGCACTTGTTCAGGGAAGTGGCAATATTTTCAACATGCTCTGGACTTGTACCTTGTAGATGGCGGTAAGAACTTGGGGTGTCAGGGCTGAGTCACTCCCTCGAGGCCACGCAGCCTCCATCCTGCGCTTACAGCCACGTCATTCATGTGGCTGGTTTGGTAGAATTTCTGGTTGACCTTGTGCCCAAAGGTTGATGGTGGAGCAAATGGTGTCAAGTGTAGGTGGATAACCTCTTTTGTTAGATATGGTCAATGTCTTGACAGGCACATTGCCAGATTCTTCTTGGGCACTGGTATTATTGAAGACTGCCGAAGCAGGTGGGTACCTCTGAATGCCTAAGCAAGAGGTTAAAGGTATCAGTGAACTCTCCAGCCAGTTAATCAGCACAGGCCTTCAGCATTCAGCCATCTGGGCCAGGTACTTTCCCATGGGCACCCTCCTGAAAGATGCTCTCCTGTTAGCCTCAGAGACTGTAATTACAGGGCTGTCAGGGGCTGTGGAAGTTTGTGAAGGTGCATCTACATTTTGTCCGTAAAAGTGAGCATTAAAGGAACTGAGCTCATCTGGGAACCTAATTATTGTTGCTTTCTATGTTCCTTGGTTTTGCTTTATATCAGGTGATAGCGTTCAAACCTTGCCACAGCTGCCGAGCATCCTTCTGTGATTCCAGATCTCTTGTGCTTTACTTAGTCACCAGACGGGAATGCCACTGATCTTTTCCTCAGCAGATTGCAGATCTCTTGGTTCATCCAGAACTTCTGGTTGGGGAAGACTCTAAGTGATTTTGTGGGGACATACTCATCCATGACTGACTTTATAAAGTCCACGACAACCGTGGCGTATTCGTTCAGATCCTCTGATGAGTCCTTGAACACGGCGCAGTCCACTGACTCGAAGCAATCTGGTAGCCGCTCCTCTGCCTCCTGTGACCACCTCTTCATTGTCCTCACTTCTAGAGCCTTGCTCTTCAGCTTCTGCCTGTATGCAGGTAGAAAGAGGACAGACAAATGGTCGGATTTCCCAAAGTGCGGTCTAGGGCTGGAATGGTAGCCATTCCTTATGGTGGTATAGCAGTGCTCAAGTGTGCTGATAATCCGGTAGAGATTTCTTCAAACAAGCCAGGTTGATGTCCTCAGCAATGATTTGAAAGGCATTGGGGTAGGCTGTTTATTGTTTGATTATTGCTGTTCTCAATACCTCGACTACATGCTTAACTTGCCTTAGATAATTCTCTTTCAAGTATGGTTTGCTGATTTCAAAGTCACACTTATGATTCATTGCCCAGATGTTGAACGTGTGCATCCCAAGCTCATCACACCTGGCAGAGGAGAGAGAGCTACTAATGAAACTACTGTTGATGGACTTCAATAAAAATAACTAATAAGGAAAGTGGAAATCAGCAATAGTAACTCATGGCTACAGTTCAGATGGATATAAATCTTTATGACTGGAGAAGCAGGACTGAAATTCATTTGAAAATGTAATAAAATGATCAAGGATTTGAATAGACTGGGCCAGATGGTGACATATTCCTGTTTCCAATATGTCTAGGAATGATGATTGAGAAGCCTAAGGTTTGAGTTTGCAGCCACCCACTGATTTCACTTTGTCATCTGGAAATGATAACTTCTGTCGAGCAGTAGGGTCAAGAAGTTACGTTTCTCTGGTGCAGTGATATCTGGATGAAACTCCCAATACATCAGAACTTGGATCCTATGTGACACGTGGAAAGCAACAAGAACTATATTTGTTTCTGCAAAGTTTCAAAGGCTGTGGATGACATGAACCATGGCTATTGGCTGGCAAAGATAAGGGTGTTTGTAAAGAGAAGAATCCATATATAGAGAAGCAAAAGTCAGGGAGAAAAGAAGAGGCTAAGGAGAGAGCCAAAAGTGAATATTGGAGCAGTGAAGGAGGGATTAAAATGAGATGAAAGGGCAGAGAGATAAAGGAAGGAGAGCAATGGAGGGACTGTATGTTAGCACAGGTAAGGTTTCCTAAAAGAAGTTACAGGCAGAGAGTTCTTCTGAAATGGGAAGACAGCCAACGTTAGAGAGGCTGCAGCCATAATCTGGAGGGGTGCTAGCTAGGTCATTACAGTGAGTTAGTCCAGTGCCAGTTGTACTAAACTTCAAGGGAGTTTAGTCAGCTGGCAGGATGAAAGGTCAAAGCTGCTTCTTACTGAACTATAAAACCTTCACTTTCAGAGTTTTCCTGTTAGATACAGAATGTAAATAAACTATCCACAGAGCTAACTGGTTATGTATGATTGCACAGACCATTTGAAACTGTTTTGAGTTTAGTGGTTACACAACTAGAGGTCTACACTCAATAACTGGCCAGAGAAAACAAGCACTTCCATTTATCCAAAAGAAGGTTGGTGAAATATCTTGGACTGTGGTTCTGGAATGCATCATGCTCTGGCTGGTTTTCTGATAGGAAGGAACTTATAGCACTAACGTCTGCAACACTAACTTGATTTATGCTCAGGTAACGATGATTAAATTAGATATTAGAATCAGGCTCTAATGTTGTAACAGTTGGATCATTCAGTCATATCTCCCTGTTTAATAAGCAGAAACTGGGGTGACTATTATGAATACCAAAGCAGCCACACACAAACACTGGACAAGGCACAGATGGAACTGTTATCTGAAGAGGCTTATTCTAAGCTGAAAGTTGCCCACACTGTAATAATTTGTGTAGTCATGATGCAGAAGTTGTAGCTTTAAGTTGGAAAGTTCCCAAAGCACGGGGCTGTAAATTAACCAACATGGCTACAGGAGTTCCTTTTTAAACTAATGACCTTGTTTTGATGGTTGTGCCTTTGAAGCAGAGGGCAGTCATTAATACTGAGCAGAAGGGAAGTGGGTAAAGGGTTGGGGCGAACCCATCTCTGCCTTGTCCATTGGATACCATGACCTTCTTGCCCTCTCTAAAGGACCAAGAAGGCACCTCCAGTTCCACCCTTGGTCCACAGGTCCCAGGGGTTTGTGTTGATACAATCCCTGTCCTCAGTAAGAGGTAAAACATTGACATTCTGCCCAGCATAAACAGCAGGGCAGCTGGAGCACAGGATGAGTGACTTCTGTTAAAACCATAACCCTCCCATGGTCTACATAATGGAGTCACATCAGTACCCATCAATCTAGATGGGTAAAAGGTAGAGATCTGCAGATATGCTCCATTTTACTTTCTCTGAAAAGGAGCCCAGATTATTCAAAGCTATTCTCTTTACCTAGCAAGGTCTGGTAACATGATGGTTAAATTACTCCGCAAACTTTCTGAAGACATTGTACCTGTGTCAGGAAATGAAATCCTACAAGGGCACAAGTAACCAAATAATTAATATCACTAAAGATGATTATAGAAACACCAGATTGTTGTAAGCATGTGCTGGTGGTGAACCAGAGGACTGGGAAGATTTTGGAATTCAGCAACAGTGAACTAAAAAAGTTCCAGGGAAAAAAATGAGAGAACATGCACGTTATCTAAAGCAAACTGTAAAAGTTCCAGTGGATATGTACCTATAAATAGGAAGAAGGTGGCTAAAGTAAATGTGGGGCCTTTAGAGAAGCAGGCTGGTGGATTAATAACAGCAAACAAATGGTAGCACACACAAAATGCTGGAGAGACTCAGCAGGTCAGGCAGCATCGAGGGAGAGAGAGAAAACAGCAGATATCGGGACCGGAGAAGGAGGGGGAAGAAGTCAGTGTAAGAACGTAGGGGGAGAGGGAGGAGTGTAAGCTGACAGGTGATGGATGAAGCCTGGTGAGGGGAAAGGTGGATGGGTGGGTGGGGAAGGAGTGATGAAATAAAAAGATGGGAGCTGAATGGTGGAAAAGGTAACGGGCTGACAAAGAAGGAATCTGATAGGAGGGGATAGTGAATCACGGGAGAAGGGGAAGGAAGAGGCGTGCCAGAGGAAGGTGATGGGAGGGTGAGGAGAGATTAAGGGGGAGCCAGAATGGGGATAGAAAAAGAGGGAAAGGAGGAGGGAGAGAATTTCCATATGTTGGAGAAATTGTTGTTCATGCCATCAAGCTGAAGACTAAAACTACCAAGATGGAATATGAGGTGTTGCTCCTCCAACCAGAGAGTGGTCTCGTCAGGACCGTAAAGGAGGCCAGGGGCCAACGTATCGGAATGTGAATGGGAAGCCGAATTGAAATGGGTGACCATTGGGAAATCCCACCTTTTGTGGCAGCCGGAGTGAAGATGCACAATGAAGCGATCCCCCCAATCTATGCCAGGTCTCATCGACGTAGAGGAGGCTACACCGGGAGCACTGGAAACACACGGCAGATGCATTGAATAAATTCTCTGCATCGGGCTTCACCGAGGAAGATGCTGTTGATATCCTTAGGGTACCAGGCAGGCTAATTTTGAAATAACCACTTTGCAGGAATAAAATATTGGAGGACCTCAAGGGGTAAGGGTGGACCCGATGAGCTGTACATTAGCATTTTATAGAAAGTGGCTACAGTGATAGTGGATCTATTGTTTGAAAATTTTCACAACTTACTAAACTCAGACAGGATACCAAAAGATTGGACAGTGACCCCTTGTTTAAAAATCTAGAAAGCAAGGAACCATGGGTCAATAAGTTTAATGGTTATTATTTGCTAGAGAGGAAATAACAATCTAGGAAAGTTAAATGTATTTAAAACTCATCAACATCATTTAATGAAGGGGAAATAATGTTTGACAAATTTGCTTGAATTCATTGACAATGTGGCATGGAGAGTTTTTAGAGGGGTACCTGTAGATGTCATACATTTAGATTTCCAAAAGGCATTTGACAAAGTGCCACATAACAGACTGGTACATCCATTAAAAGCCCATGGTATCGGAGATGTGGCTGTCTCACAGAGTTGGAATAAATGGGTCCTTTTCATTCTGGAAGGAGATGACTAGTGGAGTGGCCCAAGAATTGGTTGTTGGCCTGCAGATGTTCACTGAATACATCAATAACTTGAAGGAAAAGGAACAAATTTGTCAATTCATGAAAATATGTGAAGGGGCATGTAGCAGATTGATATAGATTGAGTAAGTGGGTAAAAGACAGGCAAAGGGAATTGAATGTGGGGTAGTATGAGGAACGTAAAGGTTATTATCTAAACAGAGAGACTGAGTGAAGTTCAGAGGATCTAGATGTTCTATTGCATGAATCATAAAAAGATAGCACGCAGATCCAACAAGAAGTAATGAAGGCAAATGGCATTTTGGCCCTTTGCAAAGGGGTATGATTTGAAGAACAGACAGGCTTTGTTGTAATTGTACAGGGTGCTGGTGAGGCCTCATCTTCAATACTGGGTATGGTTTGGTCCCTCTACCCAAAACAAAGCACTTGGTAATATCGGAGGCAGTCCATAGGAGGTTCGCCAGGCTAATTCCTGGGATGAGAGGGTTGCCCTAACAAGTAAGACAAAATAGTTTGGGTCTGCTTTCATTGGAGTTTAGAAAAGTGAAGGATGACCTTATTCAAACATGAAAATTCTGAGGGGAATTGACAAGGGAAGATGTTGGGATCTTTTCACTAGAGCGAGAGTCTTAAACAAGAGGACAACAAGATAAGGGACTGATCACTTAAAATGAGGTAGTTCTACATTTCTTCAGGCAGAAGGTGCTGAATCTTCAGAATTCTCTGCCCTCACAGATGGTAGAAGCTGGATCATCAAAAGTGGAGGAGGATAATTATTTGATAGATTGAAGAATACAGAGATGGTGAACTGGCACTGAAGAGGAGTTGAGACCAGTGTAGATCAGCCATGCTCATATTGAATGGCGGGGCAGGTTTGAGGACCAAGTAGGTACAGAGGAGATGTCAGGGGTAAATTTTTTACACAGGGAGTGGTGAGTGCGTGGAATGGGCTGCAAGCGGTGGTGGTGGAGATCAATACAATAGGGTCTTTTAAGAGATTCTTGGATAGGCACATGGAGCTTAGAAAAATAGAGGGCTATGGGTAACCCTAGGTAATTTCTAAAGTAAGTACACCTTCGGCACAGCATTGTGGGCTGAAGGGCCTGTATTATGCTGTAGGTTTTCTATGTTTCTATGGTCTACTCCTGCTCTTACTTTCCTGTGTTCTCGGTCAGGGGAGGAAAGTCCTGGTTTATGTGAACTTGGACTTCCCAATATAGTTGACACCTCAGTTTGGGTGATTGGAGATGGACAATGAGTGCTCACAACACCAATGGTTAAATAATCTGTGAACTATTAAAGAGCTTATTGTGTCACAATGTGTCAATTTCTCAATAAATGCACAAACCTTTGGTTTACACGTTAGCCCAAAGGGTATTACCTCAGCGACAATCATGTGATTTATAAAATGCAGAGAGCAAGTCATTAATCTGACAGCAAGATGACAGAATTAAATGTAAGTTATCAACAGTTAGACATCTCCATCTGATGCTTCCTAAGGACAGGGGAACTACAGCAGTTTGTACAGGGGCTTCCTCTGTAATCTGATACATGCGTTCGACCCAAGATGTTGACAATGTCTTTCTCCCCACAGATGCTGTTTAACCAGCTGAGTTCCTCCAGCAGATTGTTTGTTATTCCAGAGCCTCCCTTGCCTGATTGCATGCCAGGGACGCTCAGCTCAGTCTTAAATCCCACTTTCTGGACTGAAGGAACTCACCGAGGAGGTGCTGAAGGAGTGTGGCCCGTCTGTGGTGCCATTCTTCGGGTGAGATATTAACCCAAGCTCAACGTGAAGATGCTAGATCCCACGGCTACGACCAGAAACCGGGGCAGTGCTCATCGTGTACTGGCCAATGTCCAAAGAAAATTTTATCTAAATACATACATGTCACCATATATAACCCTGAGTTTCATTTTCATGTGGGTGTACTCAGTAAATCTACAGAATAATAACCATAACAGAATCAATGAAAGATTGCCCAACTAGGGTGTTCAACTCGGGTGCAGAAGACAGTAAACTGTTCAAATACAGAATGAAGTAATAATAATAATAAATAAATAAGCAATAAATATCAAAAATGACATGA
Organism: Mobula hypostoma; assembly: GCF_963921235.1. Taxonomy (NCBI): domain Eukaryota; kingdom Metazoa; phylum Chordata; class Chondrichthyes; order Myliobatiformes; family Myliobatidae; genus Mobula; species Mobula hypostoma. The sequence goes on from NC_086097.1 coordinate 139,730,870, forward strand.
GGAGTCCTTGACTGTGGGTCCACTGGTTGTGGGAACATTTCAATGATGGGGCATGTGAAGTTATTCCCTTTGGTTCAGCAGCCTGATGGTTGAGGGGTAGTAACTATTCTTGAACCTGGTGGTCCTGAGGCTCTTGTACCTTTTTCCTGATGGCAGCAGTGAGAAGAAAGTAAGGGAATCCCTGATGATTAATGCTACTTTCCTGCAACAGCATTTCATGTAGATATGATCAATGGTTGGGAGGGCTTTACCTGTGATGGACTGGGCTATCCGATTATAGGATTTTCCATTCAAGGGCATTAGTGCTTCTATAGCAGGCTGTGATGCAGCCAGTCAATATACTTTCCACTACACATTTATAGAAGTTTGTCCAAGTTTTAGATGTCGTGCTGAATCTCTGCAAACTCCTAAAGAAGCAGAGGTCCTGCCTCACTTTCTTTGTGATTGCATTTACAGGCCAGGACAAGTCCTCTGAAATAATAACACCCAGGAAATTAAAGTTGCTAACTCTCTCCACTTCTGAACCTCCGATGAGAACTGGCTCATGGACCTCTGGTTTCCTTCTCCTCAAGTCTATAACCTGCTCCTTGGTCTTGCTGACATTGAGTAAGAGATTGCTGTTGTAAAGCCATAAGACCATAAGATACAGGAGCAGAATTGGGCCATTTGGCTCATCGACTCTGCAACACCAGTTCCTCATGGCTGATCCAATTTTCCTCTCAGCCCAATCTCCTGCCTCCCCCCTCCCACCCCGTATCCCCTCATGCCTTGTCCAATCAAGAATTTATCAACATCTGCCTTAAATATACATAAAGAGTTGGCTTCCACAGCCGCCTGTGACAACGAATTCCTGATATACCACTCTCTGGCTAAAGAAATTCCTCCTTATCTTCATTCTAAAAGGACGCCCCTCTCTTCTGAGGTCATGTTCTCTGGTCTTAGACTCTCTGAGGTCATGTTCTCTGGTCTTAGACTCTCCCACCATAGGAAACACCCTCTCCACATCCACTCTACCAAAGCCTTCCACCATTTGATAGGTTTCAGTTAGGGTCACCCCTTATTCTTCAAAATTCTAGGGAATACAGGTCCAGAGCCATCAAACACTCTTCATATGACAAGCTATTCAATCCTGGAATCCTTTTCCTGAACCTCCTTTCAACCCTCTCCAGCTTCAGAATATCCCTTCTATGATAAGGGGCCAAAAACTACTCACAATACTCCAAGTGAGGAGTGCTTTATTAAGTCTCAATATTACATCCTTGCTTTTATATTCTAGTCCTCTTGAAATTAATGCTAACATTGCATTTGCCTTCCTCACCACAGACTCAACCTGCAAATTAGACTTTAGGGAATCTTGCACAAGAACTCTAAAGTCCCTTTTTGCCTCAGTTTTATAGACTTTCTCTCCATTTAGAAAATAGTCAACCTTTTCATTTCTACTACCAACGTGTATGACCATACACTTCCCAACACTGTATTCCATCTGCCATTTCTTTGCCCGTTCTCCTAATCTGTCTGTCCTTCTGTAGCCTCTCTTCTTCCTCAAAGCTATCTGCCCCTCCACCTACCTTCATATTGTCTGCAAACTTTGCAACAAAGCCATCAATTCCATCATCCAAATCATTGATATCTAACGTAAAAAGAATCAGTCTCAACACAGACCCCTGTGGAGCATCACTAGTCACCGGCAGCCAACCGAAAAAAGCTCCCTTTTTTCCCCACTCTTTATCTCCTGCCAGTCAGCCACTGCTTTATCTATGCTGGAATCATTCCAAACTACCATGGGCTCATTGCTTATTAGGCAGCCTCATGTGTGACGCCTTGTCAAAGACTTCCTGAAAATCCAAGTACCCAACATCAACTGATTCTCCTTTGTCTATCCTGCTTGTTATTTCCTTAAAGTATTCCAACACATTTGTCAGGCAAGATTTTCCCATGTTGACTATGGCCTATTTCATAATGTGCCTCCAAGTACCCCAAAACCACATCCTTCTCAATTGAATCCAACATTTTCCCAGCCAATGAGGTCAGACTTACTCGTCTATAGTTTCCTTTCTTCTGCCTCACTCCCTTCTTGAAGAATAGAGTGACATTTGAAATTTTCCATTCTTCCAGAATCGTTCCAGAATCTAGTGATTCTTGAAAGATCATTACTAATTCCTCCAAAATCTCTTCAGCCATGTCTTTCGAAACCTTGGGATGTACACGATCTGGTCCAGGTGACTTATTTACCTTTAGACCTTTCAGTTTCCCAAGAACCTTCTCTCTAGTTATGGTAACTTTGCAAACTTCATGACCCCTGACACCTGGAATGTAAACCATACTGCTAGTGTCTTCCACAGTGAAGACTGGTGTAAAATACTTATTCACTTCATCCACCATTTTGTTGTCCCCCATTACTAGCTCTCCAGCATTATTTTCCAGCAGTCCTATATACACTCTTGCCTCTCTTTCACACTTTATATATAGGAAGAAACTTTTGGTATCCTCTTTAATATTATTGGCTAGCTTACTTTCATATTCTATCTTTACCTTCATAATGACTTTTTAGTTGCCTTCTGTTGGTTTTTAAAAGCTTTCCAGTCCTCTAGCTAACCAGTAATTTTGCTCTATTATATGCCATCTCCTTAGCTTTTAAGTTGGCTTTGATTTATCTTGTTAGCCATGGTTTCATTATCTTTCCTTCAGAATACTTCTTCCTCATTGGGATGTATATACCCTGTGCTTTCTGAATTGTTTCCAGAAATTATAGGCATTGCTGCTCTGCCATCATCCCTGCCAGTGTTCTTTTCCAATCAATTCTGGCCAACTCTGGTTCATTGAACAACACCCTATCCAGAATAACGGATCCTCTAGTGGCCTCAACCACGAGCTGCTCTAAAAAACCATCTTGTAGGCACTCCAGAAACTCCCCCTCCTGGAATCCAGCACCAACGTGATTTTCCCAATCTACCTTCATATTGAAATCCCCCATGACTACTGTAACATTGCCCTTTGGCCTGCATGTTCTAGCTCCCGTTGTAATTTATAGGCCATATCCTTACTACTATTTGGAGATCTCACATCAACTCCCATTAGGGTTGTTTTACCCTCGCAGTTCCTTAACTATAAGCACAATGATTCAACACCTTCCAACACTATGTTACCTCTTTCTAACAATTTGATTTCATTTTTTACCAACAGAACATCACCGCGCCCCCCCCCCCCCCCCCCCCCCCGCCGCCTTCCTGCCTGTCCTTTTAATACAATGTGTATCCTTGGACATTAAGCTCCCAGCTATAACCTTCTTTCAGCCATGATTCAGTGATGCCAATAACGTTATGCCTGCCAATCTGTAACTGTGCTACAAATTCATCTACAAATTCCGTATACAGCGCGCATTCAAATATAACACCTTTAGTCCTAAATTCACCCTCCTCAATTTTGTCCAAATTTAACATTTGAACTCCTCCTGTTGACTGAAAATTTGCCCTATCAACAGCCTCTCCTCACTACACGTTGCCTCTGTTTGTAAATCCGCTACCTCTTCAGCACTATCACCCGCCTTTCCTACGATACCTCTGGCATTGAAATGTAGGCAGCTCAGGATGCAACTTGCACCATGCTGAACCTTTTGATTCCTGGCTTTGTCTGAGGTCTCACCAATATCTCCCTCCACGACCTGTCTGATAACTGTGGTTCCCATCCCCCTGCAACTCTAGTTATGACACCACGCAGCCAGGTTTTCAATGCCCCTTTTGCGTGCTGATTCATCACCACCTTTGATATGGCCTATGACAGTGCTGTCATCAGCAAACGTGAATACAGCATTGGAGCTGTGCTTAGACACCCAGTCATAAGTTGTCAATGTCAGTCTTCAGGCTGTTACCTGAAGCCCAAACGGGTTAAGCCATACAGCTGATGATGGGATTTTTCTCGAGCCACGATCAGTTGCTAGTCAGCGGTGACAGGTTACTCATGATGTGCTGGTGGAGTGGGCAGGACACAGCAGCTCCTGCCTGAAATCGCTGCACCAATCCGTGTGGCCTCCCGGTTCTCTTCAGGCAGGCAGCAACAGCTCGTGGTTAAAGGGTGGAACAAAGGCCATTTGTTTCAGTGTATGTGCGGACATGCTGAGTGATTTACTGGGCTCCTGGCCTGAGTCTATAGTTAGGATGACTGCAGTCGATAAAGGAAGATTTGGAGATGTCTGTGGTTTTGCCTGAAAGATTGAGCAGAAGGTAACAGTTTGCCAGAACCTGGACTCCCATCATGTGGCTCAGGGCTATTACAGCCCAGTAAATACACTGAGACACTACCCCTGACACAATGCACATAACACAGGGCTCCTGAAACCCCTTTCCTGATATCTTGCATCTGATACGCTGTCCCTGATACACCATCACTGATACACTGACCCTTTTACACTGACCCTACTACACTGACCCTGATACACTGTCTCTGATACACTGTCACTAATACACCATTCCTGATACACTGTCGCTGATACATTGTCCCTGTTACACTGATCGCCTTACACTGACCCTGATACACTGTCCCTGATACACTGACCCTGATGTACTGTCACTGATACACTGACCCTGATACACTGAATCTGATACACTGTCCCTGATACACTGACCCTGATATACTGTCCCTGATACACTGTCCCAGATACACTGACCCTGATACACTCTGCCTGATACACTGCCCCGATACACTGTCCCTGATACGCTGACCCTGATACACTGACCCTGATACACTGCCCCTGATACACTGTCCCTGATACGCTGACCCTGATACACTGACCCTGATACACTGACTCTGATACACTGTCCCTGATGCACTGTCTCTGATACACTGACCCTTTTACATTGATCCTATTACACTGACCCTGATATACTGTCCCTGATACACTGTCCCTGATACACTGACCCTGATACACTGTCCCTGATACACTATCCCTGATACACTGACCCTGATATACTGACCCTGATACACTGACCCCCAATACACTCTCCCTGATACACTGACCCTGATGTACTGTCCCTGATGTACTGTTCCTGATACACTGACCCTGATACACTGATGCTGATACACTCTCCCTGATACACCATTCCTGTAACACTGTCCCTGTTACACTCCCCCTGATACATTGCCCCTGTTACACTGACCCTTATACTGTCCCTGATACACTGAACCTGACACATTGACCCTGTTATATTGATTGTGTTACACTGATCCTGATACCCTGCCCCTGTTACACTGACCCTGATACACTGTCCCTGATACACCATCCCTGATACACTGCCCCAGATACACTGACCCTGATGCTCTGACCCCAATACACTCTCCCTGATACACTGCCCCTGATACACTGTCGCTGATACATTGTCCCTGATACACTGACCCTGATGTACTGTCCCTGATGTACTGTTCCTGATACACTGACCCTAATACACTGATGCTGATACACTCTCCCTGATACACCATTCCTGTAACACTGTCCCTGTTACACTCCCCCTGATACATTGCCCCTGTTACACTGACTCTTATACTGTCCCTGATACACTGAACCTGACACATTGACCCTGTTATACTGATTGTGTTACACTGATCCTGATACCCTGCCCCTGTTACACTGACCCTGATACACTGTCCCTGATACACCATCCCTGATACACTGCCCCAGATACACTGACCCTGATGCTCTGACCCCAATACACTCTCCCTGATACACTGCCCCTGATACACTGTCGCTGATACATTGTCCCTGATACACTGACCCTGATGTACTGTCCCTGATGTACTGTTCCTGATACACTGACCCTGATACACTGATGCTGATACACTCTCCCTGATACACCATCCCTGTAACACTGTCCCTGTTACACTCCCCCGATACATTGCCCCTGTTACACTGACCCTTATACTGTCCCTGATACACTGAACCTGACACATTGACCCTGTTATACTGATTGTGTTACACTGATCCTGATACCCTGCCCCTGTTACACTGACCCTGATACACTGTCCCTGATACACTGCCCCAGATACACTGACCCTGATGCTCTGACCCTGATGCTCTGACCCTGATACACTGTCCCTGATATACTGACCCTGATACACTGTCGCTGATACATTGCCCCTGATACACTGACCCTGATGTACTGTCCCTGATGTACTGTTCCTGATACACTGACCCTGATACACTGACTCTGATACACTGACCCTGATACACTGACCCTGATACACTGACTCTGATACACTGTCCCTGATATACTGTCCCTGTTACACTGTCCCTGTTACACTGTCCCTGATACATTGTCCCTGTTACACTGTCCCTTGATACATTGTCCCTGTTACACTGATCGTGTTAGACTGACGATGACTGATACAGATGCCTGATACACTATCTTTGATACAGTTCTGCTTGGATGTAGCTTACAGTGGGACCAAAAGACAGTGGAGATCAGCAGCTAACCACTCGGCCATCTCTTCCTGATCTGAAACCTCCATACCTTGAATACAGTGCTGTTTCTAATCATGCAATTTGTCTGACCTTTCACAATATTTTCTGCTTGGCTTTGCTACTGCCAGAACAGGATGGAAGATGATTAAAAGGCCTTCTAGATGATGCATCATGTCACTTTGACCAGTTCTCTGTGGCCTCTCCGGTGCAGCCCTCACAGGGGATTAGAAGAATTTTATACTCACCAGGGTGAATCAGGAAACACGAGAGCCAGGGAGAATGTTAAAAGGCCCATAATGAACTCAGAATACAGAGATGCTCTAATCTAATGAGGATAGATCCTTCGCCTTGCATACACAAGTAATCATTCATGGCAGCAACATCAATCGGTTTTCATTTTGTTTTAAGGTCAGTAAGTAACTAACAAAAATTGATTAATGCTTAAGTGTTGCAAGTAGTATTTAATTTGTTGAGACATCTCGTAATATGGCCCAAAAATAGTACAATTCAGACAAAGGATAGCTTTAGTCCACCTTCCTATTCCAAACCCAAAGGAGAATGTTGTCTTTAGAGAACAAGATGAGATTCTAGTGGCATCTTTCACCACCCTGAATATTCTGGCAAACAGCCCTGGGAAGGAACTCTGCCCTTTCATTGTCTCAGCAGAGGTCAGGCGCTTCACCAGCCCTTGGTGTCAGATCGGGAGTAGAGGAATCATCTCTCTGGTACTGGGCAAAATCCAAACAGCACACTTATACAGAAGTTATTCAAGATAAAAAAGAGAACGGAGCTTCACAATATGTAAGGCCTGGCTCCAGTGTCTACTCTGGCTTTCGGAGCAGGAAACATACCTCTCAACATTTGCAAATGATACCATTCGGAGGGCAAAGGTGCATAGCTCGCCCAGGAAGAAACTAGAAAACATGTAAAAGGGTGGGCACGTAAATGGATAATTAAATAACAAATCACCTTTGATATTGATAATTGAGGGGCGGGGGAAGACTTTAATAGGAAAATAATCTAAAAGAAACAACGGCAGGCAGGACCAAAGGGACTGGGGATATCATGAACCTGTTAGTGGCAGCAATGTTATGCCAATGTGATCCCGGCATAATTTCTGGAGGTAAACTATTTGAAACTGAACCTATGGTTGAGATCTCTGACTAATAGGCTGTCCAGGATACAAAGTGCTTGCCTGCCTACAGTTTAAATAAAGCCTCAGAAACACTGAAGAAATATACTCTGCTGACTTTGAAATTGTTGGGAAAATGAAACTGAAAGAGTTTTATTGGAAATTGAAAAGGAGCCATAAAATATTCACCAACACTGACAGGGTAAATGCAATGAGGAAGAATATTCTCCCTAGGTGAGGAGGAATGGTCCATGTAACCTCAAGCCTGCCCACTGTTCAATGAGATTGATTCCATTGGTCTACCACTATCCTTGCTGTCCTAAATCCTAGTGACTGGACAACTGCAGCTTCCTGGGAGGGGTTGGGGTGGGGGAGAATTCTAACCTGCCGACCCCTTATCCCAAGGCCCAGTTCACAGTATCCATCTGCTCAACCCCCGCACCATCTCTGTTGTCCCTTTGAGAATGCATCGGGTGTTGAATAGTCTTACTACCTGCCCTCTCTCGACCGACTCAGTCAGCAAACCCAGGCTGCAGGGAGATCAGAAGGAGCGTGGTGCTGCACTGCGGACTGGCCAAAGCCCCGTCCAGTTCTCACTCTGATAACAGACCAACATCTCCACCCCGCCCCTTCCCAGTTGTTTGTTGAATCTGTATGGGCACTCCCTGTACACTATGAACCCTAGGCCACCTTCCCTCCACCCATACACCAACGGTGTCTATTTTTTCCTTCATTAAACAAAGTTTCCCCACACGTGCTTGATACAAGGAGTGCCATTCTTGCCCATCTCTTCTTCTGCCCTGCGCCCCACTCCTCGGTTGGAAATGTGACAGTCTTTTCTCTGCTCATTGACGTAGGGAGTGAAGAGCTGAGGCACATCTTTTCTGTGTACCACACTTTCCCCCCACCCCCCATAACATCTGGCCAAACAACCTCGGGAAGGAAATCTGCTACTCTCCCCACCCTGGATGATCCTTTTCCATGTCCATCACTGTACATCCAGTATAGTCTACTACACCCAGTGTATACTGGGCACCTCCTGTGCCCAATAAGGTGCCCACAGAATGTATAGGTGTGGTCTTCTGCTGCTGTAGCCAATCTACCTCAAGGTTCGACATGCTGTGCACTCAGAGTTGCTGTTCTGCACGCTACTGATGTAGCACATGGTTATTTGAGTTACTGTCGCCTTCCCGTCAGCTTGAACCATTCTCCTCTGACCTCTCATTAACAAGGCGTTTCACCCGCAGAACTGCTACACGCTGATTTTCTGTTTGTCTTTCGCACCACTCTCTATAAACTCTAGAGACTGTTGTGTGTGGAAATCCAAGGAGATCAGCAGTCTCTGAGATACTCAAACTACCCTGTTTGTCACCAACAATCATTCCACGGGGAAAGTCACTTAGTTCATATTTTCCTATTCTGATGTTTGTTCTAAACAACAGCTGGACCTTTTGACCATGTCTGCATGCTTTTATGCACTGAGTTGCTGCCATATGACTGCCTGATTAGTTATTTGTATTAGGAACACCTAATAAAGTGACCACTGCGTGTACATATTTGTTGACACGCCCTTTGCACATACTCTGAACATCCTTACACAGTCCAGACTCAATTCGGATTTACATGACGCGAAAGGTGTTGGTTTGCGATAGCAGTACAGTGCCGAGACAAAAATATTATAATCACAACAATAAACAAATAGGGTTAGGGTTCTAGATAGCCGGTAGATGGAAAGACAGTGTTAAACATTTGCAGGTTTGCTAATGCTACAACTCGGGGTGGGGGGTGGGGAGCAAACGGCGAACAATGAGCATGATACAGGGAGACTTCAGAGGGATGTATACGGGTTCAATGTGATGACAAAAGACCACGGATGGTTTGGCAGAAGGAGTAAAGCACAATGCTCATTAAATGGTCAGAAACCAGTAGCTATCGGTGAACGCGATGTGCCGGTACGGCAGCTGACTGGTTGGCCTCTGCTGCACAGAGTGAGGAAGCTCTGAGTTGGCAGATTTAGTAAACCTGTCCGTGGGACGAGGAGCTGCCCTTTAGGGAGGGATTGGACGAAACTCAATGGAGTTCGAAGAGTGACAGGAGTTCGAGGCTGTGAGATGACGCTGAGAGTGTTTCCTCGGCTTGGAGTCTGTCCCTCGGACTTCATCGCTCTGCTTTCTCCCGGGGCTCTTTCTTTTTGTTGTTGGCTCTGGTTCTCACGATTGGACCTTTCAAAACCCCGCAAAAGAAGTCTGGTGCAAATGCAGTTTTCAACGCCAAATGCAGTTAAAAAGGAACCCTCTGTAACTTAAAAAAAAGTTATCCTTTTAATAATTGTCACGTGTTGGTTTCCTCCAGCACACAGCAGATTGCCTAGGATCTGTCTTGAGGACTAGTCCAATCATGTGGTCTTTCGGCCACTCATAGAGGAACGAGGAGTAGGGCTCGGAGAGAAGCAATAGAGGCGGTTTTCCAGTACTTTTATAGCTGTCACGATGCTGGAGAACTGCCCAAGGAAATGACTCTAACCGTCACCGATCACATCTGGTAACAGAGGTTCCTAACCAGTAACATCTGATAACAGAGATTCCTAACCAGGAAAAGCAAACGTATGTTCAGAACTTCCCATTGTCTTTAATTTATCGATTTGAAATGAAAGCAGATGGTCTCTAAACAATTTCACTCCGGTACATGTGTTTTCTTTTTGATGTTTACGCTGAAATCTCATTCTGGATCACAGATGCTTCGAAGTGTGTGGGACTGGATGAAGCCCCACTGCGTCCTGTCCGAGATGGTCACAAGAGCCGCGTTATATTGAAGCGGGGATAAGGTAGAGGGGGCATACGAGGGCATCCCTGCTGCTGACGGACTAGGTGTTGTTTTTGGAGCTACCGTCACATGACTCCCTTGCACCCAGCCACGCCCATTGCCCTGCCGTTCCGGACGCGTTTCTCCCCAGGGTGTTCAGTCATCCCTCGCTTGCTGGAGCCAGAAAGGGTTCTTAATTATAAAACCGAACTGTTAGACGCTGCCAACCCAGCTCGGCACTGGCGTTCCCTCAGTATGATAGCATAGTGATCAGTGGGGGTTTGATCATTGGTCCAGACAGACTTTCAAACCTTTATGGGCAGTTTACATACAGATGTTCGTAGTCAAAATACGACGGTGATCATGAAACTGCTGGATTGTTAGAAAATAAACATCTAGTTCACTGACGTCTGTTAAGGATTTGCACAGTCTAGTCTACATGCAGTCCCGTTCACGTGATTGACTCACCAGCTCTGCGTGGTTGCGACGGAGAAGAGCGGCAGCTGGACCGATCGAGGGCCTTCCTATTGCGAAGGTGTTTTTGCACTGACTGGGAAGCTCCATTTTCAGAAGAACTAGACCGCCTGGTTTCCAGATGAGACGCCCCCATCCCCCGCCCTGTCATGGGGATGTTAGGGTACAATGGCAGCAGCCCAAGGCCAATCTTACTAGGGTTAAAATTTCGGAATCAGCATCGGGTTTATTATCACTGTCATATATGATGTATACTTTGTTATTTTGCGGCAGAAAAACAGTGCAAAGTTACGAAAGGACTATAGATTACAAATAAATCATGCAAAAAAAAGGAATAACGATTCATGGACCGTCAGGAAATCTGCTTGCGGAGCGGAAGGAACTGTTGCTGAATCGTTGAGTGTAGTCTTCGGGCTCCTGTACCTTCTCCATGATGGTAGGAACGAGGAGAGGACGTGACCAGACGGTTAGCCGGCACCTCCTTGACGCACCACTTCTTGAAGATGCCCTCAGTGGCGTGGAGGGTTGTTCGCGTGATGGAGTTGACTGAGTCAATAATCCTCTGTGAATTGCAGCCTCCATTCGAGGCCGTGATGCGACCAGTCAGAATGCTCTCACCGTACATATATAGAAATTTACCAGAGACTTTGGCGCCCTACCGAATCTACTCAATCTCCTAAGGAACTAGTCACCGTATGCCTTCTTCACGGCTAAAATAATGCGTTGGGACCGGGATACATTCTCTGAGGCATTAACATCAAGGACCTGAAAGCTGCTCACCTTTACCAGTGTTGACTCCTCAGTGATAACTGGTGTATGTTCTCCCGACTTTCCTTTCCTGAAGTCCACAATCAATTCCTTGGTCTTATTGACGTTAAGTCCGAGGTTATCATTGCAATACCGCTCAGCCAGATGATCTACAGTAACTCAGTCCTCGACACCTCCTCCTCGTGATTTCAGCGTTAACCAACAGGGCCATGTCCATGATCATATCCTTGGCTCTAGGATCTTGTGTGTAATTTCAATGTGACTGGATGGTCTCGATGCGTTGGGGTTTCCTGAAACGGATGCCATAAATCCGTGTGAAGAGGAGAGAAGGTGTGAGGGTTGGAGATGGGATTCACTCCACACTTGGCTCCTTAAAGCAGTGTGCTTTTTGTACGAGGGTTTCTAGGTAAGAGTTCAACAAAATGTGGATAAACTGTTTTGTTTAATACAAAGCCAGGTAGATTGTCACGTCTTAATTGTGAGTAAATTGAATAAAAATGATTTTTATGGTCAATCAGCAAGTAACAAAAATATCCTCAGTGCCTTCGGTCTAACTCAGGCACATAACTCCAGCACCGATCCTGTGACTCACTGCTCGTTATACATCGCCATCTAGATAGGGAGCCGTTTATGCCTACCGTCTGCTTCCAGAGAGTCCGCCAACCTTCCCTTCACACCAACACGTGAACGCGTCACCTCCCGGACCGTGAGCTTTCACTTCCTCAATTACTTTGATGCAGTTTTATCAAAGTCCAGAAATCCCCCAGTTTCTTTTATCCACAGCACAGGTGATTTTTTTCAAACATTTCCCTTTCACATAACCAGAATGACATTGCCCGGGCACTTTGAGTTATTCTTGAGTAACGTCTTTAATGGCAGCCGTTTACACTTTCCGTTCATATACGCTGAGCTAACTGTAATTTCATGCTCTCCGTCTCCCTCTCTGTTTGAATAAAGGAGTTACATTTGTTATTTTCCAGTCTAATGGACCTTACCTGAATTGAATTTCGGGGACTTCAGGGCTGTTAAACCCAACACATCAAGGATCTCACCAGTCACTTCGGTTCAGACCCAGGGATTCAGACCGTCTGGATCCACAGCTCATGCACTTTGCACAGTGCCACTGCCCTCGGTGATTGGAGCTCCCCCCTCCCGCCAGTTCCCAATTTACAGCTATTTCCGGGATGGTGCTTCCCTGCTAAATGCCGCGGAGCTAAAACGGCCAGGTCAGCGGGGTCGAACGGCCAGGTTTATGTTGCTGGCAGAGCCCCACCCCGGCCCTGACAGTCAAGCGTTCAGATTCGTAAGTCAGCACCTTAAGTGTCGAGTCCCCGTTGGAAAGAGGCAGAGGTGCGTTAACCGCCTTCCGGGGGCACACTGAAACAGTAGAAATGGATCGATCGCAGATCGCTCTCGCACAACCGGGTGGGTCTCTCGGTTCATCACAGCAACGAGTTCGTTGAATGACTCTACAGATTTTGCCTTTTACAAACTCTCAATTTTAATCTTAACTTTCAAATATTACATTGAAATCAGTTCCTGCAGAAATAAATATATTGCACTTTTAGAAAACAATTCTTCATAGCTGTAACTCCACAATTTCTTTCGAATATAATCTAGTACAGGAGAAAACACTGAATGGGAATTTATTACTAACTGTTTTAAAATGAGTGAACATGCTCACAAAATGGTACGACATTAAATGGACACTTGTAAAGATATGGTGAGTTATTTTACCTGCTACTGGGAGACACACAACCAAATAACCCGCTTACACACACGCACACACACACGCGCACACACACGCGCACTCACACGCGCACTCACGCGCGCACACAGTGACTATGAGACGCTTCGGACCTTCAGAAGTGTTCGCCGCCCCAGTCGGTAACCTCGCGGCCGACACACCACCCTCGCCCACCGTCACTGTCAGACTCGGGTCAATGGGCTGTGCAGGAGGGCAGGTAGGGAGCAGCCTCAGGTCTGTCCACCTGAAGCTGATGAGGTCCCCGCCCAGTGAAGCTGCAGTTGGACCCCACGCTGCTCAACATCACCAGCAGCGGGTGATAGAGCTCAGTGACCTCACGGGGGATCGGATGCAAGCTCTGCAGTCTGCCTCATCTGGTTGTGGATGGGGGTAACGGGTGGAGGGGGCTCCAGGGTCGACCCCTACCCTCAGTGAGGGTGGAGCAGCCTGAGAGGGCTGGGGACAAGACTGACCTATATATAACCACGTTCAGGGTGCTCGATCTGAGATCCCTCTGGCACAGAAACCTGTCTCCAGACAATTCCATTCGCTCCGTGACAGGTAGCACTGGACACAGATCCTGTGGCGTCGTGTCTGTCCCTGTCGTGTGAGCACACTTGCACGTGGTCACAAGCATGCACACAGCGACTAACACAGACATATAAACATCAGCACACAGGCACATGCACACTCACACACTGATACACACACACACACACAGTGGTACACATATGCACACTCGCACACTATTTCACGCACACACATATTTGTACAAACGGTCGAATTCACAAGCGATTTGTATCCGAGATGTGACTGCAGGTCCAGACCCGCTGAGAGTCCTCAGTATGTCTGCTGCAGTGCACCCTCTGACAGTACGGGTCGGCCAGTGTCGCTGGTGCAAAACAGTCCTTCAGGTGCCTGGCTCAGCCGCTGCCTATTTCCCAGACAGTCCAGTAACCCAGTCCGACTGGCAGCTCACTGCAGTGCCAGCACTCCCGGCACATGAGGGCGCTTTAGCTGCCTTCGCTGCAACCTGACTGTCGACGGTGCGTTCTGGGAGTTGTGGTTCAGCTGAGGCAAACCTGTGGTGCATTCTGGGGGTTGTAGTTTCTGCTCTTGTCCATGCAGGAGCTGCTGCTTGCTGCGCCGCTCAGCTGTTGGTGTGGAGCATGACCCCGATTCTCTGAGCGGCTTTCACAAGCGTCAAGGTCCCTGGGTGAAATGCAGCCCCGATGTCAATCACACAAAGTGTGTCATCACAGCCGACGAGTGCCGCAGGCCTTGGATAGCGGCGTAGGGACCTTGCTGAAAGTAGTGGTGGTAGCGGGGCATGTGGAAGGTGGGGAAGGTGGGTCCGCTGCCTTGCATGGAACTGGCGATGGCCGACGGTGTCAGGGGCATCCCGAGGCGGCTGTACTGTGGCAGAGAACCCTGGATGGGGTGAGGGACGGGGGCAGCGAGCGAAGCGGTGGTGGTGGCGATTGCCAGCGACTGTGGATGTTGAAACCCCGGGAAACTGCAGGAAGAGGCAACCCAGGTGCTGAGGGACAAGTTATCTGAGGCAGTGAAGGCGGAACCTGCAAAACAAAACAGCGCGGAGGTATGAGGCGGTGCGGGGAAACACTGGTCGGTCGTTGGGGAGAAACGGTGACACTACTGCAATGCAAACGGGGGGGGGGGTACGGAGAGTGTTGGGGAAACTCAGCGGTTAGGCATAATCGATAGAACGAAATAGACAGCCGACATTTCGCGTTGATACTGCTGATCAAGCCGGCATGAAAGGGGAAATATTACATCATTCACTCTCTTCCTACCTCCCTCACCTGCCTATGATTTTCCTCTCACCTGGATCCACCCATCACCCGCCAGCTACGCCTTCTCCCCACCCCACCCCCAGCTTTTTTATACTCCTTATCTTTCTTCGAATTTTCAGTGAGTTCCAGCGCTTTGTTTGTTGCTACAAACTTACAGCATCTGCAGTTTCTTGTGTCCCTTGGATCTACTCGCGCCTTGACAACGAGTCAAACATCAGGAAATGCTGGATGATCTCAGCCAGTCGAGCAGTACCCGTGGAAAGGGAAACGGGCCGGGGGTCCTTCCCCAGAACCGCTATAAATCAGACTGTTTATTCCGATAATAAGATCAATCCGCCACGGCATTACCCGTTACAGTGGGTAGTTTATGAAAGATCTGCCTTTCACTTCCAGGGGTTGATCTTTGCGCGGAGCACCGACCCGATCTGTGGATGGGTGATGGCAGGTCGTCACTCTTTACCTAGGCAAAGCTGGCTCCTTGGCACTTTAGTGCGGAGAGCTTCAGATCCATCCGTACTTGCCTTCCCTCTGTGCTGAACCCATCTCTCACCTGATCCAATCCAGTGATTGAGTGACTATGGCCCAAAGGGAGCAGGGTTAAATGAGACTTCCCTCACCAGATCCGCTGATTAAACAATATTCTTCCTTGTCGTCACTTCAGACATTCGGGGTATATTGGAATGTTAGTTTGACACAATTCTCACAGCAAAGGTTCAGTAGTAAACTGCCGTCCTTGGCTCCCTGATATTCGCGCTCAGTCCGCCCCTCGCTCAACTGCAGCCGGCGCGGTTTTCAAAACTAGAAACGGTATCGGTTCTAAGGAGTATTTTCATTACTGCTCCCGGCGACAGCAACCGAGAGGGAAAATGATGTCTAGAAGCACAGCAAAAACCTGAGAGATGGACAGGCCTGTGTTAATGTTTGGGTCGGGCAGGGCAGAGTAAATCAAGCGCCCGTTGTTGCTCCGGATATCTTATTTTCGCCCTGAAGTTACGACTTTCGTTTATTTGGGAGTGTGGATGGGCTTTCCCACAGATTTGGGAGAATGCTGTCGCCTGAGGGAATTGTCAGTAGAAGTGGCACCTCCCAAGCAACTAAATAGATTGGGATGGGACGAGTGGCGGGACGGGGGTGGGGGTGGGGTGCACGATGTCTAATCCAGCTTTGTTGGTGACAGGAGGGGACAGAATCTCCCGCTCTCCCACCATCCGGACCATGTCATCAGGAAGGTGGGACAGGGTCCTCAAGTCCCACGCCACCAGGTTCAGGAACAGTTATAACCTCTCAACCATCGGGCAGGGGATAACTTCACTCACCCAATCTCAGGGTAGAATATGGTGACGTATATGTACTTCGGTAATAAATTGACTTTGAACTTTAAACTTCTTTTTTAAACTACGTAGGGTAAATTTAGGAACACGAGGAGACATCAGCCTCTCTAACTTTCGGTGAGATCATGGCCAGCCCACCACCGTTCTGCATGTGGACCCGTGTCGAAACTTTATTCCCCCTTCTCATCCTTACATCCCGCCCTCCTTGAACATCTTTCTTTTCGGACTTTGAGGAAAGCTGGGGATAATCTGGGAGTAGTGCACAGGGGGTATGCCCAGTGTTGGGAAGAAGTGGGTCACACATATCCGTAGGGTGGTAAAGAGGGCGCATGGCATGCTTACCTTGAGTTCAAGGGTCAGGGAGTTGTGCTACAGCTTTATAAAACTCTGATCAGGCCGCGTCTGGATTATTGCATTCAATTCTGATCATCCATTATTGGAAGGTTTTCGAGACTTTATAGAAGAAACAGACGAGGCTTACCAGGATAATGCCTCGATTAGAGTGCAATGTTGTATAGGAAAGTTTGGACAAACTTGGGTTACTTTCTCTGGAGCGGCAGTGATTTCAGGAAACCTGATATAAGTTAACAATATTACGAGAAGCGCAGAGTAGACAAGAGGGTCGAAAGTCTGACACTAGAGGGCGCGCATTTAAGGTGAGAGGGGTAAGTGTAAGAGGGGTGTAAGGGGGATTTGTTTCACCCAGAGAGTGGCCGATTCCTGGAATGTTCTGCCGGGGGTGGTGGCGGCCAGAACGTCAGAGGCGTTTAAAAGGCTCTTGGATAGGCACATGAGCCTACAGACAATGAGGGATATGAACCGAGTGCATACAGAAAGCATTACGTTTAATTAGCTTGATTTAACTTTGTATGTTCTCGTGCTGTACCGTTCTATGTTCTACGTTCTGTGGGGCAAAGTTTTCTACGTCATGTTCCAAAGTACAGTAAAAAGGTGACGCAAACTGTGACGAACCCAGCCGGCAATTAAGTGAAAGACACTCTCAGTGATATCTGCATCACAGGAGCGTGGACGAACTCAAGCTACGGTCAGTGAGGATCAGAGCACTATCAGTAAACACAAAATAATCTGCAGATGCTGTGATCAAAGCAACACTTTCAGTACACTGGATGAACTCAACAGGTCGGGCAGCATCAGTTAGAAACAATGAGTCGCCGTTTCGGGCCGGAACCCTTCGTCAGGACTGAAGAATGAAAGATGGGGAAGGATTTGAAGAATGCTTGTAGCTTCAGTTGAAAGACCAGTAATTTGAAAGACAAAGGGATGGGGGAGGGGAAGCATTGACGTCATAGCCCTGAAAACAATAGGTAGTAGACGAAGGAGGCGGAACCATGAGGGAGCTGGGGGAGGGGGTAGAGTGAAATAGCGATAGAGGAAGGGAGGGGGAGGGAATCACCGGAAGTTGGAGAATTCTATGTTCATACCAAGGGGCCGGAGACTACCTAGACGGTATATGAGGTGTTGCTCCTCCAACCTGAGTTTAGCCTCATCATGGCAGTAGAGGAGGCCATGTACGGTCATATCTGAATGGGAATGGGAAGCAGAGTTGAAGTGGGTGGCTACCGGGAGATCTTGTCTGTTGTGGCGGACGGTGTGGAGGTGCTCAACGAAGCGGTCCCCCAATCTGCGTCGGGTTTCACCGATGTAGAGGAGGCCGCACCGGGAGTACCGGATGCAATAGATGACCCCAACAGACTCACAAGTGAAGTGTTGTCTCACTTGGAAGGACTGTTTGGGGCCCTGAATGGTGGCAAGGGAGGAGGTGTAGGGGCAGGTGCAGCACGTACGCTTACAGGGATTAAGTGCCGGGTGGGAGATCAGTGGGGATGGACGTGCGGCTAAGGGAGTCGCGGAGGGACCGATCCCTGCGGAAAGCGGAGAGGGGTGGAGAGGGAAAGATGTGCTTAGTGGTGGGGTCCTGTTGAAGGTGGCGGAAGTTGCGGAGGATAATGTGTTGGATCCGGAGGCTGGTGGGGTGGTAGGTGAGGACAAGGGGAACTCTGTCCCTGTTGTGGTTGCGGGAGGATGGGGTGAGGGCCGAAGTGCGGGAAATGGAGGAGATGCGGGTGAGGGCATCATTGATGACGGTAGAAGGGAAACCACGATCCTTAAAGAAAGAAGACATTTGAGATGACTATCAGTCCTGTCCAAACCACGGCTGATTCCCACCTTCCTTCAGTTACTTCCGTGGCGGAGGGAAGCGATTGATTGCAAGGAGTGTGTGGCAATGTTTTTTCCAAATCTATCAACAAGAAAATTACCAATTTATTGAATTTAAAATAAATACTTAATTTGGTTTGCAACAAATCTCAAATGAATGTCAAGTAAAATAAATTGCTATTATTACTGCAGAATATTTTGTTAATTAGTTGAGAGCAGATTTTCTTCTCCTAAAATTCTTTAAATAGTTCACGGCGGGACTGAGGTTTCTGCAATATATGCAGCTCCTTGTAGAAAACTGGATAACAAATGTTTCAGTTTGAATTTATGGCCGGATTTATGTTGCTATTCTGAAGCAATGATAATGCCTCAGAATGGGAAAATGAATTTGGATGCCACATTCGAAGGGTTTTTTTCTCGGCACTGTAGAAATATTTCTTTAAAGGAAGTAAGGGAGTGTTGAGACTTCGCTGTCAACGAGAGTGTTTCTGTATTCCGGGTTGAGGATGTGAATCTGAGAAGGTCCCAATCGCTCTGCGCAGGAGTGGTTCTGGACTGGCGGTACGGGATGGAGGGTGCTGTATGTCAAACCGGCGCCGCTGGGCTCCCAGAGCTCAAAGCACAAGCCTCTAACTCGGTACTGCCGTTATGTTACCGGGAATATGCAGTCAATGGATTAGAAGAATAACGTCCAGCACAGCTTTGCCATCTAAGTGGAGTAGGCATTTGCCTTTCGACGTTTGCGCCAAACAATTTGCACTGAAGTAATCTGCCGGAAACTCAGCGGGTTGAGCAGCATCGGAGCAGGAGAAGGGGTGGGTGGGGCGGTGAGGAATTGTTAACTTTCTGGGACGTTCGGGGCAACCGGTCTGCATTAAAGTCACTGGACCGAGAGGAACACTGGAACCACTAAAACATAAGGACCGCGTGCTAGCAATAGGATATTGATCAGTACGAAGGAGTTAGCATGGACGTGATGGCCCGAAAGCCCTGCTTCATGCTGGACAACTCGGTGATCTGAATGTGGGATCTGAATACAATCCAGGTGCGAGGGTGAATTTATCCGCGGCGACCAGCACAAGCCAGCTTTCCAGGGAGTACGATTAACCAGTCAATGTCTGGGCCTTCTGGAAGTGCCGCAGTTGACACTATATCCGTGGTACTGACTGCGGTGCGTTATCTGTCAGCGCGCTGGGTCAAGTAAAACTGCGGGCTCCTGGGTTAATTTTTTTTAACCAACAGTTCCAAGTGAAATCAGCCTAAACTATCATTGGCCTGGACTGGTTAGGGCAGACGCCGTTTTATGTATAACGGTTCTATTTATATATAATCAATTATATTAATCAACCCTGCTAACCCACGTTTCAAGAATATGGAAAATCACTGAAATTCTCCATACTACTTCGATGACATCACAGTTTTCATTAACCTTTGGATATACAATTGTTCATGTTTCTACCTGTTTCACATCCCGACACACTCCAATTAACTACTTCTGGCGGCGGACGGAGATCCTCTCCCGGTACTTCTCAGATAATTTCTGGGACCTTACACCAGTATCGAAGGGCCGAGTGACCTACTCTCGTTCCTTCCTTGGATCTTTCTCGGAAGGGAAGCGTGGTCGCAGTACAAGCGATATCAACAGGTAGTCAGACTGGGGAAGTCGACGGACACCAAACCAAGAAATCTAAAGTCGTGGTGCAGGTTCTTAGCCCGGAGCATTGAAAATCCCGCTGTCTCTGTACATGTCAGCCCGACACCTTGAGCACGGCCCTCTGAGCTCCACAGCCGTCTGATTTGTGTTTGGAATTGCATTTGTACCACTTTACGGAGAATGATACAAAGAATAAAATTTACTTGGGGCTAGAGACGACTTTCACACGCTTCACTTTAGAATCCGTGGAACTTTAACATATTTATTCTGAAGAGCGGGTGAGATAAGTTTTTCAGCTGCAGTTACAGCGTCAGTTGTACCATTCAATGAGGCGTTAAATCGAGTTACAGGAGGCATGGGTCTGATGGCGATTGTGTTTGGGGAAGATTGCCATGGGCAATAATAAGTGGGGTACCGGTGAATCATTGGGCAGCTACTGCTTGAATCTACGTGTGCGCACACCCGAAAGAGCAGACCCTGCGGCAGGAATTGGCGGGCCATTGTCACCGAGCTGCTGCCGTGGAAAGATTGGCTGCTTCATTTCCTACATTACGGCAATGGCTACACATCAACACGGCTGCACTTATCAGGATGTCCTGGGCTGACGAGGAATACAGCGGCAAGGATTCTTTCTCCTACCTCTGGTCTGTGTTGTTTGACTTTCTTCGCTGAGGGCCTCATCATCTCCCCCGTAGGTCCGGATCGGTGACCGTGCGTAAGTGTGCTTCTGGATAAGATTCTCCACACTTTCCCTGCAGCACAAGAGAGTCAGGGTTAAGATAAGAAAAAAAAACTCCTTGCGGCCATTCAGCCCCTCGTGCCTGCTGCACCATTCACGAGATTACGCGGCATCTTTAATCCCGGCGCCACTAATCCTCGATCCTCTGAATGAGAATCTCGACAGGTGCCTAGCGTCAGCGAGGTGTAAATTTGAGCAGCACGATTTCAGCCGTGATGAAGTGAAAAGCATTTAAGGTCATGGACCACAGCTCAGATATCACTTCTGTCTGCGCCGTGCTACACGACCTTAACTGCTTTTCACTTCATCACAGCTGAAGCCGTGCTGCTCAAAAAAAAAACATATCGCTCTGTTTAGCGAATCAAAACCAACCAATGATCAGAGCAATATACCTTCGGTTTGAACTCGGTGTCGATTTGGGAACATTTGTATTCAGTGTTCTGATTATTGCTGCAGCTCCCAGTTACATTTCACATCTATCCATTTAGATTCAGCAAGTGGATTATAGCAAGAATGAAATGTGAAAGTTCTATTGTCCCAAGGTTAATAATCACTTAATCTCCAAAGTCAGAACAAGCAGGTTAAAATATCACGACATAGTTAATTCCTATGATATGCTGACCAAATGAAAATAAATAGGTTGATCGGCACTGGCCACTGGGCTGGTTCCCTCTTTGTAATATCTCCCGTTGCTTTTCGAAAGTTACAAGTCTGTTTCCACCGCGTATCCGATCCCAGTGACTCCGGATCCAGTGACCCCAGGACCCAGTGATTCCGGATCTAATGACCTCCCCCCAGGTCCCAGTGATTCCGGATCCAGTGACCCCCAGGTCCCAGGTATTCCAGATTCAGTGGGACCCCCCCCCCCCACCGCCAGGTCCCAGTGACTCTGGATCCAGTGATCCCAGGTCCCAGTGACTCCGGATCCCAGTAACAGGGGTGAGATTGTTAAAAGGTTATGGCTGGAAAGCGATCCGCCAGCCCCTGAAAAATAAAATGCGCCACGTAATTTGAGTTGCGGTCATTCCGCCAAATATGCTTGATTTTCCAGTCCCGCTCGGACGTGAATCTCCTGCACGGGAGCTGAAACAGACAGTTCCGGCCATGGCCCGGCGCCTCAGCCCCATTCAGGGCCCGGGGAAAGGATGTGCCACCAGTGTGTGGGTTCTGCCGTGCATTCTCTGCCCCCGTCTGGTTGGGGGGTGGGGGTCGGCGGGAGATAACCTGATCTATTTCACAAGCAAGACTTGTGCGGGGTGGACAAAGTGCATTGGAAATCAGACCCCGAGCGCGGAAAGTCAGCCACTCCTCCAAACAAATCCAGGGAACGTTTACCCTCATGAAACATGGAACATGAACCTTCGAGAAAAGGAAAAATTCGCGGGATTTGGAACCAGTGAAATTGGAAAGAAAGAACGGCGCATTGGGAAAGAAACCCAGCGTCCAAATCTTCAAACCCCACCAATTCACGTTGACTAGAGAGACCGCCGGTTCCGGGGATTATGTTGCAGAGTGGGTACTAACGGGCTCGGGTAGGGTAGAGTGTGGGTGGATCGGTGAACGGGTGTGAGGGTTCACTAATAGGACAGGAGGTGGGACGAGGTATCGAAGTCCGCGACTACATCGGAAGAAGTGACTGGTTTGGGGAGATGCGCGAGATTCGAGCGGCAGCAAAGTTACCGCTTGTATGGTTACAGGAGAAAGTGTGGGCTCAGGAGAGGCTGTAAATCATCAGCAGCGTCCCGCCACCGTCTTGCCGCGATTCCGTAGCGACGGATGAAATAATTCCCGGGACAGATCACTGTGCCGCCGTTTCAAAATTAAAAGCAATAACATGCGCAGAGAACATTCATACCCCAGTATGAATCACCAAACATCAACCTACATTCGTTTCTATTAAATATTTTGTGTTTAACATTTTATAAACCGCGACGTTTACATCACATTGAATTGAGAAGAAAGGGTCTTACTGCGGGAGACAGTACCTCTCCATATCGGTGAGTCGGGACGAGTCTCGGAATCCTTTGGCGAAAGGATTACTATCGATTTTTAGTTTGGTGATCTGCAGGACAGAAACATAATGAGGAATCTCCCTGTGCATGGAGGGGTGAACACACTCGGGATGAAACAAAACAATGTGCTGGGAATCTGAAACAAAAACGGGAAATGCTGGAAACACTCAGCGAGTCGGGCCGCAAACTGCTAGCGGCGCGGTCCAGTTTTGGCAAAGGCCATTCACACTACAACTTCCTGCTATTTCTCTCTGCACACACGCGGTCTGACCTGAGCGTTAACAGGATTTTCTGATTTTACTTTAGGTTGTTAACGTTGGCAGCTTTGTCGATTTTCACCAGGACCTTCCCTTCACTTCTCTCCCTGGCTGTGAGACAATATAATCATCACCCCGATCCCACCAGCAACAGCCAAGAGCCGTTGAGAATACGCCTAGCGACCTCAGTACAATTGACCTCTGTCCCGGTCACCTGTCTCAGTGACCACTGTCCCAATAACAGTTGCTCTAGTGCCCGCTGTCCCACCACTGAGGACATTTACAAGGATCGCTGTCGCAGGAAAGCAGCATCAAGGACCCCAACATCCAGGCCGTACCTCTCTCCTCACTGCTGCCATCAGGAAGCCGGCACCGGGGCCTTAGGATGAACACCACCAGGTTCAGGAACAGTTACTACCTCTCCACTCTGAAGCAGAGGGGATAACTTCACTCACCCCAACACGAGCAGATTCCACAACCCAGGAACTTGCTTTAACGAGCTCTGCTCTTCGTGTCCTCGATATTTGTTGCTTATTTATTTATTATTTTTTTTATATAATTGCACAATTTGTTGTCTTTTGCACTTTGGTACTTCGTCCGTCTCTGTCGTGTGCGATTTTTCATTTATTCTATTATGTTTATTTCTAATTACTACGAATGCCCGCAAGAATGTTCCAGTGGCCGCTGCCCAGGCAGCCATACCTGTGACCTCTACCCCAGTCTCCCGCACCGGTGACCTCTGCCCGGTTACCTTTCTGTCATTGACCTCTGCCCCCGTGACCTCTATTCTGATCATCTGAATTTGTTATACGTACAGCGACCTCGGGCTAATTGCAACGTGGCGCCCAGGCGGACGGACCTCAGCAACGGCGGCGGCTGCGGATCTGAGCCGATGGTCTGTGGCGGGGCAGCGGGACTCACCAGTTGATTCTGGTAGGCGGTCACTGCAGTGAAAACAGTCTCCGGGAAGATGAAGGTGCGGAATTCCTCAGATTTGAGGTTGACCAGAGAAGCGGTGTGGTCTTTCTTCCTGATAATGTGAACCCGGGGCTGGTACTTATGCATGGAGTTCAGAATTATCTGTGGGACGAATTGACCTCCGTTAGCTATGGTAGTGCCGGCTCCCTCCCGAGTCCGATCTCCACCCCACCCCAGCAGCCTGATCCCAGCCCGGGTGGTAATGGCATGGGACTGGACGGAGAGGGTGAGGACATGGGCCCGGTCAAAGTGGCAATGAACAGGAGGCTGGTCATCTCCGGCTGCTTCCCAAAATTACCCCTAACTCCAATCTCACGCAATGCTGTTAGCTACATGGAACTACGTGGGGGGGGGGGGGGCACGGGATTCTGACAACAAACTCAGGAAAGTGGCAAGACCTCGGTGATAAAAACAGCTCTTCAGACAGCAGACTGCTCCAAACCGGCTGAAATCCGTGCCGTTGATAACCTTTGGCATGTTCCATTTTAATGATAATTTAATTAGAAGCGATAGAGGAAATTCACACGTTTCCAAATTACACACAACGATTTTACCCTGGTTGACCTGTAGACACACACGGGTGTACACATATATAGACCTGTATATACACATCTGTACAGATATGCACACCTGTGCATACACAGCTGTAGACACACAGCGGTACATATAGACACTTAAAGATAAGCATCGGTACACACATCTCCTCATTCACTACTGCACAAACCCATGCCAGTATAGTTAGGAGGTGAGAGGAGGTATTTCAGTTAAGAGGATGTCAAGGGCTGTCTACCTGTCCGTGACCTTAGAGCGGGTTCAGGACTGAGTAAGGATGCGGGAGGAAGCTGAGAATTAGCCAGTGCAGCCGCATGAACGAACTGGGGGGCGGGGGGGGGGGAGAATCGCTGGCTGTGGCTCCTGATACAGGAATGGGAGGGCTGTACGGAGACTGGATTGGTGTCCGTGGGCTAACCGTACGGTGACTGGATTGGTGTCCGTGGGCTAACCGTACGGTGACTGGATTGGTGTCCGTGGGCTAACCGTACGGAGACTGCATTAGTGTCCGTGGGCTAACCGTACGGAGACTGGATTAGTGTCCGTGGGCTAACCGTACGGTGACTGCATTAGTGTCCGTGGGCTAACCGTACGGAGACTGCATTAGTGTCCGTGGGCTAACCGTACGGAGACTGGATTAGTGTCCGTGGGCTAACCGTACGGAGACTGGATTGGTGTCCGTGGGCTAACCGTACGGAGACTGGATTGGTGTCCGTGGGCTAACCGTACGGAGACTGGATTGGTGTCCGTGGGCTAACCGTACGGAGACTGGATTGGTGTCCGTGGGCTAACCGTACGGAGACTGGATTGGTGTCCGTGGGCTAACCGTACGGAGACTGGATTGGTGTCCGTGGGCTAACCGTACGGAGACTGGATTGGTGTCCGTGGGCTAACCGTACGGAGACTGGATTGGTGTCCGTGGGCTAACCGTACGGAGACTGGATTGGTGTCCGTGGGCTAACCGTACGGAGACTGGATTGGTGTCCGTGGGCTAACCGTACGGAGACTGGATTGGTGTCCGTGAGCTAACCGTACGGAGACTGGATTGGTGTCCGTGGGCTAACCGTACGGAGACTGGATTGGTGTCCGTGGGCTAACCGTACGGAGACTGGATTGGTGTCCGTGGGCTAACTGTGCCTCAGTTCCCTGCGGCCAATTTGTGGGTTCCTGCTTCTGCACAGACTGTGTTGTCAAGGAGCACCGTGAATCCCAGGCCATCGTTTCCAGGACGGAAACGCGTCATGAATTAAATGAACCAAAATATTGTTCGGTTCCGGCGCCCGGGGTTTCCCGAATCAAATTAAATGCAACTCACGTGGCCGTGTTGATCCAACTCGTTGTTGGTGAGTTTCACCTTCTCGAAGGAGACCATCTGTTTCGCTAGCTGCTCCCCCGTGAACGGACAGTCAGGGTGTACATACAGCCTGAAATAGGAGACCGAGGTCAAAGATCCGGCCAGGTGAACGCTGTGTCTGGAGTATTCAGGTAAGGGACCGGCCAGGTGAACGCGGTGTCTGGAGTATTCAGGTAAGGGACCGGCCAGGTGAACGCGGTGTCTGGAGTATTCAGGTAAGGGACCGGCCAGGTGAACGCGGTGTCTGAAGTGTTGAGGTAAGGGACCGGCCAGGTGAACGCGGTGACTGGAGTGTTAAGGTAAGGGACCGGCCAGGTGAACGCGGTGTCTGGAGTATTCAGGTAAGGGACCGGCCAGGTGAACGCAGTGTCTGGAGTGTTCAGGTAAGGGGCCGGCCAGGTGAACGCGGTGTCTGGAGTATTCAGGTAAGGGACCGGCCAGGTGAACGCGGTGTCTGGAGTGTTGAGCTAAGGGACCGGCCAGGTGAACGCGGTGTCTGGAGTGTTAAGGTAAGGGACCGGCCAGGTGAACGCGGTGTCTGGAGTATTCAGGTAAGGGACCGGCCAGGTGAACGCGGTGACTGGAGTGTTAAGGTAAGGGACCGGCCAGGTGAACGCGGTGTCTGGAGTATTCAGGTAAGGGACCGGCCAGGTGAACGCGGTGTCTGGAGTATTCAGGTAAGGGACCGGCCAGGTGAACGCGGTGTCTGGATATTCAGGTAAGGGGCCTGCCAGGTGAACGCGGTGTCTGGAGTATTCAGGTAAGGGGCCGGCCAGGTGAACGCGGTGTCTGGAGTGGGAGGTCTGGGTTCAAAAATGGTTTTGAGTGGTGGGAGGGGATCCGAGCAAGGGCAGTGCAGTCAGGGCCAGCAGCAGATTCTGGATCAGCCCATCCTGAGATCAGTGCGTTCTGGTTCAATGGATTCCGGATCAGTGGGTTCTGGAGCAATGAATTCCAGATCAAAGAATTTTGGATCAGTGAATTTGGGAATCAGTGGATGCTATATTAGTTAATTCTGGGTTAGTAAATTCGGGGTTAGTTGATTTGAGATCAATTAATTGAGATCAATGGATTCCGGTTAAACAATTTAGAGTGAGTAGGTTCTAGATCTCTGGATCTCCCGACCAATGTATTTACACAGCTTCCACAAGGCCTCGCCGTTTTGCGTTCTCTCCCTCTCCGCAGTTTCAACTTTATTCGATTAAAGATACATATGGATTACGGATCTTTATCGTGGGCGGTCTTTTGTGTGTTACCACAGCCCACGTGCTCGGTCGGCTCCGGGAATTCCTGCGAGGAGTTCCGCGGTGACATGGTTCCCCACGAGCAATGGTGGCCAATTGTGATCCAGGGTTCGAATCGGGGTGAGTGGGGCTTGGGATAAGGACATTGGGGTTAGGGTCAGAGTTACAGTGATTGGGGCTGTTCAGGACGACGTGACTGAATTTAAAGTTAGAGTGGATGGGGCGATGATGTGCCTGCGTCAGGATAATTTGTAGATTGGGTCAGAGTGAATGCAGTCAGGGTAGACTGGTTCCATTTATAGTTAGAGTGGTTGGGATCCGGATTAACGGAGTGTAATCAGCGATTGGCTTAGACCTTAAAGATATTTGGGGTTCTGTTAATGGTGGTTAGGGTTGGCACTGGAACAAGGTTGGGGTGACTGAATTGTGACCTCGATGTCCTTATCGCAGTGTTGAACCCCAACCCCGTTTAGAGCATTACATAGCTGGCAATGGTGTTGCCTCCAACGCGTAAGTGTTGGACCTTGACATTTGGTTGCCGAGAGGTAGCTTCTCAGCAAACCAAGGCGGGGAAGAAATTCAGTCTGACTCTCTTCCGCAAGGAAACATGTCCCTAGAGCACCGCTCAGGTCTCACGGAACCAATTCCGGATGTTTCTCGATTTCTGCCGGACTAGAAATAAAAACAGAAAATGCTGGAAACACTCAGCGGGTCAGGCAGTGTCTGTGGAGAGAGAAACCGCCAATGCTCCAGATCTAAGACCCTTTGTCTCTTTATTTCCGGCATTTTCTGTATTTTTTTTGTAGGTTTCCAGCTCGGCATTTTCTGCCGACAAGTCCATTCAGTGCAGGGTTTTCGGGAGTGTGTGTATCTGGGAATATCAAGGAGCAGTTCCACAGACAGCCCCCAGTTAAGGCCGCACCTTGCTGGGAGCGGCGGGTCGGCTTTGCCCGCCACCAGCCAAGAGGATCGATGATAGGCGTAGCGATAACGCTTATTGTCCACCGCCACGATGTCCATCAACACGATATACTTGGCCTCGGAATCCACTCCAGACAGCGAGACACGAATAGTTGGGAACATTCTCCTGAAACAGGCCAGAAGGAGGAAGCATCTCTTTAATCTTAACCATCCCACTATCCAAAACATTCTTAGTATGCAAGCATTCGCGGCTGGAAAAACGGCGGGTGAGTAAGCGTCAGAACGAGTATGATTCTCAAGAGAGGATAACAAACCCGTCCGGTCTCGCTTATAACCGATTTAATTCCGAGCGGAGCCATAAGGGAGCCTCCCTGTCCCTCTCCCGCCGGCCTGCTCACCAACCTCCCCCTTCCCCCGCAAGAACTTTCGGTCAACATTCTGTCCGCTGACAGTGGCTGTCTGAATCCGCAGATTTATTCTGGCTTTCAGTTTTGGCGAGAGGGGGCAATGTTAACACCCCGCCCCCCTCCACCCCAGCTTCGCTTTCACCACAATCAGATCTGAACAACTCTCTCTCCGCTCTCGAGAGGAGAGGTCCCCCTGGGTCGGCTCCTATCCGTTACATGCCACTCAGATCCAGCAAACCCACGGGGTCGCAGCCGATCCGAGTCCCAGGAACATTCTTACCGAGTTGAATGAGAAAGCCTTGTGATTTAACAATTATCCGTTAAATGGTACAGGATTGCCCTCGATATTTTATTGTCATGACTATAAAATAATTACACCACTAATTAATTTAGTTCGGATATATTTGAGAGATCACCATCGACCGCCGCATTGAAAAGAATTACTAATTGATTCCACACAATTCCTGATATAAACTGTCTGTTCCTTTTCCCGATTACTGCACGAATCAAACCGCTTTCGTTTTGAGTCGCTGTTAAAGAGATCATTGTCACTCCCCCGAAAGCCAGAGCAAGGGAACGCGTCCACAACCCGAGGACCCGCGATTATTACTAAACTAACCCTCCCGGCCTCGCTACTGTTCCAAGCTGTTTCGTTTAGGAATGACTCAAAATGGAAAATATGAAACCAGGCAGCGGAATTAAACGAAACATCGAGGTTCATTGTCCCGCGCCCACTTCTAACAATTACCCTCAAGACGCTACCCTCCCGTTCAAAATTAATTAGTTGTCCACTGCCGTGTTTGATCAAAATATTTCCACACGTTTATATGAATCCAATAACCGTGTCGGGGTCGAAATTAAAACCGAGCGTTTCTTTAACACCACCCAGCCGCTTCTAAAGTGACCGCTACACCTCAGGGGTGCCTTCCTTACCTGCCGGATTTTGTGATGATCATCTCGGTGCCCAGCTCGTGGAACTTGTCCCACAGATCTTTGGTTTCCAGGTTACAGGTGATCTTGGCCATTTCGGCGCTGGGGACGCCGGGGGTGGTGGGTATCAGGGGTTCGGTACACGCCGGAGATGCACCGCTGCTGTAATCTCCAAGCTCCAGGCCGCCCAGATCACCCAGCGGCTGAGAACAGGAGGACTTCTCCACAAACTGTTCTGCTCAGTGGGAGAAAAGGTGCGTGAAGGCGCTCGTCAGTTTAAAGCAATGTGGGGACGCCAATGACCGCGGATTTCGTTCGCTTGTTAGCCTGCAGCGAAGCTAACTACCGTCATTTACCGACAGTGTTACAAACTAGCTACACTTCAGGGCAGCTCACCAACGCGAGGCGTCAACGCATCCCGGCTTGGTGTAGAGCAAAACTGTATCTACAGAAGTAACATTTCCTTCAACCCAAATGCTCCCCATCAAAGTAAGTATACTGCATTTACCCTGGCGATTCTCCGACCCCGCGACTCCCCGGCAGCAACTTCAACCGTTAACCATTGCAGGTGAATGGCGAGGCCCCGGCAGCGCAGGGCCCGACTTACCCAGGGGTTTGATGGTGTTCTCCTGAAGTCCCTTGTCTTTGGAGTTTCCAGTTGACATGAGCGCCGCGATGGAGAAGGCGTTAGCCCGGGATGAAAGCTGTGGTTTGGTGGTGTTGTATTCCATGCTGGGAGTGCGGGGTTCTGGAATCCAGGAGCAGGACGACTGAGTGTCCTGGGGACTGGGGCTCTCACTGGGATAACCAGGGGGCAGGTTCCGCTCACTCCGGCACCAGTTGCTCCCCGCTGCCTTTTCCGAGCTCCTCCCGTCTGCCTGCAAATCGCCTCCTGCAATGACAATTATTTTTTTGCCTCCCGCACCCCGTACCCCAGACCCCGTGTAGAGAGCCAATCAGCGGCTTCTGACGTCACTCCCTCTCGCTTCCCACCAGATAAGGTGGATCACACCTAGTGCGCCTGTGCAATGCCGGCCGAGCTACGTGGGTGGGGGAGCGAGGGGTGAGCGTGTGCACCGTGGACTGTAGAGGAGGGGTGCTACCGTGCAGAGTCACGGTTGGGGGCAGGCCCCCTTGGCGGAGTTGTTGGATGCGAAGGAGGCGGAGCTGCGGTGATTAACCCTCTATGGGTCACGGAGCAGCGCGCTCGCTTCCCGTGACAGCGGAACGGAAGGCAGCGCAAGTCACGGCTCAGTTCGCAAATTGCTGCTGTACAAACCCCACAGCCCGGAGATTACACCTACTAGTTGAGAGCGTGTGTGATCTTTGTCAGGAGTGAGAATCGGTTTCGCTGTGCCCTGAATGTCTGCAGTACCCTGCGTGTTTCACATTCCTAATGTCTTGTTTACTGACATTTCCCCTCACGCAGATACCTCAGAGTTCTGTTCGAATTAGAATTCGTTTAGACTTTACGAGAGACGGGAATGACCTCGGACTAATCCTAGACGAGCCTTCCAAAAGCTCGTGTATGCTTGGAGTGTTTCGTTTGGGTTTTGTCGAACTGGCTTGTTGGCCAAAATCTCTGTTGAACCATTTTTTCCCTTTTTCCAGCACAACCGCTGTTTCTCAGATAAGGGAATGAGCTTTGTCTACTCTAGACCGACGTGAATCTGCAGGCAGGTCTAAGTAATTAATTAGTGAGAACTGAAGAATGTCTCCCGTTTTCTCGTGCACTCATTTATTTAACAGACTAGACGACATCCCTCCCTGACACCCCAAACAAATCAAATAGTTAACCAATATTATTTTGGAACGGATTCCCTTCCAATTCTGCGTTCAGCGTGTTTTAGGCAATTTATTCGGCGTTTGTAGCTCTTTCCGTTCGGTGGGTTTGCTGCCGAGTGTAACAACCAGGCTTCTTTCCGCGCGCCGCCTGATCCCCCAACATTTTCGATGTAATTTTGTTTCAAGGACAACCTTCAACCGTGGGCCGCGCACACCACAGAGAGCGGGAGCTTCTGGGAACGATATTGTCAGTTTTCCAGTTCGGGCCTTCACCCGTTCCTGGCGCGGAACACTGAAACGAGTAAATGAATGAAAGCGACCAAAGCATTCCTCTGAGGTGTAACTCGGAGAATGTGGCGCTTTATTCTGGGATCGCTGCATTTCCAAAAGTTTTATGCCTTTGAACGGAGCGCGACATATACCCGGGCTGGCTTTTCAAGATTCACCCTTCAAAATCCGTTTGAATCCATTCTCATTTCTGCTTGAATTTATTTTCGTAGCCAACGGTAATAATTTTTTTTAAAAACTACCCTTTATATTCGTGGGATCACACGGAATATTAACAAGCCCTGAATGATTCCCCGATTAAACACTGCATTTTATTCGCGTCCTTTGACTAGGCCCCATAAAGTGCTTGCTGCTCAGCAATATTCCCCTCGCCACACCTGCCGTAATAGTTTGAAACATGTCGTGACTGGAAATATTTACATGTACCGTTTAATGCAAGCAATGATTGTCCATATTCTGATTGTGAAGAATTTTAACGTTCATTCGTATAGCATTGTAGGCAAATCGATTCGCTTGCATAATGATTCCAGTTTTGTGCTTTCTGAACAGGGGCGGCGAACGCGGGGTCCGGTTCATTTATAAAGCCGATAATCTCTCTGAAATGGCTTTATCTTTTTAAAAAGCCGATTCTTATTTTGACGACAAATAATAGCTTTTAATGTAAAATGATTACACTTATTGAAAATAACGATGGAAACGAGTAAATAAAGGACGCGGAGCGGATTTAAAAGCGTCAGAAGTCGAAATGCAAGGATATACTGTTTTCATTATAAACATATCACCCTGCCGTGAGGGAGAATCTAACAAAGTTGGTGAGAAAGTAAACGTGGGGATGGGTGAGAAACGTAAGGGTGGTCTCGGAGATAGAAGGAAGCGGTGGAATGTACACCCGCTGTAAAGCAGCGAATATAACCTTCCAGATATTATATAATCGGGTTATTTCCAATAACATTGTCGATCTACTGGCATATCTTCCGGTGTTTTGTCAGCACCGGGCTCACCGAACGAAATATTGCTGGCCGAGTGCGGGAGGAATTGGTGAGAAGGAGTGCGGGTCCCGACCGGCATCGGCCTTTGTGTGAAATTGGACTTCATCTTTGGCGTGGTGGGGGGGGGGGGTCTCCGCTTATTTTTATTCGTCAGAGCACTTTCAAATGCCGAGGATGCGGCGGAAGGGGCGAAAAAAAAACGCCCAATGTCATTTGAAGTGAAACCCCGCGCAGTTTGTACTGTGAATGGAGCTGGAATCAGCGTTTTCTTTAATTCCATTAGACACCGCGCACCCTGCAAATGTAAATGCAGTGCGGGAGGTTTAATCAGCCCACTTGACAATTAGATTATCTTCAAATTGCCATCGGATAATGTGCTAAAAGCTTTGGCAGTGAGTGTAACTCCGGGCCGAGAGTTATTCGCACATTGAGGCCTCTCGCGTCCCCTGATAGTGCGGCGATCCGCCTGACACAGACACCGCAATCGATCCGTTTTCTCATAAACTTATTTGATAAAGTAAAGAAATGCTAATGACTGTTCCGCGTTCGGTTAACATCACCCGCCAGCCATTGAACCTTAACTCAATACATTCCACACGTTACAAATAAGGAATTTAACCAAAACCGTCGAAATGGTTTAACTTGAATAAATAAGATTAATAAATAAAAACAGAATATAAAATGCTGGAAACGCTCCTTAAATTCTGCTCCAGAGATTTCAACGCCCCAGAAGCCCTGGTATATTTTCTCTCCCTCACTGTGGGCAGAACGTGTTCAAATTGGAGCGTGGGGATGTGGAAACGAGACGCAGACACCGCGGCAAAATTCCCAGTTTAGTTCAAGTCGCCGGCCATTCTTCGTCTCCGGTCTAAGAACTGTGGGGGCTCGAGTAAGACTAAACATGAAATGTGCAAATCATTGGAGTGAGAGTGCTGGTGAGTAAGGGCGCCATATAGTGAATGGATTTTTTAGAAATTTGCACGAGTTGCCAAATGTTTTGCCATTTCCCCACTTTGGGCAGCCCACGCTCGGCGACTCTTTCTCAGTCGGATGCTTGGAGTGGAGCTGCAGTGTGCTGTCGGGTCGGTGGAAAGGAGGTTGTTGCTGGGTGCTGTGGGAAAGGGGGCTGCTGTTGGTATGGTAGAGGGGGTTGTGTTGACATGGAGACATTGCGCTGAGAGTGTAATGGTTGGGGTGTAGTATTGAGCTGGGGTGGTGGTGTTGGACTAGGTGAGGTTCTGAGCCAAGTTGTAGTTTTTGGTTGAGGTATGGTGTTCTGAGGTTGAGTGTGTAGCATTGCTGAGTTGGGATGCAGTGTAGAGCTGGGGTTAGGGTGTTGATGTCCCGTGTGTTTATAGACACTCAACGGGTCGGGCAGTGTCAGTGGAGAGAGAAATGAATTAATAGTTCAGGTGTAAGGGGAATAAATTGCGCTGGATCTATCCGACCTCCTACCCTATTCCATCCCCCACAGGCGTGGACTGGGGTGGAGTAGGAGGAGAAATCGGTTGCAGATTCCCATCTGGGTAGGTGCTGGGTGGGCAAGTCTTGGAGAAATGTGGTGCAGGAGGCAGCTCAGGAAGGCTCAACTCCATTCTGATGCATACTGAGAAGTTAGATACCCATCTTCTCAGTGTCGCCAAGAGCCCTGGCTGGCGTCCGAGAAACCGGGTGAAGAAGCAAGTTGAAACATTAAACGGAATGCGGTGCGGTCGAATACCGGCTTTCCCGGAACTCTCACCATGTGTTAAATGTTGCAACACCGCGGGAGTACCGGTGGGGGGGGGGGGGGGGAGTGGTGGCAAGAGGCCATTCGACTCTCGAGTCAAGCAGCGAGTTGAGATGTTGTGTGATGGGGGAAAGCCGTGCTGGGGCGCTCTTTGGGTTTTAATGTCTATTTTAAACCGATTCCGTCATCCTAATCCACGATTCAGCCGCCCTTCACCGTTCTGTGCCGATCATTCCAAGCCGTGTATTTCACCCCTTGTATTAACTTGTTTTTAGATTATTTGGCAGCCTGGGAGGTTAATTTAGATGTAAATTAATAATGTAGAACTTTCAACGCGTCTCTCTGCTTTGCATGTGAGCGCAGTGTCAGCTCCTAATGACTGTAATTGGAAACAGGCAGGCCCGGTCGCTGCAATCTCTCCAAACTACTGAGCGGTAGTCAGTGAAAACATATTTAAGAGTGGATGAGTGATACCCTGAGTGCAGTATGTGCGCTAATGCCTCTCCCTGTGTCTCAATAAATCAGTGTACAAGACCTTGATTTAATTCGGGTCCTGCTAATGAAATGGCTGCAATATCATCGCGACGCCCGCTCACCTTTCAAAGCCAGACTTTATCGAATTATGGGGAATCGAGAACTCAGATCGTCTTATTGGATTAGCTGCTTTCATTTTATCTTAAAAAAAAGGTCCGGCGGTTGTCTGCTTCGAGTTCCGTTAGCCCTGCTCAATATGAGGAGAGCGATGCTTCGAATCTGACTGCCCGTTATCCCCACAAATAAATTACAACATTGGTGTTGAGTTGATATTGGGATGCCCCAGAAGAGCCTTGGACTGGTAGCGGAAAATAGTCAAATGGGAAACGGCCCTTAAGGACCAGCGATAATTTTTCGTGTCAGGCCGGTTTTTGCGGCTTTCTGAGGATAGTGCCGAGGGTGCTGTTCCCATCTCCTTGCTTTTCCCACAAACCCCTTTTCCTCCTTGGAGGTGGAGATGGGGGGGGGTTCAGGGCTACGGGGTGAATGGCGGCAGTGCCCCTCCTTCTACCCCCTAACGCCAGCCCCTTCTCATTGGACAGGTTGCCTGTCCATCATCAGTGCTGACTGACCAGTAGTTTTCCCGGCCGCTGTAGGATGCGGAACGGGGATGTTTTACAACCCCGGCAGTATAATTCTTGTGATATTCTCCTAACCACGCATTCCAATCACTCAAGATCAACCTCCCTTTCGTCGCCCCACTTTTTCACTCCCTCTCACTGTCTCCACCCCCCCCCCATACACGCACAGCCCCACTCCCCCGACCTCAAGCCATCTGAGGAGGGAAACCTCACCCGGACATTTGTGACTCTCGGCTGGTCTATTCCCGCGCTCTCCTGTCTGACATTTCATCCCACCCACCACCCCCTTCCACAAACCTGCCGTTCATTTGCAACTCGCCATTTCCGAGTTTGGATGAATTCAAGGTGCTAGGCGAGAGAGCCAGTAGAAGAGAGTCGGAGAGTTCCTGTGCTACCCCACTGGCCAGAGGGGTGGATGGCCAGCGGTTGTGGAAAGGACATGAGACGGTGGCGTCAGAGAGACCAAATAATGTGACATAAGGTGGAACTGGATTTAGAAAAAAGAGCTGTGTCTTCAATTACTGAAGTTAATGAACACCATCAGCTTTACCATACAAACTGCCACAGTTTGTCCAATGGACAACTATTTCCTTTAACAAGACTCCCGGGTCTGCAGGGCTGTACATAGTGGATAGATTACTCTAAATGAAAGATATGTTGGCAGATGGTAGTTAATGTCCGCATTGCACTGACACACCGAGTCACAGTGTACTGACGTACTGTAACAGAATGGAGTCTACCCGAATACGAAGGGAAAGTAATCCCACAGATATAAAGCGTTGGCCAGGCATCACTTGAAGCACTGCAGTCTGTTTGGGGCTCCTCGGATAACCTGTTTTAGGCATCTTCCAATATAAACTAAGACTCTCGTGATCCCCTTGACAGGGCGTGACGGGTCACCATGCGATCACAGCAGGACGCTCTTACCTTCCCATCACCTCTCATTTCACCACCTTTCCAAAGGTTTATATATTTTGACTTCTCCAAGGTAAAGGTTAATTAGGTTGGTGTCTTTGTTATAATAATAACTGGTAACCGTGACCGGGGTATTATAAAAACACTTTGTTCACGGATGCCCTTCCCAGGAGGATATCATCCCTTCACTCTCTGAGTTATAGACCACAGAACACAAAACGTTACGGCACAGGAACAGAATCTTCCGCCCACAACGTCGTGTCGAGCTAATTAAGATAATGACACAATTAAATTAACTCCTTCTGCCTGCTGGCCCACGTCCCTCTATTCCTGCCCATTCATGTGCCTATCTAACAGCGTCCTAAACGCCTCTGTCGGATCAGTATCTACCACCTCCATCTGAAGTGTATTCAAGGTGTTCACTCTCTGTGTGAAAAAAGAACTTGCCCCGCACATCGCCTTTGAAATCTCTCCCGATTACGTTAATCCAGTATTGTCCATTTTCACCTTAACTGATTACTCTTTCTATGCCGCTCATAATTTTATAAATTTCTATTAGGTCTCTCCACACCCCGCCCCCCGCCTGTGCCACGCCAGAGAAAACAAAACCCTTTAGTCCAATCTTTCCTCAATGCATTCACGTCCCTTCTGGTCCAGATAACATCCTGGCGAATTTCTCCAATCTGTCCAAAGCCTCCACACCCTTCCCACAATGGGGAACCCAGAATTGAATGCATTACCCACGATGAGGACTAACCAGAAATGTATAAACTCGTGTTTTACGTAACTTCGGACCATCTACAAGGCTGGCTGTTAACCGCCCTTTCATCTCTGCTGGGCAAATAGGAATGAGAGCCTTGTTGAAAACCCAAACAAGGAAGCAGAAGACTAGGACTCACGTCAGCAAAGACATTCAGGAACTCTCTCTCCAAAACAACCGGGGTCAAGAGGTGGTGGGGGATGGGGGTGGAGGGGCAAAATATTGAAATCTAAAAGGGGGGGCGGGTTGGGATAGACCGATGTCCTTGAAGGTAAAAGATACTCGAGTTTTGAGTCAATTTGTGGTTTCTAATCTCACGTCCAAACTCTGTGTTTAGGGAGCCAGTTGAACACAACATTGCAATACTGCAGTGGCAGAGAGGTGCGACCAGGGAAATTCGCATTATTCGAGGGAGAACCTTTGAATGAGATGTTAAACCGATGTGTGCTCTCAAATAGTTCTCCCCAGTGTTCTCCTTCAACTGACATCACTAAAGTGGATGAACCAAAATATTGTTTGTGGTGCGGGAGCTTGCTATGCCGCGGTATTCCACACATTGCAACAATAGTTCCAGTTTAGTAGACTTCCAGTGGCTGTGAAACCCTTGGGAACAAGATGAAGTTGTGAATGGCGCTGCAATACAGCACAGATTGTCAGTGGGGTTTTGTTCTAACAGGAAAGGTGCCCCCTGTTCCTCTCGCCCAATAACTTAGCGAGGCCCACCAGTTCTTTGAGTGAATGATGATTTTAAAGATCGTTGGATCAGTTTCCAGAAAATAATCTGACTGGTGTTCAATAATTTATAGATATATCTTTTCCCCTCGATTAGTTCACCCAATCGGTGCAAAGAAAAGTAACCACGATGCGAATCTGAACTAACTCCACCCACCTGGACATGACCTACGCCCCCTCATGCCCTGTCTATCTAACTGTCTCTTAAACGTTGCTACAGTATCTGCTTTGGCCACTCCCCCCAGCAGCATCTCCTTCCTTTGGTTCCACGCTTTAGTATCTGGTTTCAAGTGATTTTCTGCTTACTGAAGTGAGTGAGGTATATCAGCTGGTTGAGTGGTGTCGAAACAACAACCTTGCAGTCAACCTCACTAAGACCAATGAATTAATTGTGGACTTCAGGAAGGGGAAGTCAGAGGAACACACGACTGTCCTCATTGAGGGATCGGCAGTGGAAAGGATGAGCAGTTTCAAGCTTCCGGCTGTCAACACCTCGGAAGATCTATCCTGGACCACACATTGATGCAATTACAGAGGAGGCACAACAGCGGCTACATTTCATTAGGAGTTTGAGGATACTCGGAAACTTCTACGGATGTACTGTGGAGAACATTTAATTGGTCGCATCACCGTAGGGTATGGAAAGGGTCACCGCACAGGATCGGAAAAAGTTGCAGAAAGTCGCGCACTCAACCAGCTCCATCATTAGCAATAGTTTCCCCAGCACCGAGGACAGCTTCAAAAGGCATTACCTCAAACAGACAGTTCCCGTCACTAAGGACCCCACTACCCAAGGCATGCCCTCTTCTCATTGCCACCACCAAGGAGGAGGTACAGGAGCCTGAAGACACGCATTCAACGATTCAGGCACAGCGTCTCCCCGCCGCCATCAGATTTTCATGAACCCATGAAAACTGCCTCACTATATTTTCCTTTTCTCTTTCTTTTTGCACCAATTCAATTATATATAGTTAAAATGTGTACTGCAATGTACTGCTGCCGCAAAACAGCATATTTCACGACATATGTCAGTGATATGAAACCGGTCTGTCAGATTTTGCTGTACACAAGTGACTGTTTTCGATATTACAATGACGGTACCTCAGAGGCACTCCATGGACTTTGCGGCATTTTGAGGTGTCCTGAGGTCGTGCACGCATTGTTTTTCTGACGTGAGACTGGACTCGATGCAGTGAGGTTTCGAACTCAGTGCTCCATCTTCCTGATCCCAGAGCCCAGTAAAGTGGTGTCAGCCCAACTCGACTGACCCCGCCCCGATCTCCATCTCTTTTCACGGCAGCCAATAGCCCCGATCCTGGGTATTGAGCTCAATATCACTCACTGCCGAGAGCTCGATGTTTCGGGACTTCCGTGGACAGATTCTAACTACCGCCAGTGAACCTGCCCACAGGAGTTTAGTGCTCGGCGGGCCCAGAAAGAACTCCACAGCTCGTTATAGACCTGTCTCAAGGTGAAATAAGAGTTAGAAAGGTCCTGAACGGTCAGACGCAGTAATTCAGGCCAGGCGGGACTCCGTGTTCACTACACCCCCCCTGGTCTTTCATTTTGTAGACGTTACACCGATCTTCCTGCTCAGGGGGAGTGGAAGACAGCAAGACGCAAGAGACTGGGATCTGGAGTAAAAAAACACAAAGCAAATCGCTGGAGGAATTCAGTGGGTCAGGCAGCGTCTGAGGATCATCTGGATTTAACTCATACTTTGCCTCCACACTACCCCGCTGGTCTAGTCCCCTCCCTCTTACAATTAGGGCGCACCCCACACATTCCACCAGTTTAAAAGCTTCCAGTTCCCTGTCCCCAGAGACTCACTGACACCCGGGATGTCCAGTATTGGAACACTTCCGTCTCCCATCAGGAAGCCCTTAAATTTCCTCCTAGAACACGGACATCAGTGGGGCTGTCCCCTTCATAATAAGCACGGGAGTGAGCCCTGCAGACTTTCATCCAAATCTCGGCGGGCTGAAATCAGCGCGAAAGGTCGTCCACTGGTACCGCTGGTAACGTTAAAAAGAGCCCCGGTTCTTTCAGCTCTTTTCGGCGGGCTGAAAGAAGCGCGGCGCTAGTAAGAAGAAGCGAGGCATAAACGGAGCTGCCATTGCGTGAGTGGTCAGGCTTTGGCTCAACAGGCTTATGTAAGAAAAGGCACGGGAGGGGGGTTTAAGTAAGTAATAATGTCTCTACTAAGTTTATTTCCTTTTAGTACATAGCTAGTGCGCTGAGAATGGGTTTGGAGTAATGGTATGTTCTTTGTGTGCGAGTTGGGAACTCTGGGAGACATCCAGTCACCGCGATAACTACATCTGTATGAAGTGCACCGAGCTGTAGCTCCTCAGGACTGGGGCTTCAGCTAGATGACCTTCGGCTCACACGGGAAAATGGGGAGGTGATGGAGTTACAGGGAAGTAGTCCTCTTCAGTTGCAGGAGGCAGCTACCTCGAGGTTTCGGGGTACTTCGAGGTTGATGATAAAACAGGACAACGTCAGTATGGTCAGACAAGGCGCTGCACGTAACAAGATAAGAGTCCGTGATATTACAGGGAAGGTACCAGCATCAATAGAAAATTGGCTGACTGGCAAGAGGAAAAGAGTGGGAATAAAGGGGGCCTTTTCTGGTTTACACCCGGAGACTAGTGGTGTGTCACATAGGTCGGTGTGGAGACCAGCTCTGTCAAGCAGTAGGTTTGCAGACGATACGAAGATAGTTGGAGGGGCAGATAGTGTTGAGGAAGCAGGGTGTCTACAGAAGGAATTGGACAGATTGGGAGAATGGGAAAAGAAGTGGCAGATGAAATACAGAGTCAGGAAGTGCATGGTCATGCACTTCGGCAGAAAGAATGAAGGCGTGGACTATTTTATAAATGGAGAGAAATTTCAAAAATCAGAGGTGCATAGGGACCTGGGAACCCTCGTACAGAATTCCCTAAAGCTTAACTTGCAGCTTGAATCGGTGGTAAGGAGGCAAATGGTAAGGACTCGAATGCAAAAGCAAGTATGTAATCCTGAAGCTTTATAAGGCATTGATCAGGCGGCACTTGGAATATTGTGAGCAATTTTGTGTCCCTTATCTAGAAAAAGATGTGGTGGTATTGGAGAGGATCCAGTGGAGAATTACAAGGATGATTCTGGGAATGAAAGCGTTAACATATGAGGAGCATTTGATGGTTCTGGGCCTGTACTCGCCGGAGTTTAGAAGAATGAGGGGGATTTCATGGGAACCTATCGAATATTCAAAGGCCTGGATAGAGTGGGTGTGGAAGATTATTTTTCATGTATTGGGAGAGTCTATGACCAGAGGGCACAGCCTCAGAATTGAGGGACGTCCATTTAGAACAGAGATGAGGAAAACATTATTTAGCCAGCATGTGATGAATCTGTGGAATTCATTGCCACCGCCAGCTGTGCAGGTCAAGTCATTGGGTATATTTAAATCGGAAGTTGATAGGTTCCTGATTAATGAGGGCGTCAAAGGTTACGGTGAGAAGGGAAGAGAACAGGGGTTGAGAGGGATAATAAATCAGCCATGATGGAATCGCGGAGAAGACTCGATAGAATGAATGACCTAATTCTGCTCCTATGTCTTATGGTCAAATCAAAGCGGGAAACGGGAAAGGAAGATGGGAATTGTGAAGAGAAATCCAGGAAATTCTCTTCTGTTTTGGGATTCCCAAACTTTTTCTATGCCATGGACCAATACCATTAAGCAAGGCGTCTATGGACCCCAGGTTGGGAACATCTGGATCGCGAAAACATCTGCTTGAAATCTGAAATCCAGAACGGGCTCCATAGATGAGGTCGCCACTCCGAAGAGGGACTAGGTTTCTTCAGCCTGAATAATTCTGGAGCCAAGGGGCATCGATGCTCTGTGGCTGAGCATATTCGACATAGAAATCCACGGAGCGCGGAGTGCTTAGTGAATCGAGGTAATTGTGGGGAGAGCGGAAAGTGATGCTGAAATTACAAAGTAAAAACCGCCGCAGACTTATTGAGCGGCAGAGCAGGGTCAAACGCTGCCATCGACGGTCCCAAACCGGGCTGCGAAGGAGGAGTGTTGGATACTGGGCCAGTAACCCTACCCCCTAAAAACTCTGAGCTTCAGAAACACCAGCAGAAGCTCCAAAAAGCTCATCTCTGGAGGAGAAAGGATCTCAGATGGGCTACGGCTGGGGAGGCTGACCAGGACAGAGGACTCTGGCGGGCAGCTTAGTCGGGGTGGGGGGCTTAAGTCAGCAGGATCGATTCTGCTTCAATTATCTGTGATGAAGGGGCAAAAAAGTAGAAAAGAGTTCTATGTTTAGAGCTTTAACTTTTCTGAAATGATTTCCGAGCTGTGAGGAAGTGGCCCTTGATGGAATCTTGGTCTGTCCAGGACTCAAGCACCTTCGCTAATAGGATCCCCAAAGAGCAAACCGCCGGCTTCAGCTACTCCTGAGGCCTCATAGAAAATAGGTGCAGGAGTAGGCCCTTCGGCCCTTCGAGCCTGCACCGCCATTCAGCCTCGTTCAATATTATTACTCGAATCCACAGACTTGAGGGAAAAGGGCGGAGGGATCAAAGGCTCAAATCACCCGCCACTGGCGCCTCGTAATGCTGGACAGCACCCCCCTTCTCCCCGTTGCTTCAATAGACAATAGGTGCAGAAGTAGGCCATTCGGCCTTTCGAGCCATCACCGCCATTCACTGTGATCATGGCTGATCATCCACAATCAGTATCCAGTTCCTGCCTTATCCCCATAACCTTTGATTCCACTATCTTTAAGAACTCTATCCATCTCTTTCTTGAAAGCATCCATTGACTTGGCCTCC
The DNA here is from genome assembly GCF_963921235.1 of Mobula hypostoma. Taxonomy (NCBI): domain Eukaryota; kingdom Metazoa; phylum Chordata; class Chondrichthyes; order Myliobatiformes; family Myliobatidae; genus Mobula; species Mobula hypostoma. The sequence goes on from NC_086097.1 coordinate 139,773,752, forward strand.
ACAGCCTTCTGGGGCAGAGCATTCCATATATCCACCACTCTCTGGGTGAAAATGGGTCGTGAACTTGGCAACTAACCCGGAGAACTTGTAGGCAGAACACTAAATTTAAGGTGGGGACGGAAGAAGGTGTCAGTAAAGCTGCAGTGGTCCGCTTTCAACCCCCCAAGTAACGGGTCAGGGCAGCTGAAAGTGGTGTCACACGGTGGTGAAGAAGACATTTGTTTACGCTGCCCTTCACCATTCAGGGCAATGGGCGTGGAAATCGGGACGTTGTTTTGCAACCGGTGAGCCAAACTTGGGAGTATTGTGTTCCGCTTTAGTCACCATATTTAGGAATGATGTTATTGAGCTGGAAAGATTGCAGAAAATATTTACAAGCATGAAGCAAGGACCGAGTTACGGAGAAGGGATGAACAAGCCAGGACTTTATTCTTGGGGCACCGGAGAATGAGGGCTGATTTTGTATTGAAACATGAGGGGCGTAGATTGCGTGAACGCATAGTCTTTTCCCCAGTGTTGGGGAATCAGGAACTAGAGGGTATAAGTTTGAGATGAGTGGGGCGAGTTCTTTTTTTTCACCCAGAGGGTGGTCAATATATGGAATGAGCTGCCAGAGTAAGGAATTGAGCTGGGAATATTAACACCTTTTAAAAGATACTTGATAGGTACTGTATATGGATAGGTGTCGAGCCGAACATATTGGACTGACTTCGGTGGGAGATCTTGGTCGACATGGACGAGTTGGGCCGAAGGGTAACTCGGGACTAAATTGAATGCTGACCCTTTTCTCGGAAGGCAAACTCAGCGTTAAAGAAATGGTCTGGCTGTCAAGGGCAGTAACCTGCGGGATCGCGTGGCCGGGAATCTCTGCTGAACATGATTTAATGCTGATGCACCGACAGCCCATGCCGAGATTTCCGGGGAATGGTCAGCTGATAGGACTAATTAGGCGGCCACAAGCTGGGCCCTGCTTTTGAAGTGCCCCGCTCGCTAATTGTCTGTCGGTCGGCGACGCGCACGAGGTTCAGGTGAAATGTAACGGGCTCGCTGCTTGATGCTGATGTGAGATGGCAGGCAGCGGACGGGCGGTGTGTTAATTTAACTGATTAAGAATGGAGTATTTAGCCAGAGTTTTGGGTGCTTGCTAATCCGCTCAAACACTGTGAAGCGCACGAGGCAACGTCGCTGGGAGGATTTACACAGAGTGGTGCGGGAGGAGGGAGGAGGGAGGAGGGAGGAGGGAGGAGGGAGGAGGGAGGAGGGAGGAGTGGAAGAAGCGAAATGAAACGTGCGGAATAGGGAGCGAGGAGATAGAAACAGAAAGCTGTTCGGCCCCCAGTACCTGTTCCGCCCCCAGTACCTGTTCCGCCGATCGTTGGCGCCATTGGTGCTCTCCACCGACTGACTTCAACATAAGGGATATCTTGATTGATTACATCATGGTCTGGTAGGGTATTTCGAATGCCAAGGAAAGAAGGTAGCGTAATGGTTAGCACAACGCTTTACAGTACCAGCGCTGTTCCTGCAAGGAGTTTGTACGTTTTCCCCGTGACTACGTGGGTTTCCTATGGATACACCGGGCTTCCTCCAGTTGGTAGGTGATTGGTCATTGTAAGTTAAGCCAGGGTTAAATTGGGGCTTGTATCACAGTATCAACATCCATGTCCACACCACCCAGGCCATGCCAACTTCTGGCAGGAGCTTGCATTCCCACAGCACCAGGTTCAGGAATAGCTACTTCTCTTCAACCATTCAATTCTTGAACGAATTGGTTAGACCCGAATCGTTACAGTTTCACAGCACTATGAATACTTTGATCATTTCCCACTAAAATGGGCATTTTTTTCTAATTGTATTCTTTCTTCTAAAATTATGTATAATTTGTTTTCTTGTGAATGCTGCTTACACGGGAATGCTGCAACGTTGCTGTAATGCTGCTGTAAATACGCTTTTCATTGTTCTGGTACATACATGAACATGTGCATATGACAACAAAGTCAGTATTGACTCTAACGCTGCCCGGCATGTTGAGCATCTCCAGAGTTCTCCTTTGTCGTCAGGACACCACAGGCAGGGAACACTGCAGTTTGTGCAAAAGACAATCCCAAAAATAACACTAAGATAAACAATCATAGAGTGTGATGGAATTATTCTGAGGCTCTGGATTTGTCTGCCTTTACAGTTTCGGATTGGCCAGGGAAACTTTCCAGCGCTCCATGCGGTCTAATTTGTTTGAGACTTTTAGGGAGATGTCTAAATGTGTTGATAAGAGTAGTGTAGTTGATGTAGTTTAAATGAGCTTCCGTAAGGTCTCTGACAGAGTCCCATATGGGACACTGGTCCTAAAATCAGAACCTATCAGATCCAATACAATTTTGCAACTCAGATTCTAAATTATCTTGTGATGGTAGAAGGATGTCATTGAGACTGGAAGCCTATGACCAGTGACGTATCACATGGGTCAATACTGGGACTCACTGATTGTTATGCACTCTAATAACACCCTATGACGTAGGCACAGAATTAGGCTATTCAGCCCATTGAGTCTGAGTATAAGAACATAAGAGATAGGAATAGGCCATTCAATAAGATCATGGCTGATCTAGCCATGGACTCATTTCTACCTACCTGCCTTTTCCCCTATAACCCTTAATTTCCCTATTATGCAAAAATCTATCCAACCTTGTCTTAAATATAAGTACTGAGGTAGTCTCCACTGCTTCATTGGGCAGAGAATTCCACAGGTTCACCATTGTCTGGGAAAAGTAGTTCCTCCTTGTCTCCATCCTAAATCTACTCCCCTGAATCTTGAGGCTCTGTCTCCTAGTTCTAGTCTCGCCTACCAGTGAAAATAACTTTCCTGCCTCTGTCTTATCTTTCCCTTTTATAATTGTACATAAGTTCTACTCTCATTCTTCTGAATTCCAGGGAGTACAGTCCCAGGCAACTCAATCTCTCCTCATAGTCTAACCCCTTCATCTCTGGAATCAACCTGGTGAACCTCCTGTGCACCACCTCCAAAGCCAGGATGTCCTTCCTCAAGTAAAGCGACCAGGACTGCTCCACCATTTCATCATGGCTGACTTATTATCCCTCTCAATCCCATTCTCCTGCCTTCTATGAATAACCTTTGATGTGTTGACTAATCAAGAAATCAGCAAACTGCACTTTAAATATGCCCAATGACTTGGCCTCCACAGCCAGCTGTTGCAATGAATTCCATATATTCAGCACCTTCTGGCTAAAGAAATTCCTCCTCAAATCTGTTCTAAATGGATGCTCCTTCATTCTGAGGCTGTGCCCTTTGGTTCTAGATGCCCCCACTCTTCTCAACATTCACTGTTTCTAGGCCTTGCAATATTCAATACACTTCTGTCAGATCTAACTGCCATGCCACTCCCCATTCTTCTAAACTGTAGTGGATACAGGGCCAGAGCAATTAAATGCTCCTCATACGTTAATCCTTTCATTACCAGGATCAGTCTTGTGAACCTCCTCTGGACCCTCTCCAAAGCCAGCACATCCTTTCTTCGATAAGGGGCCCAAAACTGCTCACAATATTCTAATGGCCTGGATGTAAATGTAGGAGATTTATCATATCTCCTATATGATCAGTAAGTTTGCAGATGAGAATTGATCACGTTGTTAATAGTGGGAAGGGCATTAATTGGAGCACAAACTTCCAAATTTGTAATAAAGTACTACACTGTCATCATTAGACCGAGAGAAGGAGACCATTACTTTCTGATCTTTAAGTCTTTGCACTAGCTTCAGGCAAAGGGTCATTCCTGGGCTGTCCAAGTTTGAGTGCTTGTGCAAAAAGGCATCAATCAATTCAGAGAATGGACACATATCTACCAAATTAACTTCAGATGGAGATATACTAGATGATGACTGGTTGTGTAAGGAATAGGAAGACATCATATGACTGGGATGAAATGTTGGAGTGGCTGAGAGGTGGAAAGGTGGTACATTCAATGAATTGGAAACCAAGTAGTGGTACACTTCTTAGAGTCATAGAACAAAAAAGCACACCAAATCAGTGCTGACCATCAACCACCCATTTTACACATAACAGACACTAATTCACTTTATTCTCTTCACCTTGTTATTTCTACCCTCTCCCCACCATGTCTATCAGCTTTCCCTTAAATCCCTTGACTACCCAGTGGGATTGAGTTCTGTACACTACCTGCACTCTGAGTAAGGAACACCTCTGAATTGCGAGCTAGATTTATTAAAGACTGTCCCACATTTATTGTCCCCAGTTATGGTCTCCTCCACAGGTGGAAACACATTTTCTCCTGATTAGTCAATCAATACATTTCAAAATCTTATTTATCAGAATCAGGTCATCCTTCAATCTTATCTCTCTCCTGGAGATATGCCCCACCTGGTTAGATTAACCTTGATAAGGACTAAGATATCACTCCTGAAAGTGGTTGAAAGACCGAGAGCTGTTTCCCTCATTGGGATGGTCAGGAACTGAGCGAAAGAGATCAGATATTAAGGACTGGGAAGAGGTGCAATTGCATCAGTCAGTGTTGGGAATATTTGGAGTTCTCCTGCCCCAGAGGAGCATAGATGCTCAGTGGTTAATCCAATTATAGGATGAGGCTGATAGACTTTTGAACAATGAGGAAGTGAAGAGAAACAAGGATCAGACAGCAAAGGATTGAGGCAGAGAGACAGGATTGAGAGTGCCTCATAGCCCTCATATATGTGGTTCTGAGGGAGTTTGGTGCTGGTGCCAGTGAAAGAGAAACAAAGTTTGTTTCTCAGTTTGTGGGTACCTCACAAAAACTCCAGTTAGGTACCAGCTGCAATATCAGTCTGAGGTCAGAATGTGTGGAGCAACTAAAGAGGAACTGCTTCACTGAGCATTTCAAGTGCCGTGTGAGAAGGCCAGAACTCCCACAGTAGCTGGTGCTCTGATTAATGGAGTAGCCTTTATGTACCGTGGTTGTAAAGTGTTTCAGCTTCACAGTAATGTCAAATGTGTGGTATGATCCCTGCTGCAAAGTGTGATTCCTGTCCCATGCGTCAGGCTATTTTGAAGAGTTTGTCTGTCACTTTTTTTAGATTTTCACAGACTAAAACATCACATCCAAGACGACTGCAAAGTTAACTTAAGAGAAAAAACAAGCCTCCCAATGTTGAGGTGTTGTAGCACTTTCTGGGTGGCAGTGGAAAATGCTGATAAAGAGGCAGGAAAACTTCCAATTTTACCCCATCCCGCATGATGTCCATTAGTGCAGAGGGTTTGTTGTTTAATTGGCCACAACAAATTACCCCTGGTATGTAAGTGAGTGGTAGAATCCGGCAGCAGATGACTAAAATGTGGGGAGGTAGCATTGGTATAGAATTGGTGTAAATGGTCAGCACAGAGTCAGTGGAATGAAGGGCCTGATCCATATTGTTATGCCTGTATTAGAGACAATAAGAGCAACAGTGATTGGAGCCAGGAGGTATTGTTGATGTCCTAAATGAATACTTTTTAACAACATCCACAAAGGAAGTAGATTTATTAGCTAGAGAACTCGGTGAAGGAGAAGCTGAAAGTTTGGTGTTGCTCTCCATTGATAAAGAAGAGCACATTTAAAGGTGGATAAATCCTTAGGCCTGGATGGGTTTATCCCAGGCTGCTGCAGGAGGCAATGGAAGGGATTGCTGGAGCTTTGGCTGAGATTTTCTAAATGCAAAAAGCAAGTTTCCAGGGGGATGCCACAAGTGAGACTGCATCTGTTGAGGCAAAAGGATAGTTATTGTTTTGGGTCAAGATCCTGTTCCTCCTTTGACTCCACAAATGCTGCCTGACCTGCTGAGCTCCATCAACAACTTGTTTCTTTGCTTCAGATAAGTCTTTGCTGGATGCAGGTGAGGTAGCAGATGTCTGGAGGACAACAAATGTAGTCCCTATTTTCAAGAAAGCATGCAGGGAAAACGCTGGTAACTAGAGACGCAAGCAATTGTGCAGATTCTTGAAATCCAGAGCAACACACATAAAACTCAGAGGTCAGGAAGCACGTATGGAAATGAATAATCATTTGACATTTCGGGCCAAGACCCTTCCTCAGGACTGGAAAGGAGGGGGAGGACAAGCTAGGGGGAGGGGAAGGAGGATTAGCTGGAAGGTGATAGATGAACCCAGATGGGTGGGAAAGGTAAAGGGCTGGAGAAAATGAATCTGACAGGAGAGAAAAATGGAGCATGGGAGAAAGGGAAGAAGGAATACTGTAGATCTATGAGCCTAACATCGGTGGCTCAGGAAATGTTTGAAAAAAAATCTGAAGGAGAGGATTAATGATCGTTTGGAAAAGCAGGAACTAATTAGAGACAACTAACATGGCTTTGTCAAGGGTGGGTCCTGTCTGGCTAGTTTAATTGGCCAGATCTTGAAATGGTAACAAATTATATTAATGAGGGCAGGGCGGTAGATGTGATTTACATGGACTTTGACAAGGACCCATACAGATAAACTGGATTTAAAATTAGCTTGGCAATAGGAGACAAAGCAGAGTGTTGTTTTTGCAATTGGATACCTGTGATTAGTATTGCCCTACAAGGATTGGTACTGGAATCCTTGTTGTTTATAATTAATGTGAAAGATCTGATGTGGGTGTGAAAGGCCTGATCAGTAAGTTCAACGAAGACTTGAAGATTGGTGGAGTTGTTGATAGTATGGAAGCTGCCTTGGGCTGTGAAATCACTCAGATTTGGGCAACACAGTAGCATAGCAGTTAGCGGAACGCTTCACAGCTCCAACGATTCCAAGATTGGGATTCAATTCCCACCTCCATCCGTAAGGAGTTTGTGAGTTCGCCCCATTTCCTCCGGGTGCTCCCATGCTCCAAACATGTACGGGTTAGTCGGTTAATTGGTCACGTGGGTGTAATTGGGCAGCGCAGGCTCATTGGGCCAGAAGAGCTGTTACCCTGCTCTACCTCCAAAAAAAAAATCAGCATGTCTGTGCAATGAGCTGCGAAATGGCAGATGGAGTTTCATCCAGAAAGTGTGGGGTGACGCACTTTGGAAGACTAATGTGGCTAGGACATCCTTAATGAGTGGTATGGTCTTGGGTGGCATTGGGGAAGAATTGGACCTTGGAGTACAAATTTCTAGATCCTTGAAGGTGCAATACAGGCAGATTATTCAGTCTGGAAGGCAAATGAGATACCAGTTTCATTGATCAGGCACCGAATATAGATGTAGGAAGATTATGCTCCAACATGATAAAACTTTGATCAGACCTCATATGTATGCAGTTCTGTTCACCAAGGGATTGGAAGGAGTGATAGCACACAGAGGGCACAGTGGAGATTCTTCAGGATATTTCCTGCGGTGGAGCAATTCAGTGATGAGGAGAGACTGGATCTGCCCTCCCCTGGAGTGGAGAAGTTAAGAGAGGCATGACTGAGTTAAATAGAATAACAAGGATTCTAGAAAAGGTAGACTGCAGGAAACTTTTCCCCATCTCAGATAGTGGATAAAAAATAAGTTTAGGGTAAAAATTAAAGATTAAATATTAGTTTTATTGTCACATGTACATTGAAACATCAGAAACATAAGTGAAACGCATTGCTTGTGTCAGGATGTGCTGGGGGCAGCCTGTGCCACATCCCCAATGAAAGGGGGAAGGAATTCAGGGGAACTAAGGGGGAGCTCCCTCACCCAGACAGTGCTGAGTACCTGAGAGTTGTTGAAGCCAGTTCACTGATGGCATTTAAGAAGTGTCTAGATGAATGCTAGGATCAATTAGGCACAGTCAGCTATGGACCAACTTCTGGGCAGTGGGGTTAATGTAGAAAGGTGATTGCTGTGGCAAGTTGGGCCGAGTAGCTTGCTTCCATGCTGTATGATTGTATAATGATAGCATATCATGGAGAGTTGAAAGCAGGAATTTGTGAGCAGACAGCTTGGCACAGCTGAAGTGGGGCTCCTGTGCGGGGAAGGAAGGTATTATGTGAAAGGAATGAAGTCTCCACCAAGAGCTGAATAAGGGCTTGGACTTGTCTCACACATCTCTCAGTGTCAGCTACCAAAGCCTGTTCTTATAACATAATTACAAGACCATTTGTGACTTTGAGTTGTGAGGCTTCCTGAAGACTCCCTGATAATCTACAAGGGAAGCACAGACTAAGTAAACTCCACAGCCTGTCTGTTGTGCTTTTATCTCCTTCTCTTCTTCGATTAAACTTCTCTCCTGTGGATGAGCGTTTCTGTCTCTTTGTTTGGAACTGTGAAAGTTCATGAATACATTTATAACAACTAAAATCTCAATAAATATTAAATTGCAGAGTTTTAGAAGTTCTACTTCTGAGTAGAGCTTCATTTTTTAAAGTCATCCCCCTTAAATGAACACTAAGGTATTGAAGTAACATACATCAAAGTTGCTGGTGAACGCAGCAGGCCAGGCAGCATCTATAGGAAGAGGCGCAGTCGACGTTTCAGGCCGAGACGGACCGAGAGGTATTGAATATATTGAGCAAGCTATAGCCTGAGGATCAGGCTGTCCTCTGTCATTTAGCTGTGTGTCTTTGGCTGAGGAGTGGTTTGACCAAGGGTTTTATATTTTCAGTTCTGTTGGTGATGTTATTGTGAAGCCTGCAGTCTTGATCTCACCTTGTTCACAATCTCCATCAGCACCGGTGCACCATGGGGTTGTGTACTCTCCCCTGCTCTACTTACTTTACACCTATGACTGTGAGGCTAAGCACAGCTCCAAGGCCATATTCAAGTTTGCTGATAACACCACTGTTGTGGGCCAAATCGAAGGTGATGATGAATCATCATACTGGAGGGAGACTGAAAATTTGGCTGAGTGATTTCATAACAACAACCTCTCACTCAATGTCAGCAAGACAAAGTAACTAATTGTAGACTTTTGAGGCAGTCCTCATTGGAGGATCAGAGGTAGAGAGGGTCAGCAATTTTAAATTCCTGGGTGTTACTATTTCAGAGGACCTGTCCAAGGCCCAGCTTGTAAGTGCAATTGCAAAGAAATCACAGCAGCACCTCTACTGCCATGGGAGTCTGCAGAGATTCAGCATGACGTCTAAAACTTCTACAATTTCTGTAGATGTGTAGTGACAAGTATATTGACTGGCTGCATCATGGCCTGGTATGGAAACACCAATGGCTTTGAATGGAAAATACAAATTCAATTTTTCTGCTCCAAAAGAAAGTCATACAAATTGTAAATAAGACAAGTTATTATGAACCAACCAATCCATGATTTATTCAACTAAACACTTTAAAATTCAGAGATTTTGTAGATTTTAAAATAATACAAATTATGTATAAAGTGAAAAATGGACAGCTACCACAAAGTATCCAAAGGTTGTTTAAAATGAGAGAAAAGTCAACATGATTTGAGAGGAACATGTATATTTCAAGAACAAAGGATAAGAACAAATGTAAAAAATTATTGTATTTCAGTCAGAGGGGTGAATCTATGGAACAGTTGTAGTGAGAATTTAAAAACATGCACCACACTTAACAAGTTAAAAAATTATTTAAAAATAGTTTAATGAACAAATATAAAATACATGACTTAAAATGAATGGGAGTAATGTAAATAAATGATATTTGGAATTGGATTTTGTGTTAAAAAATTATGAAATTTTTTGGTTTTGGTGTGATGATTGATGCCAAATATGTTGTTGTATAAGTAAGAGGTGTAGGCGTAATGAGCTGTAGCTTCAGCCTACACCCTTTCGGTCTGTTTTAAAGAATATCTATGTTTTTTGTTGTAATTTTGTCCTATAAAATCATCGTTATGAAATCATCATTGAAAATGATGCTTTTTGTTATGTTTGTAATGACCGAAATAAATTTCATTCATTCAATCATTCAAAAAAAATCCTACAATAGATAGTGGATTTGGCATAGTACATCATGGATACGGTTTTCCCAAGCACTGAGCATATCCACATGAAACTTTGTTGTAAGAAAGCAGCATCCAACATCAGAGATCCCCACCACCCAGGCCATGCTCTCTTCTCACTGCTGCCATCAGGTAGAAGGTACAAGAGCCTCAGGACTCGCACCATCAGGTTCAAAAACAGTTACTACCCCTCAACCATCAGGCTCTTGAAAAAAGTGGATAACTACACTCACTTGCTGCATCATTGAAATGTTCCTACAATCCATAGAATAGAAGATATGTACTATGTACATATGGGTCAGTCAAAGTAAAAGTTGAGTTTATTCTCATATGGACAAGTAAATGTATGCACAGGTGCAGTGAAAAAGTTACTTGCAGCAACATTACAAGAACATAGCATCATTCATAAGGAAAACATACATTATATTTTTACAATAAAACAACAAAATTAGAGCAAAAAATGTCCATTTTAATGCAAAATGATCAGAGTGGTCATAATGTTACTAAACTGTAGATGTGATTAGGGTTGTGACGGTTGTTTCAGCTACCAAATGGTTGAAGGAAAGTAGTTGTCCTTGAACAAGACGACTTGACACAGATGGCGGGGATCTACGATGACAGTTATTGCCTTCTTGCGGCAGTGCCTCCTGCAGATACTGCCAAAGGGAGTGAGGGTTGTGTCCGTGATGTGTGTTTGAATTTCCATGCAATAACATGATGCAGCTTTTAACAGATCATATGCACCGTAGAAGTTTGTTCAGTGACATGTCAAACCCACTTAACCTTCTAAGAAAGTAGACACTGGGTGCTTTCCTTGTGATTGCATCTATGTGTTGGGGCCAGGACAGGTCATCCAATATGTTAATAACCAGGAACTTAAAGATGCTGACTCTCTCCATCGCTGATCCCCCAGTGTAGACAGGCACATGTTCGCCCTTCCTCCCATGCCTGAAGTTAACAACAATCTCCGTAGCTTTGTTGATGCTGAGTGAAAGGTTATTGTTGCAGCACCATTCAACCACTATCTTGTTCCGGTAAGTTGGCTCATTGCCACTTATGATTCATCTAACATTGGTCAGTTTGAAAATGGCATTGGAGCTGTGGTCAGCTGCACAGTCATGTGTGCACTCTGATAAGAGTAAAGGGCTAGGCACACAATCTTGAGGTGCAACTGTGCTGATGATCAGTGAGGAGGAGATATTGCTACCAATCCTCACTAAATGAGGTCTACTGATGAGGAGGTCAGGTATCCAGTTGCAGAGGTAGGTACAGAGGCCTGGGTCTTGAAGCTTGATGCTGACTGTGGATGGGAGGATTGTGTTGAATGCTGAGCTGTAGTCGATGAACAGCAACTGATATGTGAGTTCCTGTTGTCCAGATGATCCAGACCAGAGTGAAGATCCAGCGAAACCACATCTGTGTTGACCTCTTGTGGCAGTAGGCAGACTGAAGCAGATTCTAGATTCTTGACTTCACAATCCACCTTGTTATGATCTTGCACCTTATTGTTTACCTCTCCTGCACTTTCTCTGTAGCTGTTGTGCTTTATTCTGCATTCCATTATTGTTTTACCTTGTCTGTCTCAATGCACTGTGATTGATGTATATGAACAGTATACAAGACAAGATTTTCACTATATCTTGGCATGCGTGACAATAGTAAATCAATTCTGATTCCAAATTCCAAACCCAGATCATGTCTCTGACAAGAGTTGATTTGCACCATTACCAACCTTTCAAAGCTCTTCATTATGGTTGATGTAAGTGCTACTGGATGGAGTCATTGAAGCAGGTTGCCATATACTTTTTGGACACCTTTTTGAAGCAGACAGGAATTTCAGATTGCAGAATTGAGAGGTTATGCCTATAAATACTCAAGGTGCTTGGCCTGCACAAATCTTTTATACCTGGCTAAGTACACCATCTCGACTAGCCAACGACCAAAAAGGGGCGTCTGATCTACTTCAAATTAGATCATTCACCTTTTGTGGATTCACCCTCTTGAAGGATGCCCAGACTGTGGCCCTTAGAGACATCTGGAGATGTGTGGGCTCATGTGGGTGTGCATTACTTCTCCTGATCAAAGTGTGCAATCACCTGGGAATAGCAGACTGTTGCCACTTATGCAATCTTATCTCACCTTGTAGGGAGTTATATTGTGCAAACCGAGCCCCAGCTGTTGAGCACCCACCTGTGAATCTAGTTTAGTCCAAAATTGCCTCTTTGCACTTGCAAAGACCTTCCAGAAGTCATATTTGTACTTCTAATATGGCTGTGGGTTCCCAGTCCTAAACACCACAGATCTAGCCCTCGGCAAATTACAGATCTCCTGGTACCTGCTTCTGGTACATGCAGGGTTCCTGGGTCGGGAAGACTCAAAATGTTCATATGGAGAAATTGGGCTGTTTGCTGTGAAGCTATGGAGGCTGAGGGGAAACCTGATAGCAGTTTAAAGATCATAAGACACGGGAACCCGATTGATCTATTCAGCATGGCAGATTTATTATCCCTCTCAACCACATTCTCCTGCCCTCTCCCCATAACCTCTGATGCCTTGACTAATCAAGAACCCCCGCTCTAAATATACCCAAATGACTTGGCCTCCACACCTCTCTGTGGTAATGAATTCCACAGATCCGCCCTCTGGATAAAGAAATTCCTCCCCATTTATTTATTGAGATACAGCGCGGTTAAACACCGCTGCCCAGCAACCCCCGATTTAACCCTTAGCCTAATCACGGGACAATTTGCGATGATCAGTTAGCTTACTAATCGGTACATCTTTGGACTGTGGGAGGAACCCAGAGCACACGGAGAAAAGCCACGCTCTCCACGGGGAGGACGTACAGACTCCTTACAGATGACGTCGAGATTGAATTCCGAACTTTGATGCCCGGAGCTGTAAGAGCGTCGAGCTATGATGGCGCCCATTTCTGCTCTAAATGGACGTCCCTCTGTTCTGAGGCTGTGTCCTCTGGTTCTAGACTCCCGCACTATAGGAGACAACCTCTCCACATCCACTCTGTCTAGGTCTTTCAATATTCGATAGGTTATGATAAGCGTAGATAGAGTAGACAGCTGGTATCGTCCTGTGCTCGAAATACCAGAGGGCATGCATTTAAGGTGAGGGGGGTAAACTGAACGGAGACGTGCGGACAAGTTTTTTTTAGTGAGCATGCTAGAATGCGCTGTCAGGTGTGGTACTGGAGGCAGGTACAACAGAAGTGTGTAAAACGCTCTTACAGCCATGGCTGTGTAGAGAGATATATGGAACTTGTGTAGACAGAAGGTTTGCGTTTAATTAGTTGAGCACAGCATCGTAAACCGGAGAGTCTGATGCTGTGTTGTACTGTGAAGTGTTCCATGAGAGTGAAACCGCAATCCTGGATTTCAGAGGCCATGAACATGTCGTCCACTTCCTTCAAAGGGCGTCCATGTGACTCTGGATGGTGAGAACGGCAACGTTCTCCCCAGAGGACAGCAGTGGTCTAGGATAATCCATAGGCCTTGATGAAGAGCCTTCCCCCACAAATGTGGAACTTGGCTTCACGGCGAGTGAACAGATAAGGAACAGGGTTGGAGGAGGGACGATGCAGGTGGCGAGGGGCCGAGCGGCCGGTTTCGCGCTGCACATATAATCCAGTGAGATTTTCACTGCAGGTTATGTTTTATTGTGGCTTTAAAAGATTCACGTTCTCATGAGAGAGTAGAATTTGAAGGACGTTCCCTGGACATGAGAGCCTCTTGTACAGAGTTGGTTCCTGGAGCCAGGGCAAGAGAGGCGAGGGCTGTTTATTGTCAGCCGCCCGGCCGGCGCTTCGCGCCGTGGAAGGGCCTGGCGTTAATCCCCAATGGTAGGAATCAAGGTGACAGGTGAAGTGTTGGCGATGTTATCTGTACAGCTCAGTCACGACTGGCGAGGTGTAAAGAGCTGTTCGGACAAACAGTGAGTGCATCTCTCCAAACACATTCACTGCTCGGCAGCGCTATCGCTATTCCCGAGTTTAACATTTCTCCGACCTTAATCGCTCTGAACTCCAAAGGCAGTAATTGTTTGGTTCCGAGGGTCCTGTTCACTGACGATGGAATTAGCAGCGCGCTCAGATAACAAGCCAGAATCCGACTAATGCCTTTATCAGCTGTTTGTGTTGAGCACCGAGCAGACAGGATTTGAAGGGGCCACGTCACTGTTATTCCTCCCTAAGTGACGCCGTCCTTTGATTCTTTATATTACAAAATTTAACGGGGACGATTTGCTTGTATAAACTTGTGTAAGTGTCACTATTGTTCACTTTTATCATTTGATAACTTTGTTACTGAAATTAATCACATTCCTCCTGGTGTCAGCGTACTTTGGGGAATGTGTTGGTTGATGGGGACTGTACAGTGTAAAAAAATATAAAACATAAACAGCCAACAGTGCGCGAGTGTCTGCTGGTTTCAAAGCCACCCCGGCCCTGCTTACACGCAACCCCGCAGTGAGTCCTCGCAGTTGAAGTTCCCGATCACTGAGAACTCGTGGTGCCTTGGGATGTGCTGGCGAGCGAGAGCCGAGGATCTATTAACACGGGCAAATCCGACATTGTGGCTGCTGGGATCTTGCTGTGCAGAGTGGCGATTGTCTCCGCCTCTGGCAGCTCCACTGTTACCGCACTTGTAAAATGTTGCATGATTGTCCCAGTGGGAATTTGGCCTCTCTGGTAGCCTCGGGCCTTCTGTCTCAGTGGCTACTGTCAATTAGCTCTACCTTGCTCCTCGACCTGCCCTCGCCTCTCTGTCTTCTCCCCGGGCACTTGGGTCCTGTCCAGGGCCGGTGATGTGACGAATCACTGTGGGTGAGTCACCTGTCGCTGACTTCAGAAGCACTTGGTCCGTAATAAAATTCTCCATACGTGGTCCTTTCTAATCCCCGCTGTTTGGGAAACTGAACGGTCTGTTCGCATCCAATGATCTGACTCAGGATAAGAAGCGGTGTTTGTGATTGATTGTTCAGAAATCTAATGGCAGAGAGGAAGAAACTGCACAAAAAGGTTGAGTGTGTGTCTTCAGGCTCCTGTACCTCCTGTCTAATGGTACTAATGAGAAGAGAACATTATGATGGGTGGGGAGGGGGTCTTTAATGATGGGTACTGCATTTTTGAGGTATCACCTTTTGAAGACATCCTCTGTGTTGAGGATACTAGTGCCCAGGCAGAAGCTGGCTGTGTTTGCAACCCTCTGCAGCAATTTCCAACCCTGTTCAGTGGCCCTCTGTAACAGTGGTGATGTAACCAGCCAGAATGCTTTCCATGGTACATCTGTATAGATTTGCTATAGTCTTTGCTGTCATTCCAAATCTCCTCAAACTCCTAATGAAATATAGCCATTTGCATGCCTTCATCGTAATTTACATCAATATGTAAACGTGCTATATATTTACAGTGGTAAGGAAGACAGATGCAATGTTGGCATTTATCTGAAGGGGAATGGAACATAAAAGCAATGAGATAATGCTGAGCCTTTATAAAACTCCAGTCAGGCTGCACTTGGAGTATTGTCAACAGTTTTGGGCCTCATATCTCAGAGTGGATGTGTTGTCATTGGAGAGTGTCCAGAGGAGGTTCACGAGGATGATTCCAGGAATGAAGGGGTTAACATATGACGAATGTTTGGCAGCTCTGGGCCTGTATTCACTGGAATTTGGAAGAATTCAGAGGGATCTCGTTGAAACTTACGGAATGTGGAAAGGACTAGATAGGGTGGATGTGGAGAGAATGTTTCCTATGGTGGGGGTATCTAGAACTAGAGGGCACAGCTTCAAAACTGAGAGGTGACCTTACAGAACAGAGGTAAGGAGGAGGTTTTTAAGCCAGAGAGTCTGTGGAATGCACTGCCTGCAGTGGAGGCCAAGCCTGTGGGTATATTTAAGGAAGAATTTGATAGTTTCCTGATCAGTCAGGGTAGTAAAGGATATGATGAGAAGGCAGGTCGATGGGGTTGAGTGGGATCTGGGATCAGCCATGATGGAATGGCAGAGTAGACTTGATGGGCTGAATGGCCTAATTCTGCTCCCATGTCTTATGGCCCGATATGTTGGGCCCAGGATAGATTTTCAGAGATGTTGACACACAGGAAAATGAAACTGCTCACACTTTCCACTGCTGCCTCCTCATGAGGACTGGTGTGTGTTCCCTCAACTTCCCCTTCCCAAATCCACAGTCAATACCTTGGTCTTACTGACATTGTGTGCAAGGTTGTTGTTGCACCACCACTCAACCACCTAATGCTCATCTCAGGAATGTGTCCCTTCACCCCTCACCTGTCTTCCTGATGGATGAGTGGGGGTCAATTCCAACCCAAGGGAGGCAGAAAGTGTCATGAAGGAGAGGCACAGAGGAGTGAGGACAACGTTTACCCAAGCCCAGGGATAGAACAATATTCACAGCTCTTTCAATGGGACAATGGGGTCTATTCCTCTGAGAATATTGAAAGATAGTCAGCTGCATTAAACAGCTCCCATTTCTGTGTCCTTTGAGTGGTCTCTGATGCCATATCTCCAAGATCCATGCACCTGGCTAGAAATGTCCCTCCGGCCTAGATTCTGAAAGTGCACTGCCTCATGGACACCCTCTCTAACTTACAAATGCATTGAGTTGGATGCTGTGGTAGACCTCAAAACCCTGCAAACTACACACCATGCATCACCCTATTGACATAGTGCAAGACCATAGCATATGCTGTTTGAGATTTTTGAAGAGATGATCAATAGAATTGATGAGGATAGAGTGGTAGAAGTAGTCTATATGGACTTTGGGAAGGCTTTTGACATGAATAGGGACATCATGTTACAACTGTACAAAACTCTGAGAGTCTTGTGTACATTTCTGGTCACCATACTATAGGAAGCTGATTAAGCCAGAGAGGGTGCAGAAATGTTTCACAAGGATGTTGCCTCAACTAGAAGGCGAGTTATAAAGAGAGAATGAATAGACTGGGTCCTTTTCTCCCTGAAGTGAAGGAGGTTGATAAACTATGAGGGATAGATAACATGGTCTGTTTCCCATTGTAGGGGTGTCTATCATGAGAGGGCAGAAGTTTAAGGTGAGAAGAAAGAGGTTTAAAGGGATTCTGAAGAGTGAATTTTTTTTCTCACAAAAATAAATTATTATCTGGAATGAGCTGCCCAAGGATGGACTGGAGACTGGGCAGTAAGAGGAACCTGGATGCATGCTTGAATATCAAAGCATAGCATTAGAATTAGGTTTATTATCACTAGCTTTTTTGAGGTGAATTTTTGTTTTGGGGGAGTAGTACAGGGCAAACACGTAATGAGTGACCTCCTCCTGGGACTGGGACAGTCGCCCTTATTACCCCTGCAAGTGGAACATGTTGATGTTGTCACTAACAGTAGGATATTGTTGATATTCCTGGTGATGGGATCATACTAACGATTTCCCTGGGAATTGTACAGTGGGATTTGTGTTAATTTCAGTGGGAATGATATGTGTCGGTGTAACCTATTAGTCAAGGAATGTCAAGGAATGGGTACGATCATTCCTCAGGGAATGGAGCAATTTTGATTATTCCACCAGAAACGGGACCATGTTCAATACCCCTGGGAGTGGAATAGGTATTACCTTGGGAATGGGATGCATTATTTTCCCACGAAATGTCAAAGCACCGATTTCCCATGGAACGGAGTGGTGTTCATTGCCTCCCCGAGAACTAGAAGGTGTGACCTATGTCTTGGTAACGCGAACCTTGTTCCATCGCCCTAGGATGGGAAGAGTGGCCTCATCTCTAGGGGAGGGCTCGGCATTATTTACCTCCCTGGGAATGGGAAGGTGTCTCCTATTTTCTCAGGAATGTGGCAGGACGAACTGTTCATTGAGAATGGGGCAACGTAGTAAATGATGCCACAGGGTGATATTTTCCCTTGCAGTGACACTGCGTGTGTTCCATCACCCGAGATTCCGAGGTGATGCTGGGGCCGGAGTGAGCCGGTTTGTTGTTACCAGGTGCTCGGAAGTTCAGGCGGTCCTGAGCGCACACGCGTTGACCGGAAGGGCTCGGGGGCGAGGGCGCGGGATAGGTGGTGGGTGCGGGTTAACCGGTGGTCGGTGGATCGCGGCGTCCGCTGGGGATTCACAGCTCATTTACAGTGCAGCTGCGACGGGGCCGCGACCGGAGCCGGCGACTGGGATTCCACAAACACTCTGCCTTATCAATGGCCAGGCCCAGAGACAGGCCGCTTCCTGTGCTCTCTGGAGCCACTGAAGGAGCTGATAAGCCGCGGGGAAGATTGTTTAGCAGCCTGGAGCCTGCGTATCTGCGGCCAACGGACAGTTTCCACAGTTGTCCTGACAGATACGGCGGCAAAGGACGATAAGGGTGTAAGGGAGGAGGAGGGGTGAGTGGTGGGGAGGGAACGCCCCTTGGGAATCCCTTCAACTTTCCCCACACCCCAGGAACCATCCCGGGGTGTACAGGAGGCTTCCCCTGACTGACTGGGACCCTGCTTCATGTGACCATTGATCCGCAGTGACTTCTGTTCCCCTCTAGCGCCGGGGAGCAGGCGTCAGTCCCCACATCTCTCAGCCTTGGCTCCTCGTCAGCGGATGCGGGGGGTGAGAGGTTGCTGTCGAATAAGGCCGGGGGAAATGGGTAACAACAACTTGCAGCCGGCGGACCGTGTGGACCTGAGAGGGTAACCATTTACTTCACTGCAGACAGACTGAGACGTTTTGTGTTTAACGCGACCTTGTACACAAGCAGAGAAGCCCAACGATCAAGCATGTGGAGTCACAAGGTCACAGAGTCACGCCGCTCGGAAATAGGCCCTTCGGCCCAACTGGTCCTACCCGACCAAAATGCCCATCTAAGCTGATCCCATTTGGCCCGTATCCCTCTAAGTATTGCGTTTTCACGTACTTGCCTAACTACCTGTTACACATTGTAATTGTACTGGAAGTTGGGAAGGCAAATGGTTTATTGCGCTTGGTTGGAAGAGGATTTCAGTGCAGTCAAACCTTGCGGTCACTCTACGGGGCCTGGGTGAGACCGCACTGTTTAAAGACTTTTGTCTCAGATAAAAGGATTTGGGGGGAGGGCATTGCGGCCACACTGATCCCAGGGACGGAGAGTCTGTCCGCTGAGTTTGACTTGATTGGAGTTGAGGTAGCCTCACTGAAACGGGGTTTCCGCTGGTCTGGACAGGATAGGTGCAAAGAGGAGAGAGACCAGATTGCACATACAGTATCTGGAGGAAATGTATGGGTCAGGCATCATCAGTGTGTGTGTGTGTGTGTGTGTGTGTTGGGGGGGGAGGGGTCGTGGTAACTGAGAGTCAATGTTTCAGGTTATGATCCTTCATCTGGTCTAAGAGGCAAGATGGCCATTATCCCTCTCCCTCACCACATAATACTGAGCAAATGCAGCAACGACTCTCAGAAGGTTTACTGCCACTGAGGACAAAGAAGTCTCTTTGCTCAGCACCTGATCATTGCTCCTGAACATTCATTCCCTTCCATCACCACACAATGATGGCAGTGTGTGCCATTAACAAAATGCACTTGCCCAGGCTACTCCAGCAGCACCTCTCAAACCTGCAGCCGCTATGACCAAGAAGGACAGGGGCAGTGGGCACAGAAGCCACACTGCCGTACGACGATTCCCCTCCAAGCTGCATGCTATCTTGGAATAATATCAGTGTCCTTTCACCCCTCTATCTAAATCCTGGAGCTCCATCCCTTACAGCACTGTGGGAGCTCTTTCACCAGAAAGACTTTAGGGGAGATCACCTCCACACTCTCAAGGGCACATACAATGGGTATTGAACACTGAGCTTTACAGTGACGCACAGAACATCAAAAGTGTATCCCTGGATACCATTAATCTTTGCCTTGAATGTATTCAACGTCTTAGTCTCCAGGGCACTGTGAGCAGAGAATTACAAAGATTCATGGTTCTCTGAGAGAAGGATTCCTCTAAATGTGAAACCTTGCCCTCTAGCTCTAGATGCCCCAACTAAGGAAAACATCATCTTGGAATCCACCCAGTCAATTCCCCTCCACATCCTGTACATTTCAAAACAATCACCCCCCCCATTCCACGAAATACACCGAGCATTGTCCCAATCTGCTCAAGCTTTCTTGAAAATTCAATCACCTCATTTCAGAATCATTTCTATGAAACATCTCTACACTGCTTCCAATGCAAGAACATTGCTCTGGATAGAAGGTAGCCAGGACTGTGCCGTGTATTCCTGGTGCAGTCTTGCTGGTGCCTTGTACAGTTTTGCAAGGCTTCCCTGCATTCACACTCCATCTCCTTTGCTACAAAAAACAACACTTCAGTTGCTTTTCTAATTACATCGTTTTTATCATTTCAAGTTTACTCTTATTAAACGCCTTGTGATTTTCTAAGTGTCCTTTTGTTACATCCTTCATCATGCACTTTTACCATTTCTCTCACCAGCAGTATCAGACTAATTGTCCATAAGACCATAAGGTATAGGAGCAGAATTAGGCAATTCACCCCATCAAGTCTGTTCTGCCATTCAATGATGCCTAAGTTATTTTCCCCGTGCCTTATTCAAATAGTTTTTTTGTGTTTTCCTCCATCCTGCCTCCATTTCTACTCTCCAGAGTACTGACTCCCACTCCTGAATCCATGGAGACAACCTCACTCAGCCTGGAGAGTGAAATGTCTGAATCCTATTCCCAAGGTTCTCGAGCTACTGAAATCACATTCCATGCAGTTCTTCAAAAGTAGCAAAACTGATAGTAGACCAATAAATCTGTGGTCTTTGAGGCTTGGGGCAAAGGTAGGATTGTGGGATTCCAAGTCCATGGGATACAGCCAGAAATGCTGATCATTAACCACTGTCACAGCACCCACCAGATATTGACACAATCTTTGTTCACTCTGGACAATGATACTGGTCCAAGAGACTTTGCAACACCACTTTCTGGAACCCATAATCAGAGGCCATTCTACCTATCCTGTTGTGCTGCTTCTTGTTGTTTGTACATGGCAGGGTTAATTAATGACCTCATAGTCTACTTCGCAAAGTTTTGAGTACTATAAAACTTTGTCTCACCATGCTGGCAGAGTGGAGGATTCATAACACAGCTGAGGAAGCAGTGAGATTACATCGTTAAACCATTTTAACACAAAGCCTCCCAATGGAAAATGAGGGCAGTGTGGTGATGTGTTAACGCAGTGAGTTCTGTAATCTCCATTGGCAGCATGCTGAGATTCCAGACACTGAGCAGGGTTCCTTGGTGCCAACACTTTTTTTCTCTCTCTCTCACTTCCTCTCTCTTTCTCCCGCTCTCCCTCTCTTCCTCTGTCCCCCTTCTCCCCTCCCTCTCTTCCTCTGTCCCCCTTCTCCCCTCCCTCTCTTCCTCTGTCCCCCTTCTCCTCCTCCCTCTCCCCCTCTCTTTCTCACATTCTGCCTCTCTTTCTCTCTCCTCTCTCTCTCTCCCCTCTCGACCCCTTCCCCTCTTCCCCTCCTGCTCCTTCTCCCTCTCTATCTCATTCCACCTCTCTTTCTCTCTCATTCTATCTCTCTCCCTCTCTCTATCACTCTCCTCTCTCTCCATCCTCTCTCTCTCCACCCTCTCTCTCTCCACCCCTCTCTCTCCACATCTCCTCTCTCTCTCTCTCTCTCCTCTCTCTCTCTCTCTCTCTCTCTCTCTCTCTCTCTCTCTCTCTCTCTCTCTCTCTCTCTCCCCCCCCCCCACCCCATCTCTCTCCAACCCCCCTCTCTCTCTTCCCACTGCTCAGCCTTTGTGTGACTGTGGTTTTGTTAATTACTCCGGTGTCTGGACAGTCTGACAGGCTCCCACTTAGAGCCAGAAATTGGCAACTGATTAGGAGAATGTTGGGGGTGGGGTGGGGTTGCTGGGACAGGGCCTCTGCAGCAGCCTCGCAGATAGCCTACGTGAAGAGCCCTCTCTGAGTGGGAGCGCACTGGCATACAGAGAGGGAGCCAGAAGATAAGAGAGGCCAGAGGGGAGTGTTTTGTTGATGGAAGAGAAATACAGCCTCTGACTAACTCTAGTGGCTGTGATGTTTTAATTTGTCTCAGGGTCAAGTCTCACCAGTGACCCTTGAATCATTAACAAGAGGCAGGGTGCATTCGACAAACTCACTCATAACATTAGCTGCTCAGAGTCAGAGTGAGAGACCATGCAGGCACTGGGAGAACAGTGGCAGTCGTCTCTGAGCCAGCAGCGGGGAGCTTGAAGATGTCATTCAAACTGCTCCATTGCTGCCAACACAATTTGTCTTCTGCACTGTTCAGAGCCTGCTTTAAATGATCACTGCGACCTGCTCGGGAGCTCCTGACAGCCCAGGTCGGCCCCACTCACCACTCACCTTTAGTGCCTGTGGTGTACCCATTCTGAATGTTGCCCCAATCTCTGTCACGTAGGAGGGAGCACACATAACACATCCTCACATGCACTTCTGTTCCACCCCAATTTTGCAAAAAAAAAACCCCTCCTGAATAAAACCTCAAAACTTGATAATGTAACAAAAACTGCGGGTTAAAATCTCGGCAGCCACTTCCATTTTCTGCAGCTCCCTTAACCCTGCAGATGCTTCGTGCAGCAGTAAACAATGAAAATCCAACAGCAACCCCCAAGAAGATATATCAGGAGGAACATCAGAGCCTACAATATTCAAGGAGAGGTTTGGAAGGGGAGTTCCAGAACCCAGCTCTCAGTCACTGAGGTCACAGCACCCCTGGCTGTGGAGACATACTTGGCGACGTTCTGTGGAGACAAGCATTGCTGTTGTACGGGTCTCCTGCTGGTCAATACCTGCCCTATGGCAGGAGTCCATTTATAGGAGTGCCCCAGCCAGTTATCACTGAAGGTAAATGAGGAAATGGTTGTTTTAATGTAGCCAGTCAGGAGACGTAAAGTTGCTTTAAGTTGCGGGAATCAGGTGTACCACTTGAGATCAGAGCGGTTGCCTGTTCGGGAGAGACTGAGTTTAAAATGACTTGGACTGTTTTTTTGTTGAAGGATTGTGGGTGGATTTGCAGAGTGACGGACAGTACAAGAAGGGCAGAAGCAGGAACAATATCAGCTGATGTGAGATTGATGGTGGTCAGGGGTTCAGTAGGCAAAAGGGACTGAGAGGTTTGGGTGGGTCTGAAGTAAGGCCTGATCCAAAAGGCTCTGAGGGGAGAAGGGAGACGAACGGGAGACAGATATAGTTCAGGGTGTGGCTGGAGCTATGACTGGTGGGTTGGAAAGTAAGGGACAGAGGGCAGGGGCAGCTGAGGGTATTGTCATTAACTCACAAGAATTGTTAAAGGTAAGATGTAGAGCAGGGGAGGGTAGAGGCAGGTGATTTGCAGAACAGAGAAGAGCAGATAGTTTGTGGTGATGAAATGCAGAGCTGTTAAATGATTAAACTGGTTATAGGTTATGATGGTGTGGGTTATGGTGGGAAATGAGTGTGGGTTGTGGTGAGACAGAGGTATGGGTTATGGTGGTAACGGGGCATAGTTAATGATGGGACAGGGGTGTGGGCTATGGTTTTATATAGTTATGGCCTTAGAGTGGAGCAGGGGTGAGGGTTATAGTGGGCTACAATGGAACAGAGCTATGGGTTTTGATGGGACAGGGATGTGGGTTATAGTGGGACTGGTATGTGGGTTATGTTGGGAGTGGGCTGTGGGCTTAACATGGGTCAGATATTTTCTCAAGGGCATACTCAATCAATCCATAGTTGAATCAATGGAAGACCGTACCAAATTGGGCATTCAGCCAGTGTGCAAAAGGCACAAAATTTGCAAATACAAGAAGAAGGAGATAATAATCATAAGTAAATAAGCAATGAACATAGAACATAGAAAACCTACAGCACAATACAGGCCCTTCGGCCCACAAAGCTGTGCTGAACATGTCCTTGTCTTAGAGATGACCTAGGGTTACCATAGCCCTCTATTTTTCTAAGCTCCATGTACCCGTCCAGGAGTCACCTTCAGCGGCAGCCTATTCCACGCACTCAAGACTGTGTAAAAAAACTTACCCCTGACATCTCCTCTGTACCTACTTCCAAGCACCTTAAAACTGTGCCCTCTCATGCTAACCATTTCAGCCCTGGGGAAAAGCCTCTGATTATCCACACAATCATTGCCTCTCAACATCTTATACACTTCTATCAGGTCACCTCTCATCCTCTGTCACTCCAAGAAGAAAAGGCTGAGTTCACTCAACCTATTCTCATAAGGCATGCTCCCCAATCTAGGCAACATCCTTGTAAATCTTCTCTGCAACCTTTCCACATCCTTCCTGTAGTGAGGTGACGAGAACTAGAAATACTTTATTGATCCGGGGGGAAATTGGTTTTCGTTACAGTTGCACCATAAATAATTAAATAGTAATAAAACCATAAATAATTAAATAGTAATATGTAAATTATGCCAGGAAATAAGTCCAGGACCAGCCTATTGTCTCAGGGTGTCTGACCCTCCAAGGGAGGAATTGTAAAGTTTGATAGCCACAGGCAGGAATGATTTCCATGATGCTCTGTGCTGCATCTTGGTGAAATGAGTCTCTGGCTGAACGTACTCCTGTGCCCACCCAGTACATTATGTAGTGGATGGGAGACATTGTCCAAGATGGCTTGCAACTTGGACAGCATCCTCTTTTCAGACACCACCGTCAGAGAGTCCAGTTCCATCCCCACAACATCACTGGCATTACGAATGAGTTTGTTGATTCTGTTGGTGTCTGCTACCCTCAGCCTGCTGCCCCAGCACACAACAGCAAACATGATAGCACTGGCCACCGCAGACTCGTAGAACATCCTCAGCATCGTCCAACAGATGTTAAAGGACCTCAGTCTCCTCAGGAAATAGAGATGGCTCTGACCCTTCTTGTAGACAACCTCAGTGTTCTTAGACCAGTCCAGTTATTGTCAATTCGTATCCCCAGGTATTTGTAATCCTCCACCATGTCCACACTGACCCCCTGGATGGAAACAGGGGTCACCGGTACCTTAGCTCTCCTCAGGTCTACCATCAGCTCCTTAGTCTTTTTCACATTAAGCTGCAGATAATTCTGCTCACACCATATGACAAAGTTTCCTACCGTAGCCCTGTACTCAGCCTCATCTCCCTTGCTGATGCATCCAACTATGGCAGAGTCATCAGAAAACTTCTGAAGATGACAAGACTCTGTGCAGTAGTTGAAGTCCGAGGTGTAAATGGTGAAGAGAAAGGGAGACAAGACAGTCCCCTTTGGAGCCCCAGTGCTGCTAATCACTCTGTCGGACACACAGTGTTGCAAGCACACGTACTGTGTGCTTGCTGTGTAACTGAGCACAGTACTCCAAGTGGGGTCTGACCAGGGTCCTATAAAGCTGTAACATTACCTCTTACCTCCTAAACTCAATCCCATGATTGATGAAGACCAATGCACCGTATACCTTTTTAAGAACATGAATATCAAGAACATGAGATGACGAGTCTGAAAATGAGCCCATAGGTTATGGGAAGAGTTCAGTGATGGGGCAAGTGAAGATGAGTGAAGTTATCCCCTTTTGTTGAAGAGCCTGATGGTTGAGGGGTAATACCTGTTCCTGAACCTAGTCATTTGAATCCTAAGGCTCCTGTGCCTTCTTCCTGATGGCAGCAACGAGAAGAGAGCATCTCTTGGGTGATGGTGCTTCCTGACGATGAATGCTACTTTCCTGCAACAACGTTTTGTGAAGATGGTGGGACGAGGGTGCTGATTATGCTGGGAGCAGTATGTGGGGTTTTGGTTACAGTGGGACAGGGGTATGGGTTACAACAGGATAGACGCATGGTTATGGTGGGAACACGGTGTTGCGAAAGTATTAAGGTGGGCAACGTTGTGGTTATGGAGTTATTGTGGGATGAATGTATCGTGAGAGAGAGGTGTGGGACAGAGGGATGGGTTATGGTGGGACAGGGGTGTGAGTTATAGTAGGAAAGAGTTATAGGTTTTGGAGGGATAGGTATGGGTTATAGTGAGATATGGTGTGGGTTGTGCTAGGAGCAGGGTGTGGGTTTAGTTTGGAACTGGGATATGGATAATGATGGGACGGGAGTGTGGGTTATGTTGGGATAGGGGTGTGGATTATGGTGGGACAGGAGTGTGGATTATGGTGGGACAGGAGTGTGGGTTATGGTGGGTCAGGGGTGTGGATTATGGTGGGTCAGTAGTGTGGATTATGGTGGGTCAGGGGTGTGGATTATGGTGGGTCAGGTGTGTGGATTATGGTGGGTCAGGGGTGTGGATTATGGTGGGTCAGGGGTGTGGATTGTGGTGGGTCAGGTGTGTGGATTATGGTGGGTCAGGGGAGTGGATTATGGTGGATCAGTAGTGTGGATTATGGTGGGTCAGTGGTGTGGATTATGGTGGGTCAGGGGAGTGGATTATGGTGGGTCAGGGGTGTGGATTATGGTGGGTCAATAGTGTGGATTATGGTGGGACAATGGTGTGGATTATGGTGGGACAATGGTGTGGATTATGGTGGGTCAGGGGAGTGGATTATGGTGGGTCAGTAGTGTGGATTATGGTGGGTCAGTGGTGTGGATTATGGTGGGTCAAAAGTGTGGATTGTGGTGGGTCAAGTGTGTGGATTATGGTGGGTCAATGGTGTGGATTATGGTTGTTCAATGGTGTGGATTATGGTGGGTCAGGGGAGTGGATTATGGTGGGACAGGGGTGTGGGTTATGGTGGGTCAGGGGTGTGGATTATGTTGGGACAGGAGTGTGGGTTATGGTGGGTCAGGGGTGTGGATTATGGTGGGCCAATGGTGTGGATTATGGTGGGACAGGAGTGTGGATTTTGTTGGGTCAGGGGTGTGGATTGTGGTGGGTCAGGGCTGTGGATTGTGGTGGGTCAAGTGTGGATTATGGTGGGACAGGTGTGTGGATTATGGTGGGTCAGGGGTGTGGATTATGGTGGGTCAGGTGTGTGGATTGTGGTGGGTCAAGTGTGTGGATTATGGTGGGTCAGGGGTGTGGATTATGGTGGGTCAGGTGTGTGGATTATGGTGGGTCAGTAGTGTGGATTATGGTGGGTCAGGTGTGTGGATTGTGGTGGGTCAAGTGTGTGGATTATGGTGGGTCAGGGGTGTGGATTATGGTGGGTCAGTAGTGTGGATTATGGTGGGTCAGTAGTGTGGATTATGGTGGGTCAGGGGAGTGGATTATGGTGGGTCAGGGGTATGGATTGTGGTGGGTCAAGTGTGTGGATTATGATGGGTCAGTGGTGTGGATTATGGTGGGACAATGGTGTGGATTATGGTTGTTCAATGGTGTGGATTATGGTGGGTCAGGGGTGTGGATTATGGTGGGTCAGGGGTGTGGATTATGGTGGGTCAGGGGTTTGGATTGTGGTGGGTCAATGGTGTGGATTATGATGGGTCAGGGGAGTGGATTATGGTGGGACAGGAGTGTGGGTTATGGTGGGTCAGGGGTGTGGATTATGTTGAGACAGGAGTGTGGGTTATGGTGGGTCAGGGGTGTGGATTATGGTGGGCCAATGGTGTGGATTATGGTGGGACAAGAGTGTGGATTATGTTGGGTCAGGGGTGTGGATTGTGGTGGGTCAGGGCTGTGGATGGTGGTGGGTCAAGTGTGTGGATTATGGTGGGACAGGAGTGTGGATTATGGTGGGTCAGGGGTGTGGATTATGGTGGGTCAGTAGTGTGGATTATGGTGGGTCAGGGGTGTGGATTATGGTGGGTCAGGTGTGTGGATTGTGGTGGGTCAAGTGTGTGGATTATGGTGGGACAGGAGTGTGGATTATGGTGGGACAGGAGTGTGGGTTATGGTGGGACAGGAGTGTGGGTTATGGTGGGTCAGGGGTGTGGATTATGGTGGGTCAGTAGTGTGGATTATGGTGGGTCAGGTGTGTGGATTATGGTGGGTCAGTAGTGTGGATTATGCTGGGTCAGGGGAGTGGATTATGGTGGGTCAGGGGTGTGGATTATGGTGGGTCAGGGGAGTGGATTATGATGGATCAGTAGTGTGGATTATGGTGGGTCAGTGGTGTGGATTATGGTGGGTCAGGGGAGTGGATTATGGTGGGTCATGGGAGTGGATTATGGTGGGTCAGGTGTGTGGATTATGGTGGGACAATGGTGTGGATTATGGTGGGTCAGGGGAGTGGATTATGGTGGGTCAGTAGTGTGGATTATGGTGGGTCAGTGGTGTGGATTATGGTGGGTCAAAAGTGTGGATTGTGGTGGGTCAAGTGTGTGGATTATGGTGGGTCAATGGTGTGGATTATGGTGGGTCAGGGGAGTGGATTATGGTGGGACAGCAGTGTGAGTTATAGTGGGTCAGGGGTGTGGATTATGTTGGGATAGGAGTGTGGGTTATGGTAGGCCAATGGTGTGGATTATGGTGGGACAGGAGTGTGGATTATGTTGGGTCAGGGGTGTGGATTATGGTGGGACAGGAGTGTGGATTATGGTGGGTTAGGGGTGTGGATTATGGTGGGACAGGGGAGTGGATTATGGTGGGACAGTAGTGTGGGTTATAGTGGGACAGTGGTGTGGATTATGTGGGACAGGGTTGTGGATTATGGTGTTATGGTGGGCAAGCATATGGTTATGGAGTTATGATGGGACAGAGGCGTGGGTTATGGTGGCACAAGTGTGTGATTATGCTGGGAGTGTGGTATGGATGTGTATGGTGAGACTCGGTATGGGCTGTGGTGGGTCAGGGTTCTGGGTTATGTTTGGACAGAACTCCGCGTTATGGTGTGACAGGGGTGTGGATATTGGTGTTACAGTGGGGCAGGTGTGTGGAGGCCAGGGGACTGTGGGTCATGGGAATGATTAGGCAGGTTTTCTATGGTAAAGCGTCCTAGATGGAGCTGGGAGGGTGGTTGAACTAATTGTGCCGTTGATAAAAGTCATTAAAGTGTTACAGGTCTGCTCTTGGGATGAGTGAGTGGTTGCAGCTTTATTTCAGAGGTTGTGAGAGTGCTGACTGCGGGGGAGTTGACCGAAGCCCAGGGAGAGAGAAGCACACTGTGCGATTATCAGTCTGAGAAGTGCTTTTGGGCAAGGTCCCGTCTCTGGCCTTTGTGAAGGTATAATGGACTTTCTGGCACATTAGCACTGTGCAAAATGTGGTAAAGATGTGCTGCAAATGAAGCTAATTGACTTCTCTTTATTTGGCATCGCTGTTAGTGGTGGACTGAGTTCCAGTGATGGATGACGCTGCTGACCTTCATTAACCTTTCACTTGTGCTTTGCACGGAAGTGTCGGCCGCTGCACCGATCTGCCAATAGGACCGTTATGTGTGAGTTGTCCAGGTGTTGGGCAGGAGTGTGCGCTGTCTCCTACTCATCACCTTCATCTTGCACGGGTCCCATCCTGAAACATTCAGTCTGTCCAGGAAAGCCTCGGAAAGAGGATTCCCTAAGGCTGCCCCCACAGAGGGGGATTGAAGGGGGTTACCCAACACTGATCAGATTCCCTGCAGCTTCACTCCGCCTGCTGTGGAACATCCTTTCTCTCGCAGGTGGGTCAAGTTTCCTATCGGCAGCTGTCGTGATGCCGCCTGCTGCCACAGGAGGACAACTCGGCTTAGAGGGATGAACAACCAGAAACTAGAGTTGCAGGGGCATAGGAACCGGAGTATCAGAACAGATAGCGGAGTGGTTCTGGAGAAGGGTATCGTTGAGCCTACATACCAAGTCAGGAATCACAAGGTCGGGCACAGTCGGACTAACGTTCTGAGTTGCGTTTATTTCAATGCAAGGGGAATTGTAGGAAGGGCGGATGAGTTCAGGTATGGATCCGTGTGTGGAATTATGACACTGTAGCCATTAGTGAGACTTGGTTGCAGGAGGGGCGGGACTGGCAGGACATTGTTCCGGGGTTCCATTGTTATAGAAATGACAGAGTGGATGGGATTAAAGGGGAAGGGGTGGCATTACTAGTCAGGGAAAATGTCCCTGCACTGCTCAGTCAGGACAGGCTGGAGAGCTCGTCCAGTGAAGCTTTATGGGTAGAAATGAGGAATAAGAAAGGTTCGACCACGTTAATAGGATTATATTACAGACCACCAAACAGTCGGCAAGATTTAGGGGAGCAGATTTGTAGAGTGATCGCAAACTGTTGCAGAAAACATAAGGTGATAGTAGGTGATTTTAACTTTCCACATATTGACTCTCATACTGTGAAACAGCTGGATAGGAAAGAGTTTGTCAAATGTGTTCGGGAAAGTTTCCTAATCAGTACATAGAAGACCCAACTGGAGAGAGTGCGATACTAGATCTTCTATAGGGGATGAGACAGGACAGGTGACAGATATTTGTGTAGGGCAGGAGTTCTCAGCCTGGAGTCCATGGATCCCTTACTTAATGGCATTGGTCCATGGCATAAAAAAAACCTGGTGCAGGAGAACACTTGGCATCTGGCGATCATAATGCCGGTAGTTTTAAGGCAATTACGGAAAAGAATAGGTCTGGTCCTAGGGTCGAGATTCTAAATTGGAGAAAGGCCAATTTTGATGGTATCTGGCAAGTGTGGATTGGGACAGGTTGTTTTCTGGCAAAGGTGTACTTGGTAAGTGAGAGGCCTTCAGAAGTGAAAGTTTGAGAGTACAGAGTTCGTATGTTCCTATCAGAATAAAAGGCAAGGAAAATGGGTTTAGGGAACCTTGGTTTTCAAGAGATATTGAGACCCGGGTTAAGAAAAAGAGGTGCAGAACAGGTATAGACAGGCAGGAACAAATGGGGTACTTAAGAAATGAAGGAGAATACCTAAGAAGGAAATCAGGAGGGCTAAAAGAAGGTGTGGGGTTGCTCCAGCAGACAAGGTGAAGCAGGATCCGAAGAGCTTCTGCAGATACCTACGTTAAGAGAAAAAGGATAGCAAGGGACAAAATTGGTCTTCTGGAAGATCAGAGTGGTAATCTATGCGTGGAGCCGAAAGATATGGGGAGGATTTTAAATGGATTGTTTGCATCTGCATTTACTCAGGAGATGGACACAAAGTCTATAGAAGTGAGGCAACACAGCAGCGAGGTCATGGACCCAATACAGAGGAGGAGGTGTTTGCTGTCTTGAGGCAATTTAGGGTGGATAAGTCAATCCCCAGAGCCTGTGGGAAATAGTGCAGAAATTGCAGAGGCCCTAGAGGAGATACTTAAAGTATCTTTAGCCACGGATGAGGTGCTGGAGGACTTGAGGATGTTGTGTATTTAAGATTTCAATAATATTTGAATGACTTTGCATATATATTGTTTGATTAAGGATTCTTGTTTGTTTAAATCATTCATTATTAGTTATATGTAAAAAATCTTTAATTACCTACATTATCATGCTAGCATGTGATACATTCGCTCCTCACTTAAAGTAAACTCAAAGTCAGACCTGCCTTTCAGAATCCTGTGTCTTCTTTTGAACTAGTTTAATGTTTTGAAAAACAAAACATAATTTTAAAATTGAACCTGAGATGGCTACTGATCCTTTCAAGTGCAACAAGAAGTTCAAACTAAAGGAAAACAGAGTGAGTGATAAATGCAGCCCTGCATGTACAAAAGCATTGAGTTAAGAAAATGCTGTAAACAGAAGAATTCAGGGTTTATAAAGAGTGAGTACCAGTGATAATAATAATAAAAAAAGAGCAGAAATGTCTGGCTGCATCAGAAAAATTGATGAGTTTGCTTCCACAACGGGTAATTGGCTCCTGTATATTGAGCTATTGGAACAGTATTTTGAAGCAAACGAAATAGCCAATGAAAGGCGAGTACCAATTTTGCTAAGTGCATTGGGTTTAAAGGCATACAGTTTGAAGTTTGACTGCTCCAACCATACCATCCGAAATTAGCTTTGCTGCTATTGTCAAAGTAATGTAGGAACACTTAGAACCAAAGCTATTCTTGACTGCAGAACACTCTAGGTTTCATAAACAGAATCAAAAAGGAGAGTCCATTTCGGTGTACATGGCTGAATTGAAGAGGTTGTCTGAGCATTGTCATTTTGGTAATGGGCTTAATGAGACACTGAGAGATCATTTAGTTTCCAGGATCTTAAAAGAAAGCATTCGAAAATGGCTCCTATCTGAAGCATAGCTTACATTCAAATGAGCAGGGGAAATCGCTATTTCAATGTAAACCACAGTGTTGCAGTCAGGAATGAAAGAGCATGAACAAAATTACAGCTTCTGAACAGAAACCAGCCTCACTGAACAAATTGTGTTACTCTTGTGGCAGGTGCCCTCGTTCACCAATCAAATGCAGATTTAAACATGAAATTTGCAAAAAAAAAAGCAACAAAATAGAACACATGCAAAGAGCATGTTGGGTAGACAAAGACAAATGGAGTGCTCAGGGAAGAGAAAAAGCTTAAATGCCAAGTTGCAGTTTTAAAAAGAGCACTAATCTGCACACGGTTGATGAAAAAATCTGATAACGGTGAGAATAATGCAAGACTATGTAGCCTTGAGGTTTACAGTGTGAAACGTAACAATAGACAAGCGTAAACAACAGGAATACTGCAGATGCTGGAAATTCAAGCAACACACATAAAAGTTGCTGGTGAACACAGCAGGCCAGGCAGCATCTCTAGGAAGAGGTGCAGTCGACGTTTCAGGGCGAGACCCTTCGTCAGGAAGGGTCTCGCCCTGAAACGTCGACTGCACCTCTTCCTAGAGATGCTGCCTGGCCTGCTGCGTTCACCAGCAACTTTTATGTGTGTTAATAGACAAGCGTAGTGGTTTACACCAGAAGTGTACGGCAAATTAAGTAAAATGGAATTGGACACTAGCTCAGCTGTTTTAGTCGTTCCACAAAATAAGTTTGAGAGGCATTTCAAAGATACTGAACTGAAGTCTGCAGATATCCAACGAAGAATATATACTGACAAAAAGATAACTCCTGTGGGAATGACATTGGTAACAGTGAAATATAACAATCAATAAGCCACATTGGAATTGTATGTGGTAAAAACAGAAGGACCAGCATTGTGGCATGTGATTAGTTGAGACAACGGCAATTTGATTGGCGATCCATCTATCAATTGCATGCCATATTCCCTGCAATGAAGTCAACTGAAGGTGAATTGAGAAAGGTACTGGATGATGCTGCAACCATCTCCACGCTGTACACCATGGACCATTACCCAACAGAGAACAAACAGGTGTTGGTGCCAACTTCTGCGTCTCTGGTTGGAAAGCATCTTGGACCAAAGAAGGACCATGATGTTCAAAGGAGTTGCAGAAGTGATGAAAGCTGTGGTCCGACGACAACAGTTTTTGTAGGCAACGTATTTG
Organism: Mobula hypostoma; assembly: GCF_963921235.1. Lineage (NCBI taxonomy): Eukaryota > Metazoa > Chordata > Chondrichthyes > Myliobatiformes > Myliobatidae > Mobula > Mobula hypostoma. The sequence goes on from NC_086097.1 coordinate 139,806,910, forward strand.
AGAAAGCTTTTGATATGTTAATCAGCCAGTTCCTTTCAAAATGTGGCTTGGTTTTAAAATGGAAGAGAGTTCAAAGTCCTTCAGGAAAGCTGCAAGCATTCAGCTTTTGTGAGTACGTATTAAGAACCAGAATCTTGTAAAAGTAGATGTAAAGATGCACAGCTGGATGAATGGATGGCCAAAAAGAAATAAGTCAATAGAACAAAGAAAACAGAAGATTTGTCAGATGATATTGTGGATGAGGAAACCAAGAGGAGAGATCAAATCTAAAAGGGAGCAATGGGAGGATTAAAAAGAGAATACTGCAGTAAGCTAAATAGACCTTCCCAAGATCAAGATGCACACACTGGATGAAGAACAGAGAGGGAAGAGATGGAGAGAAAGAATGTGAATGAGAAAGAGAATGGTGCGAAGGAGAAAAGGAACATGAGAAAGAAAAAGGGATCGAATTAGATCCAGAGAAAGAAAAGATGAAGAAAGGTGTCCAGAGCTGGCAGAACTGCTTACTGCAATCTCAGAACCAACTACTACAACTATGGAGGAGGCCCCAGAACCTGAGATTGTCTTCACAGCCACAAATCTCATCTGTCAAGCAGTCTGATCCCACAAGAGGAAGAAATCCTCCACAGCAATTAAATCTTTCAGCCTGAATGGGACAATTTAAAATTTACTATGCTACTCTATATATATATATATAGTAGTTGTACTATGCAGTCTACTATATATAATTGGGATGTATTCTCTATTCAGTTGAATTTATAGTTAAGCAGGGAGGAGTGTTGTGTATTTAATATTTCAATAATATCTGAGTGATCTAGTATACATATTTTTGATTAAGCATTCTTGTTTATTTTAATAATTCATTTTGGGCTATATGCAAAAATACGTTAATTGAATATGTCATCACGCTACCACATCATACATGTGCGCCTCACTTAAAATAAACTTGAAGTTAAACTTGTATGTTGGACTCCCATGTCTCCTTTTGAATAAGTCTAATGTTTTGAAGTACAAAACATAATAGAGAATAGCTAATGTTTTTTCCATTATTTAAGAAAGGCTCTAAGAATAATCCAAGATATTTTAGGCTGGTGAGCCTGACGTCAGCAGTGGGGAAGTTATTGGAAGGTGTTCTAAGAGACCAGATATATAAGTATTTGAATAGACAGGGACTAATTAGTAAATGATGAAGGGTCTGGCCTGTCCTGATGTAGGGTCTCAGCCCGAAACGCCGACTGTTTATTCTTTTCCATAGATGCTGCCTGGTCTGCTGAGTTCCTCCAATATTTTGTGTGTGTTGCTTTGGATCTCCAGCATCTGCAGATTATTTTATGTTAGGGATAGCCAACGTGGCTTTGTGCATGGAAGTTATGTCTAACCAATATTATAGAGTTTTCCGAGGAAGTTACCATGAAAGTTGATGAAGGCAAAGTAATGGACGTTGTCTACAAGGCCTTTGATAAGGTCCCACATGGAAGGTTGGCAAGAAAGTTTATTCACTTAGTATTCAGAATCAGAATCACCGGCATGTGACATGAAATTTGTTAACTTAGCAGCAGCAGTTCAATGCAATACATAATCCAGCAGAGAAAAAAAAGCATTAAAAAAAAGTAAATCAATTACGTATATTGAATAGATTAAAAAACGTGCAAAAACAGAAATACTGTATATTAAAAAAGAAGTGAGGTAGTGTCCAAAGCTTCAATGTCTATTTAGGAATCGGATGGCAGAGGGGAAGAAGCTGTTCCTGAATCACAGAGTGTGTGACTTCAGGCTTCTGTATCTCCTGCCTGATGGTAACAGTGAGAAAAGGGCATGCTCTGGGTGCTGGGGTTCCTTAATAATGGATGCTGCCTTTCTGAGACACTGCTCCCTAAAGAAGTTCAGGGTACTTTGTAGACTAATGCCCAAAATGGAGCTGACTAGATTTACAACCTTCTGCAGCTTCTTTTGGTCCTGTGCAGTAGCCCCTCCATATCAGACAGTGATGCAGCCTGTCAGAATGCTCTCCATGATACATCTATAGAAGTTTTTGAGTTATTTGTTGACATACCAAATCTCTTCAAACTCCTAATGAAGTATAGCCTTTAGATCCTCAGAGATCTTGACACCCAGGAACTTGAAGCTGCTCACTCTCTCCACTTCTGATCCCTCTATGAGGATTGGTATGTGTTCCTTCATCTTGCCCTTCCTGAAGTCCACAATCAGTTCTTTCGTCTTACTGACGTTGAGTGCCAGGTTGTTACTGCGGCACCATTCCACTAGTTGGCATATCTCGCTCCTGTACACCCTCTCATCACCACTTGAGATTCTACCAACAATGGTTGTATCATCAGCAAATTTGTAGATGGTATTTGAGCTATGTCTAGCCACACAGTCATGTGTATACAGAGAGTAGAGCAGTGGGCTAAGCACACACCCCTGAGGTGCGCCAGTGTTGATAGTCAGTGAGGAGGATATGTTATCATCAATATGCACAGACTGTGGTCTTCCAGTTAAGAAGTCGAGGATCCAATTTCAGAGGGAGGTACAGAGGCCCAGGTTCTGTAACTTCTCAATCAGAATTGTGGAAATGATGGTATTGAACGTTGAGCTATAGTCGATGAACAGCATCCTGACGTAGGTGTTTGTGTTGTCCGGGTGGTCTAAAGCCATGTGACTTTAAGATGAGGTAATAAATTGGATGAGTCATCAGCTTTGTAGAAGAAGTCAGAGGGTGTTTGCAGATGGTTGTCTCTCTGACTGGAGGCCTGTGACTAGTGGTGTGCCCCAGGGATTAGTGCTGGGTCTATTGTTGTTTGGTGTCTACATCAATGACTTGGATGATCATATAGTAAACTGGAGCAGCAGATTTGCTGATGACACCAAGACTGGGGCTGTAGTGGACAGCGAGGAAGACTATCAGAGTTTGCACCAGGATCTGCATCAGCTGGAAAAATGGGCTGAAAAATGGCAGATGGCATTTAATGCAGACAAGTATGAGGTGTTGCACATTGGGAGGACCAACCAGGGTAGGTTTTACATGGTGAGCAGTAGGGCACTGAGGAGTGTATCAGAACAGAGGGATCTGGGAATACAGATCCATAATTCCTTGAAAGTGGCATCACAGGTACGTAGATAGGGTCATAAAGAAAACTTTTGGCACATTAGCCTTCATAAGTCAGTGTACAGAGTACAGGAGTTGGGGTGTTACGTAGAAATTGTAAAAGACATTGGTGAGGCCTAATTTGGAGTATCGTGAATGAGTGCAGAGAAAATTTACAAGGATGTTGCTGGGACTTGAGGACCTGAGTTATAGGGAAAGAGTGAACAGATTAGGACTTTATCCCCTAGAACATAGAAGATTGAGGGAAGATTTGATAGAGGTTTAGAAAACTATGAGGGGTATAGATAGGGTAAATGCAAGTAGGGTGAGACTACAGCTGGAAGTCCTGGGTTAAGGATGAAAGGAGAAATGTTTTAGGGAACATGGGGGGGGGAATCGTCTTCACTCAGGGTGGTGGGAGTGTGGACTGAGCTGCCAGTGTAAGTGATGGATGCAGGTTCGATTTCAACATTTAAGATGAACTTGGATAAGTACATGGATGGAAGGGATATGGGGGCTATGGTCTGGGTACGAGTCGATGGGACAAAGCAGATTAACGTTTCAGCACAGACTGTTGGGCTGAATGGTTGAGAGGGAATTCAGAAAAATCCTAAAACATTAAATGGATTTTATTGGTTGGCGAAATGGAGATAGAGTGGGAAAGGGGGAAAGAGAGAGAAAGAAAGAGAGGAAGAGAGAAGGAGAAAGAGAGTGAGATGGGGAAAGAAAGAGAGAGGGTGAGTGAGAAAGAAAAATGTGCATTTGAGATAGGGATAGATAGAGAGAGAGACACACACACAGAGGTAGAGAGACAGAAAAGATATAGCTTTCGAGATGGCGTGTCTTTACTCCAGTCACATGTTCAAAACACCAATGTAGTTGGAAGCACTGCATTTTGGAGCCTTGAAACCCGGGAGAGTAAATCCAGAACTCTGTCCCCTGTGGATAAGTGGGTAGATTATTCCTGGATGAATCTGCAGGGTCACTCAAGAACTGAAGCTGCAGCAGTGAGCCCCATTCCTGATTTCTCTCTGTTTGATTTGATGTTGCAGCTTCTTTCACACTGACACTAATAAATGAGATGATACCCTCTACAGCACCTGGTCAGGCATCTGAGATATTGTGGGACGGACGGTACGGAGGGGGTCTCGCACCGTGGGACGGACGGTACGGAGGGGGTCTCTCACCATGGGACGGACGGTATGGAGGGGGTGTCGCACCGTGGGACGGACGGTACGGAGGGGGTCTCTCACCATGGGACGGACGGTACTGAGGGAGGGTCACACCGTGGGAGGGACGGTACTGAGGGAGTATCACACTGTGGGACGTAGTAGTACTGATGGAGTGTCACACTGTGGGATGGACAGTACTGAGGGAGTGTCACACTGTGGGATGGACAGTACTGAGGGAGGGTCACACTGTGGGATGGACAGTACTGAGGGAGTGTCACACTGTGGGACGTAGTAGTACTGAGGGAGGGTCACACTGTGGGATAGATAGTACTGAAGGAGTGTCACAGAGTGGGATGGACTGTAGTGGATACTCCATACCAGATGGTGAATCAACCAGTTTGAATACCCTCCTTGGTACGTCTGTAGAAATTTCTGAGTTGTTGGTGACGTACCAAGTCTCCTCAGACTCCTAGTGAAATGTAGCCATTGTTGTTCCTTTTTTGGAATTGCATCATTATGTCGGGCCCAGGATAGTTACTCAGAGATGCTTACCGTGAACTTGAAGCTGCCCACACTCTCCACTACTGATCCCTCGATGAAGATTGATGTGCCTCCCCTCAATTTCCCCTTCCTGAGGTCCACAGTCAATTCCTTGGTATTCTTTCAGTGCTAAGTTTTTAGTTGCGACACCACTCAACCAGCTGAACTATATCACCCCTGAATGCCTCCTTAGCACCATCTGAAATTGTGCTAGCTTTAGTATTGGGACCACCAAACTAGCACATTTATTTGATTAGATTAGATTAGATTATGAGGACATGCAGTCCTCTTTTATTGTCATTTAGTAATGCATGCATTAAGAAATGATACAATGTTTTTCCAGAATGATTTCATGAAAACACATGACAAACCAACTTAAAAACTAACAAAAACCACATAATCGTAACATATAGTTACAACAGTGTAATTTGATAAGAACAGACCATGGCATGGTAAAGTCTCAAAGTCTCTTGAAAGTCCCATCATCTCACGCAGACAGTAAACCTCCAGCACCGCCAACTTGTCGATGCAGCATCCTGGAAGCATCCGCCCACAGTCCGACTCCGAGTCCGTCCGAAAATCTCCGAGCCTCCGACCACCTCTTCAACTCCAAGCACCATCTCTGACCAGCGCTTCGACCCTGGCCCCAGCATCAAGCAATAGGCAAAGCCGAGGATTTGGGGCCTTCGTCTCCGGAGATTCTCGATCACACAGTAGCAGCAACAGCGAAGCAGGCATTTCAGAAGTTACTCCAGGTGTTCCTCTGCGCTTCTCACAGCTGTCTCCATCAAATCTGGATTGTGCACGGCACCCTAGTTACACATATCGATATTCATTCGGAATGGCCGCGCACACTGCGTCACACCGCCATCTTCTCCTCCCTCCTTAGATTCGGGTAGGTTTATAGATGACTTTTGAGCTGTGCCTAGCCTCACAGTCATTGGTGTGGCGAGAGTAGAGCAGTCGTGAAATCTGCAACCTTGTGTTGTGCAGTGTTGTAAACTAATAAAATCACATCTACCCAACTTTGCTACTTACATACATTAGTAGGAGGAGATATTTATTTATTTATATTTATTGAGGTATAATGCATAGGTCCTTCTGGCCATTCACACCATGCCAGCCAGCAATCCCCCTCATTTAACCCTAGCTAATCCACTGGATAAATGGCCTGCCCAGTTAGCCTTCTCACAGGTACATCTTTAGACTGTGAGAGGAAACCAGAATACCTGGAGGAAACCCATACAGTCACGGGGAGAATGTTCAAACTCCTTACAGGCAGTGGTGGGAATTGAACCCTGGTTCTCTGTACTGTGAACTGTGAGGCTTATAGTGCTAACCACTACACTACCGTGCTGCCTCACAGTTAAAGAGCTGTTGTTACAGGCTAAAAGTCCTTCGCCTGTGTCCTGTGTAATAGGTCCGAGCACTCTTTTGTCCTCAGTAAAGGGCAGGCGGCTGGAAATTCTGGACAAGTCAGGGGCCTTCATTTCATGGTCCCTCATTGCTGTCTTCTTACAAAACCCAGCGCCTCCTGAATCCTGTCAAACTCAGCGAGCCACCTGGATTAAATTGCTGTTAGCCTGTGCAGGGAGTAATGACTGGCCAATGTGATTAGAGAGCCACACCAAACTGTACACAGCAATTAGATCGGCTCCTATATAAAAGCTCTGTTATCCCCTTTGGGTTATTCAGAGCTGGCTGTATTTTAAAACTAATAAAATCACATCTACACAACTTTGCTACTTACATACATTAGGGCTGTCACAAAGTAAATTGTATCTGTGCGGAAATCTAATTGTGTTGATGTATCTGTAGAAGAGGCAGCAGAGGACCTTGCAGCCGCTCCTGTGACAGGCGGTTCAGTGTGGTTCAAGCCCATGAGGTTTACTCTATGCCTTGCCGAGTCGGCTGTGACTTATCAAGGGGCTGGGTTTGCGAGACACGTGGCTCTTCAAGATGTTGTTTGTCAAACATGGAATGGCTGCAGCGATGGTGAAAGCCATACTACCCGTCGCCTCAGTCCTGACTCTAAGCAAGTGCAGCTTGTTGCAGTGCGTGCAAGGATGGTGACGGTCAGGAAGAGTGAGAATCTTGCCTGCAGTGCCGTCACAGGCAACAACACAGATAAAACGCTAAAGAACTCTGCAGGCCAGGCAACACCTATGGAGGGAAATGGACAGTCGATGTTTTGGGTCACGACCCTTATAGTTCTTGGACTCCATGGCCCCCTCCCCCCCCCCAGCCACCCCAGGTCACCAGGGTCAGAGGTGCATGTGAGTCCAGAAATTGAAGCCTGAAGGTCAAACTCGTGATCGGCGAGACCTGGGGTCAATACCCAGAGGTTGCCAAAGTCCAGAGGGCAAAGCGGAAGGTAGGTCCAGAGATCTGTGTGTCTGGAGGTAGAGGCCCAAAGATCGAAGCCCCAGGATTGGCTTGTCCGGAGGTCAGGGGCCTAATGTCTGCAGGTCTGAGAGTCCAAGGGTAAGGACTGGGAGCTCACCGGGTGGCCTATCCTGGGGTTTGAGGTTTGTCTGTGAGCGTGAGAGGGTGGACGGTTTGTGTTGTTCTGCTGAAAATTGTTGGCATGCTTTGCTGGCCCTGAAATGTGCACATCTTTAGGTGTGTTCGTTGTTAACACAATCAATGCATGTGGTAACTAAACCGGAACCTGAATCTGAACACTCGTGGATCTGGAGATTCCTCGCCATCCATTCAGCACAGTCCCATCCCACATCTCAGCTTTCCTCCGCCCATTCTGTGGAGTACATCACCTACACAACAACCGTGACTCCGCCCCCACCCTGAGGCACCTGATTGCCAGAGAGAAGCTGGGGTGTGGCGGATCCCATGTGTGGTCGATCTCGTGTGTGGGAGGAGGGTTCTATGTGTTGAGATGCTGTATGTGGGATCCTGTGTGGTGGGGATCCTGTGTATTGGAATCTCTGTGTGGGATCCTGTATATGGGAATCCTCTGTGGTGGGGATCCTGTGTGGGGGGGATCCTGTGTATTGGACTCTGTGTGTGTTTGGGGATCCCGTGGCAGGGTGTTCCTGGGTCTTTGGAAGGTACAGAAACACATCTCTGATCTCTTCAGATCCTTGTTCCTGAAGTAATCCCAAATGTTAGGATTGAGGAGAGCCCCACACTGCCATTTCCCACTTGCTCATCTCCTTTACTCTATCCCCTTCCTGTTATTCCAGCTCTCCTCCATCTTCCCAGTTAATCTTCCCACCCCATTGCCATCCCTGGGGAGGATGAAATCCCAGGAAGCAAGGGGGAGATGGTGGCCTGTGTTGTTCCGTGTCCCTCTGCAGAGGCCTCCAATCCTTGGGATGGCTTCATGGTGGGAATGCCAACACTCTGCAAAAGCCACAGGTAAGCTGAACTGCTGGAGCAGGCTGGGCATCCCATCTGATGATGGTGTACTCCTCAGAGAACCATAGGAGTAAAGACAGAGCCCACATCAGCTGTCTCTCCTGGAACTATCATCCAAGTCCCGTACCAGTCCTGGGACAGAATGTCAACTCTGTACATCTGCAACTCCTTCCCATCCCAACATTTCAACCCTAGCCTTCCCCTCCACCTGAAACTCACCTTCACTTCCACACACATCCTCAACATTACCATCTTCACCCCCTCCAAATACACCCTTCACCTCATCCACCCTCTCATCTTCAGCCCACACCCACCATCTAACCCCCGGCATCATCCCATCAACCTCCTCATCTTCGCCCATATACCCACCATCTTCACACCCATACCCTTCCATCTTCACCCCCACCAACCCCACCCACTCACTCATCTTCATCCTGCACCCCCATTTCCACTCAACTCACCCCTCACACTTCAACCTTCTCATCTCCTCACCTTTACCCCACCTACACTTTCATCCCCTCCCATTCCCACCTTCACATACCCTACTCAAGCCCCACTCAGTGTTGACACAACACTCCCCAGCTCATTTGCTAGCAGCCTTTTCTACACACGTCCCTGCCTCCATTATGCACGCCTTCTGCCCGCACGTCTCCTCGCACTGTGTTCTGACACCCTCTCTGATCTGCAAATTTGGGAACAAGTGTTCGAGTTCTCACTGTCAACACCAGTTGCATCATTGAATTCTGGAACAAGTGACCTGGTGCGAACAAAAATGGAAAACTAATTTATGGCCTTGCAAATCTTTTGAAATCAGAGCCTGCAGCTCTTTCAAAATTGATATATATGTGCTGGTTGGAGCTGTAAATAGGTCCCAGTGACGGTGTGGTGTTGCTGGCTGCAGTAAACTAATAAGGCCTACACGTGCTCATTAGGAGCCGTGCCTGACAAGAGCCTGGGGCAGCGTGAGAGGTTACACAGACGAAGCAGGGATCTGCTAGGATAGAGCAGCAAGAAGATTATAACCTCCAGTGTGGAGGGAGAAGGTCCTTGGGCCACACAGAGACATGACTGCTGATTGAAGTCGGACCAGCTTCCATCAACTCATCTCTGTAAGATGCATCTTGAGGATTAAACCTTAACACTGAACAGGAAGGCAGGCTGGCTCCTACCTTCCCGTGAGGTAGTTGTCAACTGGTTTGAGTTGAGAATTTGAGGTCCAATGTAGAAATGATTGACTTTTCTGAATGGAAGTTCGGGGCTTTCATGAGATTTGACACTACTGCAGGTGACCGATTGGGCAGAAACCTACAAGTCCATGGGGTCTATGTGAAAGTAATAGATTGGATCTAAAACCGGCTTGGTGCTGAGAAGCAAAGGCTTTGGTGGGCAGCAGGGAACAACCTATCAGAGAACCTCAGCAGCTTATCTCCATGTTAGCCCAGGCCTCACCATATCAGATCTATTGGCAACAGATCTCTCTGTTCCTCACCTTATCTGCCACACAAAGTTAATTCTCCCAGTTGTGATGTTAACCCACAGATGCTGCCTGACCTGCTGAGATTTTCCAGAATTTTCTGTCTTTATTTTTGGTTAGCTGAAGTTCAGTGACTGGAAGGCTGAGCAACAGGAATCCACAGATCCAGAGCTGCACCTTTACTGCCTATGGCATGGACACTGAACTGTGGGATCCAGGAGTGAAACATTTACAGGTTAAATGCTTATGTGATTGGTGGGTCGGGAGATGCTGGGTGTGAGATCTGTTGCCCTGTGATTGGTGGAGTGGAGAAGGTCAGGGTGAGATGACTGTTGCCCTGTGATTGGTGGAACGGGAGAAGGTCGGGGTGAGGTGTCTGTTGCACTGTGATTGGTAGAGTGGGAGAAGGTCGGGGTGAAATGTCTGTTACCTAGTGATTGGTGGAGTGGGGGAAGATTGGGGTGAGATGTCTGTTGCCTACTGATTGGTGGGGTGGGAGAAGGTTGGGATGAGATGTCTGTTGCCTCGTGATTGGTGGAGTGGGAGAAGGTCGGGGTGAGATGTCTGTTGCCTACTGATTGGTGGGGTGGGAGAAGGTCGGGATGAGATGTCTGTTGCCTAGTGATTGGTGGAGTGGGAGAAGGTCGGGGTGAGATGTCTGTTGCCTACTGATTGGTGGGGTGGGAGAAGGTCGGGGTGAGATGTCTGTTGCCTACTAATTGGTGGGGTGGGAGAAGGTCGGGGTGAGATGTCTGTTGCCTACTGATTGGTGGGGTGGGAGAAGGTCGGGAGGAGATGTCTGTTGCCTAGTGATTGGTGAAGTGGGAGAAGGTCGGGGTGAGATGTCTGTTGCCCTGTGATTGGAGGAGTGGAGAAGGTCGGGGGAGATGTCTGTTGCCCTGTGATTGGTAGAGTGGGAACAGGTTGGGGTGAAATGTGTATTGCCTAGTGATTGGTGGAGTGGGAGCACTATGAAACAGTTAGAGTACCATGAACATCACTGGTCCCCTCATCACAGCTTCTTCATTGGATTAAGGAGGAAACTTTAGAAGAGCTGATGAAATTAAGAATAATTGTGTTATCCAACCAACTGGAATTGCAAGCAAGCTAAAACATAAAAAGGAGGGAAAGTTCTCACAAAATGGCCACCCAGGAGCAGCTATTTTCAGAGTGACTGTTTGAGGTGGAAGTCCTGTGTTTCGGGTTCTTAGTGCAGAGGCTCTAATGAGGAGGTTGAGCAGCTACAATGTTCTGTAAGTCAAGGTAAGGTCTTTAATTTTTCCTTCTTTTAACCCAGTACTAACTTCAATGGTAGAAATGTCTGTCAGTAGAGCAGTATGCTCCTCCTGAGAGATGATGGAGATCAGGAAATGGTCAAGGAATGGAGATCAGGGAATGTCTGTGATGACCTTGTCTGCAGGAAGTATGTCTTGTTATACCACCACGTCAACCGCATGGATTGGTTGGGGCAGCATTTGGACTCACTGAGGAACATTCAGGAGGCAGAGAATGTTATAGACAGCAGTTTCAGGGAGGTGGTCATTCCAAAGTGTCAGTCAGATAGACGAGTGAGCATGAGGATAGGTAGATGGGTAATGTAAGACATGTAGTGGATAGTGTGCAGCATGTCCTTCGAGAACTCTGAACAGACCTGATTTGGCCAGTCTTTGGCTCTCTGGGGGCCAACAAAACACCTGGAAATGTGGACAGGGAGGACCTTTGTCCCCTTAACTTTGACATTGGTCCTGACTTTTAGCTGTCCTCTCTGGTGCTGAAAAACAAAGATCTTCCCAGCCCAGACCCCAGAAACACTGCCCCCTGCAGGAGGCTCTAAGATGGACAGTGGGTAAGAGTGGATGTGCCTGTGTGTACTTCCTGATGGTCAGGGTTCAGTTACCTTCACACTCCCCTCATTTTATCGCCAATAACTTCAGATCTAAACAGTCCGTCAACATAGATTAAGGGAACATTCTTCCTCCTTCTCTCCCTCTCCACTCCTGTACCACTCTCACCCTCCTTCTTCCTCCCTTCCATCCACTCCCCCTTCCTCTCCTTCCTTCCACCTTCTTCACCCTCGTCCCTCTCCTTCCTTCTTCCCATCCTATACTTCCCTCACTCCCCTCCCCTTCTCTTTCCTCCTCCTCTCCATCCATTTCTCTACCCTCCACCTCCCTCTCCTTCCTCCTTCCCTCCCTCTTACTCCCCTTCATCTGTTATCCCATTCCTTGTTTCCTTCTTTCCTCTCCTCACCCCTCTTCTTATCTTCTCTCTCTCCCTCCCCTCCTTGTCCCTCCTTCTCTCTCACTCTTTCCTGTCCTTCCCTCCAGAATAGTAAAATTCATGACCATGGAATTATCAGGAATTGTTGAGACCCTTGTTATAGAGGAGAAACTCTCTGCTTTATTGCTTTGACCATGGGGTGGATGTGGGCTGATGTGTGGTGGACGCGGGCTTCTGCAGGTTGGGGGTCTTCACCTATCTGTTAGGGGCGGATGGACAGACTGACATCACCAGCATCTCCATATGGAAGGGCACGGGTGGGTTCTGCACTGTGTGGGGGTGGCTGTATTCGTGTGGTGCTCTCTGAAATCTTGCTAATTTTAGTGCTTCGCTCTTGGTGTGAGTGCTACCAGAACACCAAGGTATTTGAGCTTAATCTGTTTGCTCAGAGATGCAGTCCGTGCAGGGTACACTCGAGTTCTGACAACATATCTGCTCCTTGATAGTGAATTCCTATCGGCAGGGTTTAGTTGGTTTTCTTGTAGGAGCAATTTATTCAGACCCTGGGGAATACTGATAAGAATTGGTCACAAATTGTGATGTATTTTATGTACAAATTAGGATCAGTAATGGCTCCCCAGCCCCTTGAACCTATTCCACCATTTCAGAAAACCACAGCTGATCAGATTCTAACCTCATCTCCACATTCCTGTCTACCTCTGGTGACCTTTCACCCTCTTGCTTATCAACAAACTATCTGCACTGCCTTAAAAACATGTAAACTCTCTGCTTGCACTGTTTTCTCAGGATGAGAGTTCCACACACTCACAACAGTCTGAGAGTAAAAAATAATCTCACTTCATATCTGCCTTAAATGGATGGCTCCTTTTTAACCGGTGACCCCTGGTTCTAGATTCTTCCACAAGAGGAAACATCCTTTCCACACCCACCCTGTCAACACTCCATTAGTATCTCGTATATTTCAGTGAAGTCCCCTCTCATTTGTTTAAACTCCAGTGAATACAAGAGTAGTCTGTCCAATCTTTCTTCATGAGAAAACTCTCCCATTTGATGTTACCATGGTAAAGTATCTCTGAACTGCTTTTTCTAAGATCATTCCTTCAATGTGACCAAACACTGTATACAGTACTCCAAATATGATTGTACTTAACTAAACCATTAGCTCCCTACCCCATCATCCAGGCCATGCTTTTTTCTTACTACTCCCATTGAGCAGGAGATACAGGAGCCTTAGATCCCATGTCACCAGGATCAGAAACAGTTATTACCCTACAACCATCAGGCTCCCAAAGTAAATGATTTCACTTATCTCACCTGGTCTTAGAGTGGGTTAAAAGATTGGCTCAACATTGTAGGCCGAAGGGCCTGTACTGTGATGTAATGTTCTATGTTCAACACATAACTGGCTCCACAACCTATAGGTTCATTTTCAAGGACTCTGCAATTGGTATTCTCAGTTTTATTTATTTATTTTTTAAATTATTTGCACAATTTGTCTTCTTTTGCACATTGGTTATTTGTCAGTCTTTGTTATGTACAGTTCCTCATAAATTCTATTGTATTTATTTTCCTGCAAGTGGCTGCAAGAAAATTAATCTCAAGGTACTATATGCTTTGAACTAAGAGCTTTGAACTTTAATCACTTCCTCCCTCAATAAACAATAACATTCTGTGAGATTTCCCTGACACTTCTTCACCCACATACTTGCCTTCTGCAGATCACAAGGACACCAGGTCTCTCCCTGTGTAGATCATGTTTTTTTTTAATACATTGTTCCTGTCAAATGTGGACAAAGTCTGAAGGTCTGTTAATTACCACCATGGAAGTGCAATGGGTATTACTGAACGCAGAGGCTCAGCTGATGTAGGACTCTACGTTCAATATATATGGCCATTTGTGGATTGTTTTCATGGAACTGAATAACTGTGAAAATCTGTGAGATTGTCAGAAAGCCCATTTGCCTCATTAATGTCATTCAGGAAATGGGATCTGCCAGAGGACCCAGGACTACAAATGAAGGAGCCCCGTGGGTCAGGCGGCACCTGTGACAACAGACAGTTCAGTCCTGCCTTTGCCACATCCTCTGCTTGTAGTTAGAGAAACTGTGATCTTGACGGCTCTGGATCGCAGAAAAGCGGGGGCCATTTGACACCCCAACCTCAGCCACATTTGTGTCCTTGGATATCCTCACCAAAAAGAGCAAGAGCCACGTTGTCAGCCCCGTCTTACGAGTAACCTTCAATGCGATGACATCTGGCTGCTCTATTTCCCCATCAGGGCACTGAGCACATCTCATGATTACCCCAGTGGTGTTGGGTGTTCTGCACGGGAACTGGCACGCAGTTGCCCTAACTTTAGGGTCAGTTAACAAGAGCCCCAAGGCCATTGCTTCCAAGGGAGGTTAGCATAACAAATGGGATTGCTTTCTAATTGGTTGAGAGCTATAGAACAAAAGTGGGGAACTGGTTAAGACTAAGAGACACATCCAGTACCAATCTGTGAGAGAGTTATTCATCTTTAAAGAGCAGTGTAGCCTGGGATGGCAATTCTTTCTCCCTTTGCATTCCTGTAACTTAACTCCAACTCCTGACAAGCTAATGGTTTCTGCTCCCGGACTGACTGTTTGGTCATTATGGAGTCAATCATATTTTGTGAACCTCAGAATGATTGACGTGCTCTTTATGGACATCAGGTAATGGCCTGAGGTTAGGTAAGTCTCTCTGAGTCAATTTCCTTTACTGAGACCTGCTCTGTAGAACCGAATTCAGACTGTGAATCTTGCCGTCCTATTTCTGGGCCTGCGAACTACCCTGCAGCAAACTAGCCACTTTAGCTGGTCATAGATGGTCTCTGCATTGGAATGTTGGAGAGAGCCAAATTTCCACAGGAGACGGTTTCTACCATAAGCTCAAGGTTTTATATGGGCTGAGCATTTAAAAACTACTGCGGGCTGAAGGAACTCTTTCTAAATGCTCAGCCCGTATAAAAAAGCTGCTTTTTTTTAATGGTAAAACCCAGGGAGAGTTGACAAAGAAAATTGGTAGGCGAAAGACAAAGCTTCCAAAATCCTCTGTGATGTCATGGATCACATGTTCCTTCACTGGGGACTGATTGCTGCTTTCCCATTGGTTGCTTTTATTTTAGTTTCTGATTGTATAAGTATGTAGAGAGGTCTGGTTGAAGTTACCTGGAGCTGGTCGAATGGCTTGTGGTCAGACACGGGTTAATTCATCGGTTGAATTCACCTGGTGTGAGCAGAATTATCTGCAGCTTAATGTGAAAAAGACTAAGGAGCTGGTGGTAGACCTGAGGAGAGCTAAGGTACCAGTGACCCCTGTTTCCATCCAGGGGGTCAGTGTGGACATGGTGGAGGATTACAAATACCTGGGGATACGAATTGACAATAAACTGGACTGGTCAAAGAACACTGAGGCTGTCTACAAGAAGGGTCGGAGCCATCGCTATTTCCTGAGGAGACTGAGGTCCTTTAACATCTGCCGGATGATGCTGAGGATGTTCTACGAGTCTGTGGTGGCCAGTGCTATCATGTTTGCTGTTGTGTGCTGGGGCAGCAGGCTGAGGGTAGCAGACACCAACAGAATCAACAAACTCATTCGTAAGGCCAGTGATGTTGTGGGGATGGAACTGGACTCTCTCGCGGTGGTGTCTGAAAAGAAGATGCTGTCCAAGTTGCATGCCATCTTGGACAATGTCTCCCATCCACTACATAATGTATTGGTTGGGCACAGGAGTACATTCAGCCAGAGACTCATTCCACCGAGATGCAACACAGAGCGTCATAGGAAGTCATTTCTGCCTGTGGCCTTCAAACTTTACAACTCCTCCCTTGGAGGCTCAGACACTCAGAGTCAATAGGCTGGTCCTGGACTTATTTCCTGGCATAATTTACATATTACTATTTAACTATTTATGGTTTGTGACGAGAATACACATAAAATTAAGATGTTTGCTGGCCTGGGTTAGCATCAGTGACATCAGCAAGTGGTCTGCCACCTGCCCTCAGGGGAAGGAGAGATAAGGAACAATGGAGCAGCGTCTGGAGATGTGTAATGAAGGGACGGGGGAGAGAGAGCTGTCTGGAGCGGCTCCTCCCTTTGAACCTTGAACTGTTTGAAGTGATGGACAGGCGATACCCCAGCAGGGGGATAAAAAGGGACAGGTTCGCTAAGGCAGGACACACACACGACACCCGAGGTAACGAGACCCTGGAAGCGGTACGCCTCTCACGAGTCGGTGAGAAGTATCAGACAACGCCCAGAGTGGAAAGGCACGATCAGCGGGAACCCGGTGTGTGTCCGCCCTTGCCTGGGTGCCGGGTTCACTGCAGAGGATCGACCGCATCTGGAGGAGGGGTCACAGTCGGTGACCTCAGGTGACATCACCAAGGACCCGCCCAAAAGTTGCTTGTGAGCAATCTCGCCGGTCTGTGAGTGAAGCCGTGTATGAATAGTTGTTCCTGTTCTCTCTCTCTCTCTCCCCGCACGTTGTCCATCGCCATGGCAACGATTACTGCGAACTGAACTACTAAACTGGACTGAACTTTGAGTCACTTTGAAATTTGGTCATTTACCCCTAGACAACGATAGAGCTTGATTGATGCTGTTATCTTAATTCTGTGCACATGTATGGTTATCATTGTTGAACTGTTGCATTTATTATCCTTTCGATTACTGTGTTGCTTGTTTCTTTAATAAAACTTTCTTAGTTCTAGTACTCCAGACTCCAACTGAGTGATCCATTTCTGCTGGTTTGGCAACCCAGTTACGGGGTACGTAACAGGTTTTATTACTATTTATTATTTATGGTGCAACTGTAATGAAAATCAATTTCCCCCGGGATCAATGAAGTATGACTATGACTATGACTATGAAGGATTGCTGCTATTTGTTGAGCTA
This sequence comes from Mobula hypostoma, assembly GCF_963921235.1. Lineage (NCBI taxonomy): Eukaryota > Metazoa > Chordata > Chondrichthyes > Myliobatiformes > Myliobatidae > Mobula > Mobula hypostoma. The sequence continues at coordinate 139,823,717 of NC_086097.1, forward strand.
CACTGGAGCTGGTGGAATGGCTTGTGGTCAGACACGGGTTAGTTCATCCGCTGAAGGATTGCTTCTATTTGTTGAGTTACAGTGGAGCTCAGCCAGGGGATGCATCACAAAGGAAGGCTCGGGGCTGGGGTTGAGGGATTACTGTGTACGTGGCTCCACGTTGGATACAAGACTGCCGTAGATGGGACCGTCCTATGATCCTGCACCGAGTAATTTACAGAAATGTTGTGAGGAGGAGGCTGTCCCACCAGTCCGACTCCTTCATTCTTGTAAGTGGTGAGAGGCTGGGAAATGGATGTGCCCATTGTTGTTTACATTTCACTAAAGCTGACTATTAGCATGGAAAATAGTGTAAGCTGGCTTTTGTTACAATGTTACGGGGTTATGTAAGATCACAGCTGGAGTATAGAGTCCTGCTGAAGGGTTTCAGCCCAAAACATCAACTGTACTCTTTTCCTAGACGCTGCCTGGCCTGCTGAGTTCCTCCACCATTTTGTATGTGTTGTACAGAGCACAATGTTGGTGTTCACCGAAAAAAAAGTTGCACTTACTATGGAGGCAGTGCGGTAAAGATTCAGCAGATTAGTTTCTTCATGTCAGTTGTGCAAGACTGAGTAAGGTAGAAATCTAGAAGACAGGACTGTGAAGAACGCAAGGAAATCTCATTGAAACCTAATTATTCAAAGGCTGGATGCTGGGAGATTGTTTCCCCTGGCTGAGGGAAGTAGAGCCAGGGTTGCAGACTCAGTATAAGGGGTAGACCCTTCCGAACTGAGCCGAGGAATAAGCTCTTCATTCAGAGGTTGGTGAATCTTTGGAATTTGGTCCCCCAGAGGTTGTGGAGAATCAGTCACCAAGGCCATTCAAAACACAGGTAGCTAGATTTCTACATTTGATGGGAACTGAGGGATAGAGGACAGGAAGGAGAATGGTGTTTGTGCAAAATATCAGCCATGATCTTGACAAAGGGTGCTGCAACATGGATGGGCTGAACGGCCTCCAATTCCTGTTTCTCATGTCCCTCTGTTCGCTTGCCATCATCCTACATCTACCCTCATGTCCTGATCGGTTCTGTTTCTAACAGTCTTCCTGCCAGCATGTTCTCATCACCTCTCATTCCCACATCCTGAGAGTCTGCTGGAGTAAAGAAATTAAATGATTGTATTTAGGACTGTAATGGACTGTTACTGCTGGTCTTCCACGGAGTTTAGCTTCAAATGGCCACTTGGTGTTTGTAAACCGAGCAAAGTGGGCAGGAGGTCAGAAGGTGTTTGGAGAGGGGAGGAGGGGAAACTTTTCTTGAGCTAATAGGATCACAGGGAAGAGTGAATGTGTGTTGGCCCACTCTTTATACACAGACAGACATCCATCTCAGTAAACAAATACCATGTCTGCAGAATTCCAGAGATAAGGAATTAAAAATAATCTCTACCCACTCTCCACTGGATAGCCATATTGGGGACAATCTCCCTCTCTCTCTCTCTCTCTGCCTCTGCCTGTGTTTTGTGTGTGTGTGTGTGTGTGTGTGTGTCTGTCTCTCTTTCTCTCTCTCTCTCTCTCTTTCTCTCTCTCTCTGTCTATCTCTTACTGTCTCTCTCTCTCCCTCCCTCTCACCGTCTCTCTTGTTTCAGTGGCTTCCCTGAATTGATGATCTGTAATCTTTCACCATCCTTTTGAAAGGATGGAGCCCATTGGCTGCTGGTTTCCAGGGAGGAGATTCCCAACTTGCTGTCCTGGGATCAAGCACCCACTGTAGTGAGTGTGTATGTGATAGAAGTCATTTTGTGTTCTCAGAGTTATTTAAGAAACTAAACATTAGTAAAGGTAACAATCCATTGCCAATGCATTTGGCTTTGAACGTAACACAGTACAACACTGGACAGGCCATTTGGTCCAGGTTGTTGTGCCAATCTTGATGCCAAGTTATATTAAGTATCCTCCTGTGTATTATCCATATTGCCCCATTCCCTTCATTTACATGTGTCCATCTGGAAGTCTCTTAATCTCCACCAGAATGCCTGGATCTTCCCTGGGAACCCATTCCAAGCACCTAAGCACCTTCTACTGTCTGCATGAAAATACTTGCCCTTCACATCTCCTTTAAACTTCCCCTTAATAGCATGTCCTCTGATGTTTGACATTTCTACACTGGTGAAAAGATTCTGACAATCTATCCTATATATGCCTCGCATTCTTTCAAAAACATAGAGACATAGTGACTACAGCTGAGAAACAGGCCCTTCATACCACTCTCATCCATGTACCTATCCAAACTTCTCTTAAGTGTAATCACGTTGTCAAGTTTGCTGATATCACAACAGTGGTGGGGCTCATCACCAATAATGATGAGACAGCGGAGAGCAGGTGAAAGAGCTTGAGGCCTGAAGCCAGACAAATAACCTCCTCTTCAGTCAACAAGACGAAGGATATGGTTATTGACTTCAGGAGAACTCGTAGGGCTCTCACCCCTCGTTACATCGGGCAGCACAGCAGTGGAAATTGTGAGCAGTTTCAAATTCGGGGACCATGACAACATCTCAAGGTCCCAGAAAACATTGTACACCATCAAAAAAGCTCACTAATGCCTCTGAGGAGGTGACGAGATCTGGACAATGCACAGCTCCATTTGTCTATAGCTGCATAACAGAGAATATTCTACATTTGTGAAAAGCTGCATCACTGTATGGTGCGGAAACTGCACTGGAACGGAGAGGAAGACCCTACAATGGGTAGTCAAAACTGTCCACCCATCACCACACCAGCCTACCCTTCATTGAAGGCATATGTACAGAAAGGTGCTGGAAAAGGGCCAGTAATATCATGGAGGATTCCATCCACCCTGCTCACGGACTTAGTGTAGCCATCTCCCTGATGGGAGTGAGACATAGCATCCACAGCAGGACCACTGGACTCAAATACAGTTACTTTCTCCGAGCAGTAAGGCTGATCAACACCTCCATCCACTAACCCACCCCTCCACACTCCCAACCACCGCTACTTTATAATTTCCTGTTAGTCACCTTATGCACAGAAATTCTTGTGCCTAGTGTCACTTTATGGACATACAATCTATATTTATTTTTAATGTGTCATTTTTATTATTGTTGTGTGCTTTAACTTAATGTGTTGTTTTGTGATTCGTCAGATCTGGAGTAACAATTATTTCTTTCTCCTTTACACTTGTATACTGGAAATGGCATTAAACGATCTTGAATTGAACTTCCATCTACCACATCCACTGGCAGTTCATTCCACACTCGTGTTTCATGTTCTCTCTCTCATATATATCTCGGTGGAGGGAGGGAGAGTCTGCTGGTTCTTCAGTCAGGTGGGCTTGAATAAGCGTTGCTTCAGACTGTAACATCGAAACAGTGGGCTGCCGCTCTCCCCTCTCGCTGTGGTGTCCCCTGTTAGTGAGAGAGAGCGCCTGTGGCCTATCGAACTGTTGGGTGAACAATTAGTTTTTGTTGGGCTGCAGGTCATGGTTTCCCTTTGGGGGCTTTGCTATTGCTTGCGTGGTGGGTGGTGGATCATGGGCCTAGAATAATAATCTGTCCAGACAAGCCCATTGTCTGCACTTCCTCTCCTGGGTTTTAAATAGATTCATTATTAGTTCTACTGAAATAAAACTTCTCATTGGTGAGCAAGGGTGCAGTAAAGACAACATATGTTATAAATTAATCTTAGGCCATACACAGTTCACAACACTGATCAATATCAGCAAGGACAAGTTCTCTCGGTGGTCCTTGTTAGCTGCCTGTGGTGTGTGTCACCAGCTATTTGAGCTTGGAGGTATCATATTTGTCCTTAGATCTTTGCTCTGTGTGTAATCAGGAATAACTGGCTGTTCTTGTGATTCAGCCTTGGGATGGTCAGACTTCATTCCTGCACTGTGACAGAGCCGCAAAATGAGCCAGAGTAATCCACCATGACCTCACAGTTCTGGGAAGAGCACAGAGCTATTGCCTGAATGGCCTGTTTTTTGTGCCATGTAATGGAAGAATACTTCGCAACTGAGATCTGTTTCACATTGTGAAGGATGAGCTCTGTGTTCCACTGCCAGTGTACGGTTTACAGGCCAAGGATGAACTAAACGACTCACCCAGGCCAGACCAACTGTGTCTCCCAACCCTCAGCCTTTGTCACCAAGACAGACAAGTGCCACCCATCCAGGGAAGCACCACCAACCGCAAGTTCCCCTCAAATAACACACCATCCTGACTGGGAAACATGTTGGGCCTCCTTCTTTGTCACTAGACCTTCCTCCCAATAGCACTATGAGGGCACCTTCATCAGGACAGCATTGTTCCTAAAAGACAGCTCATCCCCACCTTCCTAAGAGCGATTGGGAATGGGCAACAGTTAGAAGATAAATTATTGATCATCCTATAAGAGGTAAGAATATTCCTGATGCAAATCCTCTGGGATTGCCTCTATAACTTGATTCCAGTCACTGGCTGCAAGTGTTCTTGAAAGACAAACTCCCAGTCGCAATCCTCCAAACACAAACTCCCTGTAACACCCCTCCAAACCGGGAGTTTATGTTTGGAGTTATGTGACTGGATGGTTGGTTTGGAGGGATGTGGTATGCAAAACCAAAAAAATGGTTATTGAGTACAGGAAGGAGAAGCTGGAGGTCCAGGAACCAGTCGTCATGAGGGGATCGAAGGTGGAGAGTGTTAGTGACTTTAAATTCCTTAGCATTATCGTATCAGAGAATCTGTCCTGGAACCAGAATATAATTGTTATCTTAAAGAAAACGTACCAGCATTCCTACTTTCTTAGAAGTTTGCGTGGATTTGGCGTGTCACCAAAAACAATGGAAAACTTCTATAGATGCACAGTGTTGAGTGTCCTAACTGGATACTTGGTGTCAGCGACGGGGTCTCTGGCACTGAAATTGCCTCTGTGGCTGAGAAGGGAAGGGAAGAGAAAAAGGTTTGCAGTGGTGAAAGGGGATTGCATAGTTAGAGGTGCAGCAAGAGATTCTGTGGATGTGGGAGATGAACTTAATGGGTACTTTGCATCTGTCTTCACTGTGGAAGACACTAGCAGTGTGCCAATGGTCTACGAGTGTCAGAGAGCAGGAGTGAGTGCCATTGCTATTACAAAGGAAAAAGTGCCGGGCAAACTCAAAGGTCTTAAGGTGGATAAGTCACTTGGACCAGGGTCCTGAGAGAGGTTGCTGAAGAGATAATAGATCCATTGGTCATGATCTTTCAAGAATCACTTGATTCTGGTATGGTCCTGGAAGACTGCAAATGTCACTCCATTCTTTAACAAGGGAGGAAGGCAAAAGAAAGGAAATTATAGGCCAGTTAGCCTAACCTCAGTGGCTTGGAAAGTGTTAGATCTATTATTAAGGACGAGGTTTCATGGTACTTGGAGACTCATGATAAAATAAGTCAAAGTTAGCATGGTTTCTGTAAAGGGAAATCTTGCCTGACAAATCTGTTAGCGTTCTTTGAGAAAGTAGGGTGGACAAAGGAAAGGCAGTGGATGTCATTAACTTGGATTTTCAGAAGGCATTTGATAAGGTGCCACACATGAGGCTGCTTAACAAGATAAAATCCTATGGTGTTACAGGAAAGATACGAGCATGGATAACAGAATGGCTAACAGGCAGGAGGCAGCAAGTGGGAATATAAGGGCCCTTTTCAGGTTGGCTGCCGGTGACTAGTGGTGTTCCTCAGGGGTCAGTATTGGGACTGCTGCTTTTCACATTGTTTGTCAGTGATTCCGATAATGGAATTGATGGCTTTGTGGCAAAGTTTGCGGATGATATGAAGATAGGTGGAGGGGTAGGTAGTGCTGAGAAAGCAATGTGATTGCAGCATGACTGAGACAAATTGGAAGAATGGACAAAATAGTGGCAGATGGAATACAATGTAGGGAAGTGTATGATAATGCATTTTGGTAAAAGGAACAATACTGTGGACTATTATCCAAATGGGGAGAATGTTCAAAGATCAAAGATGCAGAGGAATTTAGAAGTCCTCATGCGAGACTCCCAGAAGGTAAATTTACAGGATGAGTCTGTGGTAAAGAAGGCAAATGTAATGTTGGCATTTATTTCAAGGGGAATAGAATATAAAAGAAAGGAGATAATGCTGAACCTTTATGAGGCACTAGTCAGACGGCACTTGGAGTATTGTCAACAGCTTTGGGCTCCATATCTCAGAAAGGATGTGCTGTTATTGGAGAGAGTCCAGAGGAGGTTAAGAAGTTTCCTTTTGTGGGGGTATCCAGAAATAGAGGGTGCAGCCTCAAAATTGAGAGGCAACCCTTTAGAACAGAGGTAAGGAGGAATTTTTTTAAGCCAGAGCATAGTAAATCTATGGAATGCTCTGCCACAGACTACGGTGAAGGCCAAGTCCGTGGGTATATCTAAGGTGGAAGTTGATAGTTTTCTGATCGGTCAGGGCATTAAAGTATATGGTGAGAAGGCAGGTGCATGGGGTTAAGTGGGATCTGGGATCAGCCATGATGGAATGGTGGACCAGACTTTATGGGCTGAATGGCTTAATTCTGCTCCTATGTCTTATGGTCTTGTGAAAGAAACACTTGGGTGGTATTTTGCCTCCCAGGTGCCAGGGTCAAGGATGTCTTGGATCAGGATGACAGCATTCTAAAGGAGGAAGGGTGAGCAGCCAGAAGTCATGGTATATAGAAATATAGAAAACCTACAGCACAATATAGGCCCTTCAGCCCACAAAGCTGTGCCGAACATGTCCTTACCTTCAAAATTACCTAGGATTACCATAGCCCTCTATTTTTCTAAGCTCCATGTACCTATCCAGGAGTCTCTTAAAAGACCCTATTGTATCTGCCTCCACCACCATCGCCGGGAGCCCATTCCATGCACTCACCACTCTCTGCGTGTTAAAAAAAAAACTTACCCCTGACGTCTCCTCTGTACCTGCTTCCAAGCACCTTAAAACTGTGCCCTCTGGTGTTAGCCATTTCAGCCCTGGGAAAAGCCCCTGACTATCCAGATGATCAATGCATCATCTTGTACACCTCTATCAGGTCATCTCTCATCTTCCGTTGCTCCAAGGAGAAAAGGCCAAGTTCACTCAACCTATTCTCATAAGGTATGCTTCCTAATCCAGGCAACATCCTTGTAAATCTCCTCTTCACCCTTTCTATGGTTTCCACATCCTTCCTGTAGTGAGGCAACCAGAACTGAGCACAGTATTTCAAGTGGAGTCAGAACAGGGTCCTATACAGCTGCAACATTACCTCTCGGCTCTTGAACTCAATCCCATGATTGATGAAGGTCAATGCACCATATGCTTTCTTAATCACAGAGTCAACCTGCGCAGCAGCTTTGAGTGTCCTATGGACTCGAATCCCAAGATCCCTCTGATCCTCCACACTGCCAAGAGTCTTACCATTAATACTATATTCTGTCATCACAATTGACCTACCAAAATGAACCACTTCACACTTATCTGGGTTGTACTCTATCTGCCTCTTCTCAGCCCAGTTTTGCATCCTATCAATGTCCCACTGTCCACACTATCCACAACACCCCCAACCTTTGTGTCATCAGTAAATTTACTAACCCATCCAGGTCATCTATAAAAATCACGAAGAGTAAGGGTCCCAGACCAGATCCCTGAGTCACAACACTGGTCACCAACCTCCATGCAGAATATGACCTGTCTACAACCACTCTTTGCCTTCTGTGGGCAAGCCAGTTCTGGATCCACAAAGCAATGTCCCCTTGGATCCCATGCCCCCTTACTTTCTGAATAAGCCTTGCACAGGGTACCTTATCAAATGCTTTGCTGAAATCCATTTACACTACATGTACTGCTCTACCTTCATCAATTTTTTTAGTCACATCCTCAAAAAATTCAATCAGGCTCGTAAGGCACGACCTGCCTTTGACAAAGCCACGCTAACTATTCCTAATCATATTATGCCTCTCCAAATGTTCATAAATTCTGCTTCTCCGGATCTTCTCCATCAACTTACCAACCACTGAAGTAAGACTCACTGGTCTATAATTTCCTGGGCTATCGCTACTCCCTTTCTTGAATAAGGGAACAACATCCACAACCCTCCAATCCTCCAGAACCTCTCCCATCCCCATCGATGATGCAAAGATCATCGCCAGAGGCTCTGCAATCTCCTCCCTCGCTTCCCACAGTAGCCTGGGGTATATCACGTCTGGTCCCGGTGACTTATCCAACTTGTTGCTTTCCAAAAGCTCCAGCACATCCACTTTCTTAATAACTACATGCTCAAGCTTTTCAGTCCACTGTAAGTCATCCCTACAATCACCAAGATCCTTTTCCGTAGTGAATACTGAAGGAAAATATTCATTAAGTTCATTGGAAATATTCATTGGAATGTACCTATGCAGAACTCCACGCAAATATCCCCTGAACATTTGCCACATTTCTTCCGTACATTTCCCTGAGAACATCTGCTTCCAGTTTATGCTTTCGTGTTCCTGCCTGATAGCCTCATATTTCCCCTTACTCCAGTTAAATGCTTTCCTAACTTGTCTGTTCCTATCTCTCTCCAATGCTATGGTAAGGAAGATAGAATTGTGATCACTGTCTCCAAAATGCTCTCCCACTGAGAGATCTGACACCTGACCAGGTTCATTTTCTAGTACCAGATCAAGTACAGCCTCTCCTCTTGTAGGCTTATCTACATATTGTGTCAAGAAACCTTCCTGAAAACACCTAACAAACTCCACCCCATCGAAACCTCTTGCTCCAGGGAGATGTCAATCGATATTTGGGAAATTAAAATCTCCCATCATGACAACCCTGTTATTATTACACCTTTCCATAATCTGTCTCCCTTTCCGTTCCTCGATGTCCCTGTTACTATTGGGTGGTCTATAATAAACACTCAGTAGAGTTATTGACCCCTTCCTGTTCTTAACTTCCACCCACAGAGACTCAGTAGACAATCCCTCCATGAGTTCCTCCTTTTCTGCAGCCGTGACACTATCTCTGATCAACAGTGCCATGCCCCCACCTCTTTTGCCTCCTTCCCTGTCCTTTCTGAATCATCTGAAGCCTGGCACTCAAAGTAACCATTTCTGCCCTTGAGCCACCCAAGTCTGAGTAATGGCCACAACATCATAGCTCCAAGTATTGATCCATGCTCTAAGCTCATCCGCTTTATTCATAATACTCCTTGCATTAAAATAGACACATCTCAAACCATCAGTCTGAACGCATCCCTCCCTCTCGCACTGTCTCCAAGCTTTCTCTATTTGTGAGCCAACCACCTCTTCCTCCGTCTCTTCAGTTCGGTTCCCACCCGCCAGCAATTCTAGTTTAAACTCTCCCCAGTAGCCTTAGCAAACCTCCCTGCCAGGATATTTGTCCCCCTGGGATTCAAGTGCAACCCATCCTTTTTGTACGGGCCACACCTGCCCCAAAAGAGGTCCCAATGATCCAGAAATCTGAATCCCGGCCCCCTGCTCCAATCCCTCAGACACACATTTATCTTCCACCTCACTCTATTCCTATATTCACTGTCACATGGCACAGGCAGTAATCCCGAGATTACTACCTTTGAGGTCCTGCTTCTCAACTTTCTTCCTAACTCCCTGTAGTCTGTTTCCAGGACCTCCTCCCTTTTCCTACCTATGTCATTGGTACTAATATATTTCTGATCGAGTCCAAGATATCCTGAAGTGGGAAGGAGAAGAGTCAGAGGTCGTGGTACATATTGAAGAGAGGATATAGGGAGTTAGGTTGAAAGCTGAAAAGCAGGATCTCCAAGGCAGTAATCTCTGGATTGCTGCCTGTGCCACATGACAGTGAGGGTAAGAATAGGATGATCTGGCAGGTTAATGCCTGGCTGAGGAATTGGTGCAGGAGGCAGAGATTCAAATTTCTGGATCATTGGGATCTCTCCTGAGGAAGGTATGAGCAGTAAAGAAAGGATGGAATACACCTGAATTTGAGAGTTACTAATATCCTTGCAGGCAGTTTTGCTGGGCTTTTGTGGGAGGTTTAAACTAATATGGCAGGGGGATGGGAACCAGAGTGATAGGAATAGGGCTGAGGATGGGGCAGTTGGTATACAAGTTGATGCAGTGCTTAGTGAGATTGTGAGGAAGGACAGGCAGATAATAGGGCAAAATTATAGTCAGTGGGAGGGGCTAAAGTGTAACATGGGGGAAAATCAAAAAGGGTGATGAAAACAAGACTGAAGGTGTTATAACTGAATGCAGACAGTATGTGGAATAAGGTAGATGATCTTGTAGCGGATTTAGAGATTGACAGGTGTGATGTGGTCATCACTGAGTCATGGCTGAAAAAAGATCTTAGCTGTGAGATTAACATTCAACAATACACATTGTAGTGCAGGGACAGGCAGGTAGGCTGTGGAGGTGGGGTGGCTCAGTCGGTAAAAAAATGATACAAAATCCATAGAAAGAGGTGACATTGGATTGGAAGATGTAAAAGCTAAGAAACTGCAAGGGTAAACTGACTCTGATAGGAGTGATATACAGGCCTCTGAATGGTAGCCAGCATGTGGGATACAAATTAAAACAGGAGATAGAAAAGGTATATAATAAGGGGAATGTTACAATGGTCATGGGGGATTTCAATATGGAAATAGATGGGGAAAATTAGGTTGGTGCTGAATCCCAAGAGAATGAATTTGTACAATGCCTATGAGATGGCTTTTTAGAGCAGCTTGGGGTTGAGCCCAATAGGGGAAGGGCAATTCTGGATCAAGTGCTGTGTAATACCAGATTTAATTTGGGAGTTTAAGGTAAAGGAACCCTAAGGAGGCAGTGATCATAATATGATAGAACTCACCCTACAATTTAAATGAGAGTAGATAAGATAAAGTCAGATGTACCTGTATTACAGTGGAGAAAAGGGAATTACAGAGGCATGGGAGAGGAGCTGGTCAATGTTGTTTGGAAGGGGACACTAGCAGGGATGATGGCAGAACTGCAATGGCTGGAGTTTCTGAGGGCAATTTAGAAGGAATATGAGAGATACATTCCAAAGATGAAGTAGTATTCTAAAGGGAGGATAGTGCAATAATGGATGACAAGGGAAGTGAAATCAGCATGAAAAGAAAAGAAGGGGCATATAATATTGCAAAAATTAGTGGGAAATTAGAGGATTGGGAAGCTTTTTAAAAACCAACAGAAGGCAAATAAAAAAACTACAGGGAGAGAAAAGATGATATATGATGGTAAACTAGCCAATAACATAAAAGGGAATACCAATTTTATTTTTCAGATATGTGCAGGTAAAAGAGAGGATGTTAGACTGCTTAGAAATGACACTGGAGAAGTAGCAATGGGAGACAAAGAAATGGCAGATGAATTTAATAAGTATTTTGTGTCATTTTCACTGTGGAAGACAGTAGCAGTAGGTTAATCCCTGAGGTACACTTTAAATATTCCCCCTCTCACTTTAAACCTGCGCCCTCTAGTTTTATATTCCCCTATCCTAGGAAAAAGACTGTAACCCTTATAATTTTATAAATCTCTTTAATGTCACCTCTCATAAACACAAGTGATTCTGCAGATGCTGGAAATCCAGAGCAACACATACAAAATTCTGGAAGATCTCATCAGGTCAGGCAACATCTATGGGAATGAATAAACAGTCAACGTTTCAGGCCAAGATGTCCTGAATTACCAAATGGTAGTTCTGTTGAAGGGTCTCAGACAGAAACATTGACAATTTAGTCACTCCCGTAGATGCTCCCAAACCAGCAGAGTTCCTCCAACATTTTGAAGGTCACCCCTTAGCTTCCTTCACTCCAGTAGAAAGAAGTCCAAAGCTATCCAAACTCTCCTTATAAACCAATCTCTCCCATTACAGTAACAACCTTTGAATGGGAATTATGAATCTTTTCTGCAGCTTTTCCACTTGTATGTGTGAGCAACATTCAAAATGTTGGAAGAACTCAACAGCACAGGCAGCATCTATGGAGGGAAATGGACAGTCAGTATTTTGGGTCATCCAGACCCTTCATCTGGCATTGAAAGAGAGAACAAGGTAGTCAGTACAAAATGGTGAGGGGAAGGGGTTGGGATAGAGCTGGTAGGTGATAAGTGGATCCAGATGAGAAGGGCATGATAGGCAGAAGTTGGAGGGGAGAGTGGGAATGATATTAGAAGCTGGGAGGTGATAGGTGGAAGTGCAAAGGGCCGAAGAAGATGGAAATAAATGGGCTGTGGAATAAAGGGAAGAAGGATGGAAATTGGAGGGAGGAACATGTGGCTGATGGGTAGATGGAGAGGGCAGTGGAGAGGAAAGATAAATGGGGATGGAGCCTGTGGGATAAGGAAAAACAAAGGGAGTGAGGGAACAGAGGGCAGTTGTTATTGGAAGCTGGAGAAGTCAAAGCTGATACTGTCAGGTTGGAGAGCATCAAGATGGAGCATGAGGTGTTGTTCCTCTAGTTTGTGTTAGCTTCAATTTGGCTCTAGAGGATGTCATGAACTGACATACCAGTGTAGAAATGGGAATTAAAATAGTAGCCACCTGGCAAATCTGGCTGGTACAGTGGATGGAGTGAAGGCGCTCAAAGGAGTGGTTCCCAAATCTGCGTGGGTCTCACCAGTATAGGGCAGGCCACACCAGAAACACTGAATACAATAAGTGACCCCAGTGGATTCACACATGAAGAACTCCCTCATCTGGAAGGACTGTCTGGAGCTCTGAATGGTGGTGAGGGAGGGAGGTGTAGGGACAGGTGCAGCACTATGCGTTTGTAGAGTTAAGAGCCTGGAGGAGGAACCAGCAGACAAGGGGGTTTCAGGGAAAACAATCCCTGCAGAGGGCAGAGAGGGGACGGGGAAAATATGCCTGGTGTCAGGATTCCTTTGGAGATGATAGAAGTTAGGGAGAATATGTTGGATTCAGAGGCTCGTGGGGTGGTAGATGAGGACACGGGGAAATCTATCCCTTTTGTGGTTGAGGGACAGACCTTCGCGAAACAGAAGAAATACAAGTGAGGGGTCATCAGTTGCGAGAAACCCTGTTTTCTGGTAAGAATGAGAGGACATCTCGGATGTTTTGGAGTCGGAAGCCTCATCAGGAGAACAGATGCAGAGAAAACAGAGGAACTGAGAAAAAAAAAGAGTTCTTGCAGTTGACGGGGTGAGAAGACGTGTGCCCGATGTGTAGTGAGCCAGTGGGTGTGTAGTAAATGTTGGTGGATAATATCTCTGCTGTGGTAGAGTCAGAGGTTAAGCAAGAGAGAGGTGAGTAACCATTTTGTCTAGAAATATAACTACAAGCTACTCAGTGAGGGGGCGAACAACTAAACATTTGTGATTCTGAAGAGGGCCCCGGGTGTGGATGGACAACGTGCGACTTGCATCAATTAACCTCAGCCGATGCTTGGCAGCGCCGCTCTCAGATTCAGTTAGTTTGCTCTTTGCTCGCAATGAGAGGCAGCCTAATGACAGGCAGCTGAGAGCACACTCAAAGGAGCAGAATCCAATTTGGCTGGGCTGATGTGATTAGTGGAGGTTGGGGGGGGGGGGTGGGCAGGGGTGGCGAGGCGGCTGACTGACAGTGCAACCATAAACTGTCAGCGGCAGCCGGCATCCTGCCCAAGCGCCGACTGATTGCTGCTTCGTGGTGACAGTCTTCGCTGAGGAACGAACTCCTGATTGAAAGAGTGTGAAGTTCAGAGATCCAGCAGCTCGCAGTCACTTGATGAGTGTCACACTCTCCCACAGGTGTCCCCGAGACTCACATACCGCTTCTCGCTCCCCTGCTAAAAAATAGCACATTTTCACCGTTGATTAATTTGATGCATTACTGGGCACTCGGGTCGTTGATGATGTCTGCTCTCAACACGAGCGGTAACAGAAGCCCTGCTCAGTTCCCTTTTCCAACCACTTAGCTTAAATCTTCCAAAACTGTCTTTGCCTCACTCAAACCTCTATGGTCATGTCCCTGTAATGACGGAATATTCTTTTCTGTCCCCACCACCCCGGAGCCCGTGACGTGCACACACTCTTCCCCTCTCCCTTTCTGATGAGACGTTGGCCCTTCCCCTCTCCGCAGGCGCTGCTGTTTATTTTTCATTGTTATTTGCAACATCCGCTAGATTTTGCTGTTGAATTTCTTCTGTTTGGACCTTCTCGCGGAGTTCTTAGCGGTCCCTCCTCTAGCCCCCATCTCCCAATCCCTCTACTAGGACCTGATTCCTGGAGTCACCCAGTTGGATCATTTCGGGTGTAAGTTGGGGAGGGGGAGGAGTGAGAGGTCGGATAAGCAGGGATGTCAGCTGGGGCAGACTCGGGGTTAGAGCAGTTGGGTTGAGTTCGAGGAAAGCTGGGGGCGGGGCTGGATGATGTAGGGGTGTGAGTTGGAGCACGGGTGAGTGATTGGATCAGATGCCATGTCAGTTAGGGGAGAGTTGGGAGTTGGATGAGGTGGGGTGTGAGTTGTGGAGAGTTAGGGGATTGGATGATGTGAAGTACGAGTTGGAGAGACTTGGGGTGGATCAGTTGGTGTGTAAGTTGGGGGGTTGGATGAGGTGGGATGTGAGTTCGAGGTTGGATGATGTGAGGTGCCAGTTGGGGAGAGTTGGGATGGACGATGTGGAGTATGAGTTGGAGAGAGTTGGGGTGGATCAGTTGGTGTGTGAGTTGGGGGTTGGATGAGGTGAGCTGTGAGTTGGGGTTTGGATAAGATGGGGTGTGAGTTAGGGGGTTGGATGAGGTAGGGTGTGAGTTGTGGAGAGTTGGGATGGACGATGTGGAGTATGAGTTGGAGAGAGTTGGGGTTGATCAGTTGGTGTGTGAGTTGGGGGGTTGGATGAGGTGGGGTGTGAATTGGGGGGTTGGATGAGGTGGGGTGTGAGTTGGGGGTTGGATGAGGTGGGGAGTGAGTTGTGGGGTTGGATGAGGTGGGGTGTGAGTTGGGGGGTTGGATGAGGTGGGGTGTGAGTTGGGGGGTTGGATGATGTGAGGTGCCAGTAGGGGAGAGTTGGGATGGACGATGTGGAGTATGAATTGGAGAGAGTTGGGGTGGATCAGTTGGTGTGTGAGTTGGGAGTTGGATGAACTGGGATGTGAGTTGGGGTGGACGATGTGGAATATGAGTTGGAGAGAGTTGGGGGTTGGATGAGGTGGGGTGTGAGTTGGGGGGTTGGATGAGGTGAGGTGTGAGTTGGGGGGTTGGATGAGGTGGGTTGTGAGTTGGGGGGTTGGATGAGGTGGGGTGTGAGTTGGGGGGTTGGATGAGGTGAGGTGTGAGTTGGGGGGTTGGATGAGGTGGGTTGTGAGTTGGGGGGTTGGATGAGGTGGGGTGTGAGTTGGGGGTTGGATGAGGTGGGGTGTGAGTTGGAGGTTGGATGATGTGAGGTGCCAGTAGGGGAGGGTTGGATGAGGTGGGGTGTGAGTTGGGGGGTTGGATGAGGTGGGGTGTGAGTTGGAGGTTGGATGATGTGAGGTGCCAGTAGGGGAGGGTTGGGATGGACGATGTGGAGTATGAGTTGGAGAGAGTTGGGGTGGATCAGTTGGTGTGTGAGTTGGGAGTTGGATGAGCTGGGATGTGAGTTGGGGAGAGTTGGGGTGGACGATTTGGACTATGAATTGGAGGAGTGTTGGGAGTTGGATGATGTGAGGTGCGAATTGGGGAGAGTTGGGATGGACGATGTGGAGTATGAGTTGGAGAGAGTTGGGGGTTGGATGAGGTGGGGTGTGAGTTGGCGGAGAGATGGGGTTCGGGTGATATGCGGTGTGAGCTGAGGCGGGAGTGAGGTGAGTATTGGATCAGGTAAGAAGAACAGGCTTTTTTTCCTCGAGATCATTGAAGATCCTGGTGGAATTTTATGACAACTTAGGTGTTCTCTGGTCCCCGGATTTAATTGTTTCATTGAGTTCTTGGCTTTACGTGAAAATTCACACGACAGCGTGAGAATCAGTTCCTGGGCTTCTCCTCAGGTCCTCCACAGCACCTGGTCTCATCTCAGCCCATTTGCTACATAAAAGGTCCCTTCGTACTGAAACGAATATCCCAGGATATTCTGCTCAATGCCCTGCAAACCCCGCCCCCACCCCCGAACGTAAATTCCCCCAAAGGGCGGGCTCTCAGTGGTTTATACTATTCTTGTCTGACGATACTGTATCTCACAACCATCCACAACATGTCTAACTCTCAGTCGCTCCAATTTACACAATTAGTTACATTGAGATGCCCGGCCATACTTTCTGGTGTAAACGTGACGGTACAGCTCCAGTCGCCGTCACGCAGACAACCTGTATCTGAACTGGCCAAGTTAGCTACATTTGAACACACGAATCAGGAGCAGGATAATGCCACTCGATCCCTCTGGATCACCGATGATATCTTCGTAATCTCAGCTCCACAATCCTACCTGTGCCCAGTAACCTTTCACCCCTCTAGAATCTGTCTATCATTGGCTTGAAATGCTTCCACTTCCACAACTTTTGAAGAAGAAAGTTTTGAAAATTCCTGACTCTGCAAATAGAAATGTGACGTTATTTGTCTTAAATGGGCAACTTCTTTTTTGAACAGTGACCCCTAGTTCTCGATTCTTCCAACTTTTCTCCACATTTACCCCATCAAAAAACCACCGGATTCTTATAGGTTTCAAATAAACCAGCTTTCACTCTTCGAAACTCCTGCAGATACAAACACAATCTGTCTAACCTTCCCCCCCCCCAAAAAAAAAACGACGGGCCATTCCAGATGTTAGTCCAGCGAGCCCTGTCGGAATTGCTTACAATGCTCTGATTTTCTTCCGTAAACAAGGAAACCAACAGTATGCACAATGTTCCAGATGTTGTCTCACTACTGCCTGGTATAGACCATAAGATAAAGCAGAATTAGGCCATTTGTCCCACTGATTACAAACTGCATTTGTATGCAGTTCCGCTAGCAACGTTCTGACAACGTGTCTCGTGCCCGAGTGTGAATATGAGGAGTTGACGGGTCCAAGAGACGGAAATGATGCATCTGATTGGACAAAAAGACTCTCTTTCCTCAGTTCAGTGGCCATGGGACAGATCAGGTCGAGAGCCTGAACCTAGAGCCAGGTTCTTCAGGGGAAGGGAACTTGCTCACACAGGGATAGTGGGAATCTGAAGCTTTGCTTCCCTCAAGGCCCGCACAAAGTTGTGGTGGAGCTGCTGAGAGTAAGATCAATGGATTCTCTTGGGAGGAATGAGGGCCTGGAGAAAGGACAGGTCAACGATGACCCGACTGATGGAAGCGTGGCTCGAGTGGTTGGTTAAACCTCTTCCTGTTCCTGTGCTCTGTGTGGATTTTTTAGTACCGCGCCCAGGCCCGCCTGCATGTTTTCTGTGCGTTCCCAACACAACGAGTCAGTTGCTAAGGAGATATGAAGGAAGACAGCGCACTGATAAATTCTAATCCACCTTCCTGTGATAAGTTGGGTGAAGATGAGAGAAACCATGGAATGATCTTAAATATTTAATATTTTGTGTCTGTGTTGGCAGTAAACTCTCCTCATATGACTGAACTACTAATGGAGTAATAAATATACCATCCAGGTTTCTCTTGGATAAACCATTAAGTACCATTAGTGAATCCTCCAGAAACCTGTCAGATTATTAGTGTTAACATAGCCCGCATGGTCCACTCCTTTGTCAGAGCAGAACCTGGGAACGCAGAACGCCGCTCGATGCTTGCTGAAGAACGGCGACAGAATCCGTAATGTTTTTCTGTCACGGTTCACAAGTCATTTTGTCTCTCATCGGTCCCTCTCCTCAATGATTAAAGAGTAAGTCCCCACATTCCCACTGTTCACGGGAAGTGCTTCGGGATACTGAGATTGTATCTTTCTCTCCCGGACACTTCTCTGGCTTGCAGGGGCATTCACTGTTCTCACTCCTGAATTCATTGACACAGATCAATCTAGCCCACTTCCGTCCAACAATGATGGTATAACTGAGTGCTCTCACAGTCCCAATCTGCGTAAATGAAATTCACTGCAGTATCGGTGGGTTCTGATCACGTGACACCTAGGATCAATCCCACGCGAATTTTAGTCAGTCCCAGGGAGACACAGAGAACGCAGGGGCCGGAATCCAGAGGAACAAACCTCCCGCTAGAGGAACTCAGCGGCTCCAGCAGCATCAGTGGTCGGTGTTTCAGTCCTGATGCAGGAATCGATTTGAAACGTTGACATGCCTCTCTCCCCAAAGATGCTGCTCGACCCGCTGCGCTCTTGCCGCACATTTTTTGTAGGTCCCATTCTCCGGCGCAGTTGGATAGCTGAAAGTTCCTGACGATTATCTGTCCATCCCCACGTCGTTGCACCACTTCCCAGCCCTGTCCCAGGCCAGGGTCAACCCCAGCCTCTCCCCCAACACTACTGAGATAGTTCCAGCTCTCTGGGACTCCCCTTCACCGAGAGACTATGCCCAGTTGTAAACCTTGCCCCCAGATCCACAAGTTCGGACTTTAAACTTGTTGCTTTCCTTAGAAAGAAGTGCTGTAGAACCCAACTCCTGAAAAGATCCCTCACCATCTCCCCAATAACCAGCACTCGAACACACTTCCACAGTCCCATACCCATCTTGCCCTCCTCCACTAACCCACACCATCTATGGAGTAACCCACCCTTCTTCCACATAACCTACGCTGAACTGCTCTCCCCCAATTCCACACCATCTCTCCCCCAATTCTACACTATCTCTCCCCTCCGGTGGGGAAGGCGGGAGGGGGTGGCGGTGCTACAGAGAACGGATTGTCCCAATTCTTCTATCGGGCTGTGCATTCACGGTGAAGACCGGGCTCCCAGTGAATACGTCTCCTGGCAGTGCCGCAGATCACCGCGAACGCTGTCTCCCTAATACTGCGTGGCTATCCGGGAATACCTAATGCCCGGGGCGGCTGGTGCGGCTGCAGAGACCCCGTTAAGGGAGGATTTCTACGGACATTGCAGCACATGCTGACAACATCCCAGCTCCTCTCCCCAAAAGTGCGGGTACTGGAAATCCGCATCGCCATCGCTGGAAACATTCAGCAGGCCAGGCAGTGTCTGCGGAGAGAGGGGTCGCTGATGCTCCAGGCGGAAGACAGTGGTCAGTGGTCTCGGGGGTGCTGGCCTGAGTTCTGCTTGTTTCTTCGAGAGACGGAGCTGAGGTAGCTGCCCCCGTTGGGTAGGCGCGGGGACCCGGCTTGCTTGCGAGTGTGTGGTGGAAGTTCCGCCCATGAATACCAGAGCCCGCAGCCTGTCATTTCCAACACCAAAGGATCCGCACCGTATGGGACTCGTGAGTCGGTAGCATTCCTGGAGGAGAGGTGCGGATAGGTTGGGGAAGGATTGGAGGGGTAGCTGACTGACAGTAGGAGGGGAAGTTTTGTAAAGTGGCATCCTGAGTGGAGTAACGTGGAGAAGGTTCCCGGCATCAGCACTGCGCTCGGTGGGACAGAATCGGCCCTGCACCACACACACTTACATAGTACCCTCGATCTCCTCCCTCTCCCTACCGCTCTCTTCCTTTTCTCTTTCCCCTCTCTCCATTCTCTCTCTCTCTTTCTCCTCTCTCCCCCTTCGCCCGCCCTCTCTCTTCCCTGTCTTTCCTCTACTCTCTCTCGCCTTCCTCTTTCCCTCACCCCTCCTCCTCCCTGATTTGAACAACAACCTCCCCCCTTTCCTTTAAGTTTATCTCTGAACCGAGTTAATTAGTTGCAATTTGCTTCCAAACCATCTGTACCTTAACTCACTGATAATTTGCCGTATTACATTACTGCAAATTGAATCAGCCGCAGATATCCATCAAGGCCAGATATGTACTGCCGAACAACACATTGCTTCTCGGACCTGCTTTCTACTCCCGTTGTGGTTCAAACACAGTCGGCAAAGCCTTGCAGTGTTGGCCCGAATGATGATCAAGCCCAATCGCCTTCAATTCATCTGTGTTCGCCTTTAGTGGTGAACTCACTACGTCCTTACAGAGCACCTTGAACCTACGCCCAAGCAATATCAAACGACCAGGGGGATTATCCCCGGATGGGGGAGCATTAGGCACCTTGAATCTACGCCCAAGCAATATCAAACGTCCAGGGGGATTATCCCCGGATGGGGGAGCATTATGCACCTTGAACCTACGCCCAAGCAATATCAAACGTCCAGGGGGATTATTCCGGGATGGGGGAGCACTAGGGAAGGGATTCCGAATTCGGGACCTAGGCAGCTGCACCAATGGGAGTCGGGGCTGATGGAGAGTTCGCATCTGTAGACTGGGGCTGATCCAGTCCGCATCTGGATACCCGGGGCCGACCCGGTTCACGACTGAAAACCGGAATCTGATGGAAGGGGTGGGACGTCCAGGGATGGACGGTGGTTTTTATTGTACCAAACGTGTGAAGGTCAGTCAATGTCTTCTCAAACTTAGCTCCTCTTCAGTAACTCCCAGATTCCTCGCCCTGCATTTTTCCAACAGTGAAATTTCCTTCGCCATCCCCGGAATTCACAAACAGCACCCAGCGTCCCAAGTTCAGGGAAGGCCCAAATGTCCATCTTCATACATCACCAGCGCTCAGAGAGACACATCGCTCAGTCTAGCTTCCACTGTGGAAGCTGAAGTGAATACGGATCCGCCATGATGAAACGGCAGAGCAGACTCGATACTTCTGCTCCTGTATCTGATGGTAACAATGCCCAGGG
Source organism: Mobula hypostoma (assembly GCF_963921235.1). Lineage (NCBI taxonomy): Eukaryota > Metazoa > Chordata > Chondrichthyes > Myliobatiformes > Myliobatidae > Mobula > Mobula hypostoma. The sequence continues at coordinate 139,844,357 of NC_086097.1, forward strand.
AAGTCACAGTGCGCAGAGGCCAGTCTCAGTGCCGAGTGTAGTTCCCAGTCAGGGAATGTCACAATGCCCAGGGAGCAGCCAGCCTCTGTTCACGATCAGGTTTCCATTCGAATCCCCTTTAACGCATTGGTGGGGCATTTCCCAGGTCCCGCCGGCTCACTGGGCTGTAGTTGCTCTATCAGATCCTGGCACGGCGGGGTGACGGGGTGTTGATGGGAGCAGCTTTTAGGGATTGTTGAGGAGATTGGGGAAGCTGAGTGTGGGAGAATGAGAGCCCAGTGGAGAGGAAATCGGGTGTAGGAGGACGAGGTGAGTTATTGGGTGAGCCGAGGATGGGGTGGGGGTTCGGCTGCTGGAGTTGGGACCTGCTGGACGTGTTAGAGGAGACGCTGGAGGTGCGGGTGTGTTAGAGAGGATTTTATAGGGCTAACCGAAGGATGGAAGGAAGGAGATAGGATTGGCAGAGAGTGAGAGAGATCTCAGCCATCAGCGATCAGGAAAAGTCTCCAGACCCGGGTCAAACCTGGAACCTAAAGACCAGAGGAGGCCATTCGGCCTTCCGGATCTGATTGGCTCATTTCAGTCTCTTTAACAACTGGAGTTGATAAAGTAATAGTCCTGTTGTAATCGAATTAGGTTCCGGAGGCGCGGACTAATTGAACAAGGTTAGAGTTCATCCCACACAGCAGGAGGGTATTTAATAAAGCGGGAGTAATTGATTTTAAAAGAGGTAGTTTCGGACGTGGTGACCATAATCTACAGAATGTAGGATCCCAGGTTGGCCATTGAACCTCCTCAGGAGCGATCTGCTGTCCTTATCCGGTCAAGCAGGGACCCGACTCTATACTCACTAATGATGTGAAACAAAGCCCGTCTCACTCGGTGACCGAGAGTGAGACAGGTCCCGAGTACTGGGGAGCTGTGGTCCAGATATTGGGAAAAACGGGTCCTGTTTATTGTGCTCCAAATGTTGAGTGACTTTGGCGATGGAGGGTGAGAGGATCTAGATGTTGGGGCTAGGATCAATCTCAGCAATCCACTGTCTCGTTCAGGGAGAGGCGTGAGTCAGGCCGCCAGTCCGCGTCTCTTAGGCTCCGGTCTTATCTGGGGCTCGCTAGATCATTCCTGAAGCTGTGTGTAGCGGCTGGGAACCAGCCCGGCTCTTGTCTGAAGTGTAATGGGGAAACAATGCTCCTGATTATTTTAAAGTTTTCCCCGAGTCACTGGGGAAATGAAGTCACTGGTTAATCCTCCAGTCTGGCCCCTGCTACCAGCTCCCGGCTCGCCGCTCTGCACTGCGGCAATGTCCGAATCTGCGGACGATTTGCAGCGATATTGTCAGCGTCACTGTGTACGGAGCGCAGTCTTTGATGTACGTCTCCGGCTACCCTCCGAGGGCCTGGGAGCAAGGACACACCGAACATCGGCCTAGGTTTATGGGCGGGACCTCTCCAGCTCCTGGACGTGTTGGGGGAGACGGGTTTAAAAGTTTTAACCACTCTCCGGCGTTCCCCACTATCTGCCGGGGACAGGGTGGGAGTTCAACGATCGGACATACAATAATCGGAGGGATCACTCTCAAACAGCAGGAAACCCAGTCCCAGAGAAGAAAACACACTCGTCCCGACTATGAGAGATGGTCCAGAGATCCCAGAAATAAATCAACCAAGTGTTGATGGACTGCCACACTGTGAGAACGGCAGTAGCGAGGGAGCGGCGCACTGTCGGTGTCATATGAGGGAGCGTTATGCAGTGGGAGGGGCACTACTGTAGGAGTGCTGCGTTGTTTATTATTGAGGGAGCGCCTCGACTTCTGGGAAATGCTGAGGGAGCGATAGTGAGGGAGCAGAGGGAAGAGAGGGAAGCTAGACGTCTGAGATGACGCCGGCAGCGGGGGGAGGGGGGGCTTTTATCTGGGACTCGGCTCTAACTACAGTGAGGGATATGCTCCACACATCATCCGCCCAGGGATGTTCTGGGATGTTTTCTGGTCTACGAGACAAGTGTGAAATGTGTGGGGAACGCGGCGAAGATCTATCCCAGAAGAAGATTGACAAACTCTCTTGACTTCCCGGAGCTGCTGCATGTCCAGCGGGAGACTGTCATTAAACGTCTTTCCCTCCCCGCCACTCGCCGCTTTCCGCGGGGGTCGCTCTCTCGGTGACTGCCTTGTCCATTCGTCCCTGCCCATTGATGTCCCACCTGACACTTTTCCCTGCATGCGGAACATGTGCCATACCTGCCCCTTCACCTCCGATCAGAGCCCCAAACAGTCCTTCCAGGTGAGGCGACACTTCACCCGTGAGTCTGTCCCGGTCATCTACAGTATCCGGTGCTCTCGGCGCGTCTTCCTCTACACCAGTGAGACCCGACGTAGATTGGTGACCGCTTTGTCGAGCACCTTTGCTCCATCCGCAACAAGTAGGATTTCCCATTGGCCAACGATTTTAATTCTACTTCCCATTACCATTCCGACATGTTGATCAATGGCCTCCTCTACTGCCACGGTGAGGTTGGAGGAGGAACATGTTATATTCCGTCTGGGTAGCCTCCAATCTGACGCATGGACATCGATTTCTCTAACTTCTGGCAATTTCTCCTCCTTCCCCTTCTTTCTTTTTCAATTCTCCATTCTGGCTCTCCCTCTCACCCCTTCTCTTCTCCTCACTCTGGTGCAGTTCCTCATTTCCTTCCTCCATGCTCCACTCTCCTCTCAGGTCAGATCCTTTTTTCCCTTCAGCCTTTTACCTTTTCTACCGATCACCCCCCAGCTTCTCACGTCATCACCCACTCCCCCACCTTCCCCTTCATCCGCCAGCTTGTACTCTTCCCCTCTCCCACCTTCATTCCCCACTCCTTTCCAGCCATGATGAAGGGTCTTGGTCTGAGACACTGTTTACTCCTCTTTATAGATGCTACTTGACCCGTTGAGTTCCTTTAAGTGTTTTTGTGTTTTACTCTGCTGGATACTTTCTAATTTCCCCAAATTAACTTTGCTCATTCAGGACCTTAACCTGTGGACCTGATCTACCCTTTTTCATTACTATCTTAAAACTCATACAATTATGGTCACTAGAGCCAAGTTGCTCCTTCAGTTACTTGTCCTGCCTCTTTCCCTAAGAGGAGTCCAGAACTGCAAACTCCCACATGGGCCCTCTATATATAGAATCAGAAAACTACTTGGACACATTTTACAAATTCCTCCCCAACCAAGGCCATAACATTCCAATAGTCCAGTCAGTATCATGAAAATTAAAATCTCCCATTAATACAACCCTATAATTCTTACAACTATAAATAATTTGTTTACACACCAACTCTTCAAGTTTCACTGAGTATTAGGGGGTGTCTATAATACAGTCCCACTAGGATGACCCTTCTTTTTTCTATATTATATCCATATGGCCTTATTGGACAAGTAGCTGGAGAGATTGCAGAGGCATTAACAATGATCTTTCAAGAATCGATAGATTCTGGCATTGTACCAGATAACTGGAACATTGCAAATGTTACTCCGCTATTTAAGAAGGGTGGGAGGCAGCAGAAAGGAACCATAGACCTGTCAGCCGGACATCAGTGGTTGGGAAGTTGTTGGAATCAATTGTTAAGGATGAGATTACAGAATACCTGGAGGCACATGACAAGATAGGCCAAAACCAGCATGGTTTCCTGAAAGGAAAATCCTGCCCGACTAACCTACTGCAGTTTTTTGAGGAAATTACAAACAGGGTTGATAAAGGAGATGCAGTAGATGCGGCGTACTTGTATTTTCAGAAGGCCTTTGACAAGGTGCTGCACATGAGGCTGTTTAGCAAGATAAGAGCCCATGGAATTACAGGGGAGTTACTAGCATGGGTGGAGCATTGGCTGATCGATAGAAAACAGAGAGTGGGAATGAAGGAATTCTATTCTGGCTGGCTGCCGGTTACCAGTTGAGTTCCACAGGGGTCAGTGTTGGGACTGCTGCTTTTTACGATGTATGTCAATAATTTGGACTATGGGATTAATGGATTTGTTACTTAATGATACAAAGATAAGTGGAGGAGCGAGTAGTGTTGAGGAAAGAGAGAGCCTGCTGAGAGACTTAGATAGTTTAGGGGATTGGGCAAAGAAGTGGCAAATGAATACAATGTTGGAAAGTGTACAGTCATGCACTTTGGTAGAAGAAATAAATGGGCAGACTATTATTTAGATGGGCAGAGAATTCAAAATGCAGAGATAGAAAGGGACTTGGGAGTCCTTGTGCAGGATACCCTAAAGGTTAACTCCCAGATTGAGTCGGCGGTGAAGAAGGCGAATGCAACGTTGGTATTTATTTCTAGAGGAATATAAGAGCAGGAATATGATGTTGAGGCTCTATAAGACACTCGTTAGTCCACACTTGGAGTATTGTGAGCAGTTTTGGGCTCCTTATTTTAGAAAGGATATATTGACTTTGGAGAGGGTTCAGAGAGGATTCACGAGAATGATTCCGGGAATGAAAGGGTTATCATATGAGGAAAATCTGGCCGCTCTTGGGCTATATTCCCTGGATTTCAGGAGAATGAGGGGGAGATCCCATAGAAACATTCCAAATGTTAAAAGGCCTGAACAGATTAGATATGCAAAGTTATTTCCCATAGTAGGGAAATCTAGGACAAGAGGGCACAACTTCAGGATTGAAGGATGTCCATTTCGAACACAGATGCAGAGAAATTACTTTAGTCAGAGAGTGGTAAATCTGTGGAATTTGTTGCCACATGTCTCTGTAGTTTACAGGGATCTGATGTGCTGTGACTGTAAATGCAGGCTCCATGGGCATACGTGAATCTGTACACCAATCCACTCTCCAGTCATCCTTGAACAAGGCCAAGCTCTTCCCAGACCACGTGGGTCCTAGAGAGACCCAGCCACACATTGAAGGATTCAATCACAGGTGACCCCACCCACCCTGAATGGGTGGAAACATCATTTACTCCAGAGTGTGCCCAAGAATAAACATGCACAAAGGAGTTTAAAGGTATGTTATAATCTGCTCTTACAAATATAATCAACAACTATAGCACTGTTCTCTAAAACCTGAGGGCTTGGGTTGAGGAGAAAAAGTTTAGGTGGAAAGCTGAGGTTGATTTTTTTTCTCCCAGATGGTGTTTGGCGATTGGAACACACTGCCTGAGAGGATGGTGGGTGTGGGCTTCCCAAAACATGTAAACATCTGGACCAGTGCCTGAATCATTGAGGTCCAGAAAGCTACATCTAAGAGCAGGAAGATGGGACTAGTATAGTTCTGCATAGATAAGTGGGCTGAAGGGCTTGTTTCTTTGCTGTACCACTTCCTTTCTATAAAACTAATCCAACCATTCTGATCTTCTTGTAGAATTTGGTTCTTCATTTGTTGGGTTCTACAAAGAATCTAACTTGGATACAACCTCATAATCAAGTGGATCATATCAAACAGAAACTCCGTTTTCCACTATCTTGAGCAGAAGCTGTTTCATCGACATAAGTACATTGGATTTAGTCACCAATTTCAACCAATTATCTCTTGGTTCTATAAAGTCCTCCTGTGGTTCATATGCCCATGTATGAGATCTTACTTTGCAAGGAGGTCTAAGAAAGTTAGCCATATCATTGTTTAAGATTGTTGCAATGTTTTTGATGACTTTTGAAGCCAACCTTTGTTGAGCAAGGCTTGAGCACCTTCTCCATCAGTGCTGTTTGGTACATACTCTCTGGTGGCATGCAGAGCAGAAAGTGATTGTGTCGTTTCTCACTCAGTTTGGACTATTCCAGTGAAGCTTGCTTCCTGAGAGCTACTTTGGTAATTCAGATGGGCTCAGCCACTCCAGCTGAAGCCAGATGATGTAATGAGATGAGTTTTATATTGTTCAATTTATCAAGTTTGCGAAGAGAGTATGGTGGAAAAGCAGACTATTATCTGGAGCTCTTCAGATAAACCATGATATACACATAGTGACCTGAGCCATCTTCAGTGCGCTTAGCAGTGGGATGTGATACACTTGAAAACTTCACTTCAGTCCACCCAGAGTGACTATCAACCAGTAGTGGAAACTAATCATTGGAGCATTATGATAATATCACAGGTAGCGTAACTGCCTCACAGTCTTGATGACCCACATACTGTCTGCATGGAAACTGGACATACTTTCTGTGATTATGTTGGTTCCCTCCCATATCCCAATAAACTGCTGTAAATTACCTGAGTTCTGGTGTTATGTAAAATGATCAAATAGTTGACGGGTTGACGTATGGAAGAGAATGAAGAGGCAGTGGGTAGAACTGATTCTTTCTGGTTCATGATAAGTTAATGAGTTGTTTCCTCATTTCTCAAAAGTCTGCACACAGTATCTGAAAAGTTTCAGTAGTCCATGTCCAAAACACCAAAGACATACAGATAAAATACAAGAGAGGGGTCCAGGTAAACACTGCCCCTCAGAGATTGAGGTTAGGGAAATGTAATTGGGGAACAAGAAAATGATAGAGGAGTTAAACAAATATTTGACATCAGTTTATACAACTGAAGATGTACAAACATCCTGTTAATATGAATAATGCTCAGGCTGAATCAACTTTCGCTACCATCACTAAAGAATTGGCTTTAGGCAGAATAATGTGGCTACAAGCTGATAAGTCCCCTGGACTGAATAGATTGATCCTAGAATCTGAAAAGAAATGGTTACCAAGATAGTGAATGTATTATCCACAAAGACCCAAAGGATTCTGGAGACATGCCAGAGGATTAGTGGAAGGTGGAAAACAGTGGATAAAGGCAGATGGATTAGATCAACATTTATTGTTGGAAAACCATTACTTTCAATGTTAGAATCAAATTATTAACTAAGTAATAGCAGGCAGTCTATTGAACTTTGCTTTGGAGCAAATAACAAACTGCAGAATAAAGTGTTAGAGTTAATAAGAAAGTGCAATGCAGGCAGACAATAAGGCATAAATTCCACGATGAAGTAGATTGTGAGGTCAAGAGTCCATCTTATCATACAGGAGACCGTTCCATAGTTTTATAATGGTGGATGGAAGCTGTCCTTTGATTGTTAACTGACCACACAGTGTAAATACTGGGAGGATGTTTCCTCTGAAAGGAGAGTCCAGAAGCTAAGGGCATAGCCTCAGAATAAGGGCCAGTCTCAATTAAGACAGAGCTGAGGAATTTCCTCCATCAGATACTTGTGAGTATTTGAAACAAAGATCTGTGGGGGCTCAGTGTTTTGGACTATTTATGACTAAGATCGTTCTCTAATCAGTAAGCAAATGAAGTCGATAGGAAAGTGGATGGGGAATACTGGATCAGCCATGATCCTTTGAATGATGCAGCAGGTCTGAGGGATCAAATGGTCCCATCTTGTTCCTACTTGTGAAGTTCTGATATCACAGTGAATAAGTAGTATGACAGTCTCCCCAGTCATTACCCAAGTATACTCATGTGCCCATCAGAATGATTTTAATGAGCGATGAACAATGATCAGTCAAGTTCTGTGGCAAGGTGAAGTTAAGTTAGAGTGAGTTTTAGTATCTGATGGAGAAATACTGGATGCCCTTACCTCATGCCTGCAACAACTAACCATACTCTTAAGCACAAGGATGTTATTGGCTGTGACTGCAAGTGGACTTTGTGGCCTGGAGAGTAAATCCTTCTGCCACTAACCTAACTTGGACCCGGTGCAGGTCGCAGTTAGTGCTGACGTGTGGCCAGTCCTAGTAACCTAGAGAAATAATCTATACTTTGTCAATTTCAAAGAAATTTCATGACTAATGCCTGTAGGAGATGAGACAACAAGAATAGATTTTTGGAGCACACAATTGCTTCTGTAACTAAAAGACCAATCTTTGGGACTGGAACTCACAAAATATAACTAGCGTACAAAAGTTATTTTCATTACTTAGACCTCATTGGCAGACAGCTGCTTTGACCTCATATGGTCACTCACCCAGGATATTGAGTGGTGATACAGAAGCAGAACTCCTTCAGTGAAGGTAATGTGGGTGGTGGGAGTGAATGGGTAACAAACTACAGACTAGGACTCACTAACTGCGCCTATCAGCTGTCCGAGTGGTGTCACAATAACAACCTCACACAATGTTAGCAAGACCAAGGAACTGATTGTGGACTTCCGGAAGTGGAAGTCAGGGGAACATACATCAGCCCTCATGGAAGAGTCGGTGATGGAAATGGTGAGCAACCTCAAGTTCCCGGATATCAACATCTGGAAGATTCCATTTTGAGCAGAACACATTGATGTAGCCATGAAGAAGGCACACCGGTGGCTCTGCTACATTAGGAGTTTGAAGGTATGGTACATCACCAAAGACGCTTGAAAATTTCTGAAGAGGTATGGTGGAGAGCATTCTGACTGGTTACAACACAGCTTGGCATGGACGCTCTAATGCACAGAATCACAAGAGGCTGCAGAAGGTTCTTCCCTCAGCCAGCTCCATTATTTATCTACTTATTTATAGATAAAGACTGTTACAGGCAAAATGAGCTGTGCCTCCCAGCAACCCACCTATCTGACACTAGCCTAAACATAGGACAATTTGCAATGACCAATTAACCTACTAACCAGTACATCTTCTGACTCTGGGAGGAAACTGGAAGAAACCCACATGCATGTGGGAAGAACATACAAACTTTCTTTCAGAGGATGCTGGAATTGAACTCTGATCTCCAACCATTAACCCATAATTGGCACATCCTTTCCCACCACCAAGGACATCATTAAGAGGCAATGCCGCAGGAAAGTGACAGCCATCGTTAACGATCCACTGTCAGGCCTGCTCATGCTGGCTCCTCACAGTCTCCAGCCAACTAACAGGAGTCATCTGCCACTGATTTCCAAATCATCACCTGCAGCCTATTTAAACCCAGCTCTCATCCACTAACCTTGTTCTCTCTTACGAACCAGCCAGCCTCTACCACTTGTTCCTACTCTTCAGTTACCTTATCATGCTAAGTTTCTTCTTTCTTGTTCTGTGGCCCCTCATGGCTTGTTATTTTGTAGTTTGTTATTAAAGTTATTGCTCACAGTAAATCATCTACACTACTTTGTACATGGGCCAAGCCTTCTCTACAATTCCTGAGAAGATGAGTGTACCAATGATTGACCCTGCAGAGCATGCTTGACTAAAGGAAGTCATCCGTCAACAAGAGCACACAATCCAGAACTAATAGGAAACCACTGACCATCTGCTTGCCACTCTCAACCAACTCTGGGTCTCAATACAGAAACCCTGTGACAGTCAAACTCCCTCTGAGTCCTGGATTCCAGTGCCCGAATGCTTCGATGGGTCCCCAACCTGATGTCATAATTTCCTGTCCCAGTGCATCTTACAATTCGAGCTCCAGACATCTCTGTATGTTATGGACACATGAACACTTCGAGTCCATCCAATTCCTCCTTACCATCTCACCCAAGACTCCTCTTAACTTGGGCTACCCCTGACTCTCCATTCATGACCCTCACTTTGCCTGGTCACACGGTTCACTGCTAAGTTAGGGACCCACCTGTCTGCAACCTCAGCTGACTTCAGCTTGTAAATCTGTGGAAAAGATGGAAATTCTTAACCTCACCAAACTCCCACAGGAATACCAAGACTTAGCCACTGCCTTCAGTAAAAGGGAAGCTAGCATCTAGCCGCCTCACAGATGACATGGCAGCATGATCGATCTCCTCCTGAGCACTACTCCTCCCTGAGGTCATCTGTTCTCCCTCTCCCCTCCTAAGACCCAAGCCATGAATGATTACATGAAGTGTTATAGCACGGCTTCATTCAACCAGGCCCTACAGCATGAGCCTGCTCTGGCCGACTCACCTGACATCCATATGTTCATGCTGGTACCTGCTCTGGGCCAAGCTGTCTCACAATCTGCACCTCCTCTGCTATGGGTATGTCACCTTTTGAAGTGGAACAACCTCTGTTGTTCCCCGCAGAGGAGCCACAGCTCCCACCCACCAGGGTCCTGGTTTACCTATGCCGGAATGCTTGGAAGAGGGCAAACAGGGCCATCCTAGCTGCCAACTGTACCTACTGCTGCCAGCATCCAGCCTGGGGCCATGTCTGGCTGTGCACCTGAGATCCACCCCTGCAAGTCAACCTCTGTAAGGTCTCACCCCAGTTCATTTTTCCCTTTAAGATTACGTATTGTATCAACCCAGTCACTTAACATCTCCAGCTGTCACCATCCCTCAGGATCACACCTACCTTCCACATGTCCTGCCTTAAGCCTGTTGTCCCACTTCAACCCACCTGAGCCTGCACCTCTGGAACCCAGGATGGTGCAAGGTGCTTCAGTGTACACAGTCTGCTGGTTGATGGATTCACATCATTGTGGATGGGATGTGCAGTACCTCACTGACTGGAAAGGGTACGGCCTGGAGGAGAGGTACTGGTGGCCAGTCTGTTATATCTTGAATCCATTGCTCTTCGAGGAGTTCTACCAGACTTATCCAGATCATCCTGGGCCATTGGGAGGGTGTCCTGACAGGCCTTCACATGCAATCTCCACACAACTAACAGGAGTCACCAGCTACTCATTTCCAGCTTATCACCTGCAGCCTATTTACACCAAGCTCTCATCCACAATCCTTGATCACTGGCATGAACCAGCCAGCCTCAGCCAATTGCTCCTAGCCTTTAGTCACCTGGTTGTCTTGTTGAGTTAAGTCTTATTTGTGGTCCCTCTTGGCTTGTTATTTTGCATTTTATTATTAAAGTTATCGCTCACTGCTGAATCATCTCCTCTGCTCTGTGTTTGGTTCAAACTCCTCTACATTTCCTCAGACTCACTGTCTGGGACACTCCCTCTTTCTTGTTGCTATCATGAGGGAGGATGTACACACTCAATGATTCAAAAACAGCTTCTTCCTCTCTGCTATCTGATTTTTAAACGGTCCATGAACATCACTTCAGTATGTCTTTACTTTGCACTATTTATTTATTATGTAATTAAAGTAATTATTATGCCTTTGCACTGTATTGCTGCTAGAAACAACAAATTTCACCTCATATAAGACAGTGAAAATAAATCTGATTCTGAAGCCAATTTTGAACATGAAGGCATGGACAGTTTTTGGAACATTGGAAGGAGGTGCGAGTTCTCCTTCACTCCAATAAATCTTGGCACTAGTTGCACTGTCAGATTAGGACATGGTGGGAATGTCAGCATGTAATGAGCTCTGTGAGAATTCAGTGACATGGTCATGGAATCAGAGTGGCTGATGTACAGGCAGACAAAAGGTCTGTGATGTGGTCAGTGACTCCACCAACTGGGGACACGTATAAATACTGATAATGTTGTCTGACATGTGCCTTGACACTCCAGCCCAGTGTTTCTGTAGTGCTTGAAACACCCAGCAGGTCAGGAGGTATCTGTGCAGGGAGAAATGGTCTGTGGTTTGGTTTGATGAACATAGTCACTTATGAGATCTTTGCTGGACTCCCGTCCTCTTGACTATCCTTGATTTTAAGTGCTTTAGCACTGGTGGCCATTCCCTCAGCTCCTTAAACCCCTCCACCTCTCTCACCTCTGTCAAACTTCCCACTAGCTCAGTGCTTGGTCTCAGTGTTTGATAGTGTTCCCAAGCAACTGTGGGGTGCTCTGTTCTATGAGACTGCTGCTGAATTTGAACTGTCTTCCCTCCCCTCTCCACTAATGGTATTGTAGGAGCTGGTCATGGCCAGAACTGCCCAGCGTCTCCGGGCAAAGAGGAGACCAGTGCTGGTCAGTGGAACCACAGTCGGTGGGAGAAGGATCAGCCTTTGCAAGTGCAGAGGCAAACTATCAAGAAGGCAGTGAGTTCCGGCCAGACTGCGGTGCTGTAGGCTCCCTCATCTTGCCTGCCTCTGAGAGATCATTGCCGTTTTAAGCAGCTGCTGAGTGCAATGACGAAGTACTGGAGCTGGAACAAGACCTGCAGTTTGTAAATGATGATTGGATAAGCCGACTGCTGACACTTGCCAGGGCCTGGAAATGTATGGAGTGAGAAACTGGCTCCTGTAGACAGGAGGTAGCAGTCAGTACTTTTCACAGTATCTCACTGCAGCTGCAGTCAGGAGTGTAGTTTCCAGATGGCCAGTCTGATGCAAGGCTCACATTCCCTGCACGAGCTCCCCCTAACACAGGACTTGCTCAGTTCAGTTCCTGGAGCAGCCAGTGTGTTGACTCTTCCCTTGTCCTGGTTAAGAAATGAACTCAACATTCACTCACACCAACGCTTACAGGAACGTAGAAATGGAAGCAGAAGTCAGCCATTTGACCCCATCACTCATCCATTGATTTTTACATCAATGCCACTTTCCTTAACAACCATCACACCCTCAACTTCCTCAGTACCCAGAAATCTATCAATTGTTGTTGTGTTGAATTCAGTGACTGAACCCCTATGTTCTTCCAGTGCTGAGAATTCCAAAGATCCACTACCCAATGGATAAAGATATTCCTCCTGGTCTCAGACCTGGATGGTTGAATCTTTATCCTGAATCTGTGACCCTGGTTCTGGACTCAGGAACAGCCCTTCCCATTTCCAAGCTTACAAACTCTGTAAGGATCTTGAAGTTTTAGTGAATCAGTGATATACAGAGACCTTTGGGTCCAAGCCCATAGTTCCCTGGCCAAAAAGGCATATGGCATGATTGACTTCATTGGGAGGGGTAAGAGTAAGGACATAATGAACATTAGTTAGGCTGCACATGAAATACAGTGTGCATTTCTGTTTGCTCCATTACAAGAAGGATGTGGAGGCTGTGGGAAGGGTGCAGAAGAGGTTTACCAGGGAAGCAGGGGGTAATGGCTACAAGGCAAGGACAAACTTGTTTTACTCCCTCTGAGTGCTGGAATGTGGCAGGCTGAGGGGCAATCTGACAGAATTATATAAAATTTTATGAGGTATGGAGGTGATAGATAGACAGCATTTTATCCCGTGTAGAAATATCGAATACTTGAGGATATGCATTTAAAATGAGAAGGGGAAAGTTTAAGGTAGGTGCTTTAATGATCTTAATGGAATTAATGTAAAGGGTGAAATGAACTGTTAGGGGAGGTAGTGGAAATAGATACTATAGAGGTGTTTAAGAGGTTGTCAGATAAACATATGAACATGCAGGGAACGGATTTATGTGGATCATATACAGGCTGAAGAGAAATTTGTTTAATTTGGCATTGTGTTTAGCACAGATACGGTGAGGCAGAGGGCCTGTTCCTGTGTACAGTTCACAGGATTTGAACACAAAGATACAAAGGGCTATCACGATTATGTTTTAATTTTCACTACCTCTTGCTCTCACACTCTATGAGAATGGAAGCCTAACCTACTCAATCTCTCCCCATGTTGTAGGTCCAGGAACAGAGCAAAGCCCTCAAACGTTAAGCCATTCATTCCCGGAATCATTCATGTGAATCTCCTCTGGGCTCTCTCCAATGTCAGCATATATTTTCTTTGATAAAGGGCCCAAAGCTGCTCACAATACTCCAAGTGTGGTCTGATCAATGCCTAATAAAGCTTCAGCATTACGTCCTTGCTTTTATATTTAGTCCTCTTGGAATGAATGCTAACGTTCCACTTGCCTTCCTTACCACCAACTCAACCTGCAAATTAACCTTTAGGGACTCCTGCATCAGGACTCCCAAGTCCCTTTTAGCTCTGATTTTTGAATTTTCCCTGTAGCCCCAGGTTAGATCACTTTTCCTGCTGTGTCTTTGTGTCAATACATGATTAGTAGCAAAAATTGACTTCCCTATCTCCACTGTCAGACTCTTTAATGCCATTTCCCAACCTGCTTCTCACATCGTCACCATTCTCTTGGACTACATTGAAAATTCTGCCATATAGAGTCATTCCTTCTCTGTGGAATCTTTACAAGATTATTAATTGACCCTTTCTCTTAGCAGATGACTGGATTTATAATAATATGTCCCTCAACACACTGATCTATACATCTTGTAGAATTTACCTTCCACAATTTATGTGTACATTAAGTTCTCATGATTACTGAATTACCCCATTACATGTACTGTAGCTGTAATTTCTTTATTTATATTGTGCGTCACAACTATTATTCAGAGGCCCATTAACAACTCACACCATTGTCTGCCACTGTGCCTTTGATTTCCCTCCTTCCCCAACCTGGTTCTACATCTACACACAATCTGCTGGGCCAGCCACTACACTGATGTAATTAACATCACCATCCCATCAGATAGGCTGGAGCATTTATCTCCCAGCACTGGTCCCTCTGTGTGGCAGTTAGTTCCCAGTCACAGACGTTTCTCACCCCTGTGGCCAGAGGGACCTTGGGCAGGGCATCTGGTGTTCTGAAATGTGACTGCACTGCTGAATATTCTGATCAGAAGCCGGAGAGGCAGCACGATCCCATCATTTAGCATAACCAGAGCTTTGCCTCTGACCTGGTGTGTCTGACCTGTGGTATGAACTCTGACTGAGTGCCACAAGCCCAGGTACAGTCTCACCGCGTCACTGTGCAGGGATGACAGTGGTCAAAGCCAGAGATTTCTCACCAGAGAGGCTGTGTTGGCTCAGTGGCTTCCCACCCGCCTGACAGGGAGACGATTATCAGCAGGTGGGGTGTGCAGGTAGAGCCATTGACTCACCCTGCCAGTGTTCAATCCCAACCTCTGGTGCAGGCTGTGCGGAGTTTGCACGTTCTGCCTGTGACCATGTGGGTTTCCCCAAGTGCTCTGGTTTCCTCCCCACCCCCGTCCACGGGTATGTAAGTTGGTGGGTTAATTGACTGCTGCAGGTTGCTCCTGGTGTGTGGGTGATCAGTGGAATACAAGGAGAGATAATCCGAGAATAAACTGAGATTAATGTAGAATTATTGAACTGGGTCAGCATAAACTCGATGGGCTGAAGAGCCTGTTTCCAGACTCTGTGACATCCAGGCTTATCCCATCAGAGCAGGAAGAGATTTCCCAGTGTGGGTCACTGCCCCTCTACCAAGTGAAGACAAGGGGCTGCTCACATCTCAGGGACCACCTTGAGGTATTCTGGGTCACAGAGTAAAGTAAAGACCATCTGGGGTGATGCTGCCTGAACGAAGGAATATCTAATTGTCCACTCCCCAGTCCTTACTATTTCTCCACTCCCCGTTTCTCTGACTCTTCTTCCAATGTCCATTCAGGTGGCATGTTCCGGATCACAGTAACTCACCACATAGAAACTCCTTCCTGCCTCCATCCACTCCTCTCAGTAATTCCACTGGACATCCCTCTGCCTGCTTTGGAAATCATTCGATTTGCTCAAATAAAAGCTGTTCTTCATTTAGGCAACTCTGACAAATTTCCCCTCAACCTGCTTTGAAACAGCCCAGACTCCCAGCATATCCCTCATTACTGACTTCTTGAACTCCTGTAGCTAAAGCTGCCATGTTGTGAGTTGCAGGGCAAGGGCAAACCTCAGTTCAATTCATCACAGGCCTTTGGGATGGCACTGGTGTTTGATGCCCGGAACACGCTCTACTTCTTCCTATTGCCTTTTGATTAAATTCAGCTTTCCCCTGCTAAAATGTAATGTTTAAAAGCTACTGAATTCAACTTAAATCAGCCAAATGACTTAACTTAAAAGAAGATATATTAAAAATTAAATTAGCTTCCATTAGTTTTGGAATGTAATTTTAACCTTTTTATGTCGGATTTTTGAACGTCGACCCCCCATCTCCAATACTGGACCGAGGGAGCCAGACTATGCACAGCAATACTCACTACCTTCTACAGATACGCAACAGAGAGCATCCTAACATGCTGCATCACCGCACGGTGCGGAAACTGCACTGCGACGGATGGGAAGGCTCTGCAAAGGGTTGTCAAAACGGCCCAAAGCATCACCAGCACCAGACTACCCACCATCAAAGACATATAAACAGAAAGGTGCTGGGAAAAGGCCAGCAATATCATGAAGGATCCCACCTGGCCTGTTCATGGACTGTTTGTCCCACTCCCATTAGGGAGGAGGCTACGTAGCATCCACATCAAAACCACCAGGTTTTAAAGCAGATACTTTACCCCAAGCAATAAGGCTGATCAACCTCACCCACTAACCCAACCCACCACACCCCTGACAAGCGCTACTTTATCACCTGATATACAGATGCTACCGCACCCAGCATCACTTTATGTACATACAATCAATATATGTATATAAACCATCTTGTGTATTAATATTTACTGTACTCTTTGCTATCATTGTATTCTTTAACTTACTGTGTTTTTCATGCTGCATCTGATCTGGAGTAACAATTATTTCATTCTCCTTTACACTTGTGTACTGGAAATGACATGAATCAATCTTGAGTCTGGAATGAGAATGGGCTGTGGATACACAAGTGGAAGTGAGACAATCACCCTCCAGACTCATAGATATTTCACAAACAGAACATACCTTCCAGAGGAGGCACTTTTTATTCCTTAAGGAGCAGCAAGAAGATTTTACAGAGAAAGGGAGAGATGCGGGGGGTCAGAAGAGTTCACGGACAGGAGGGGGTGTATGGACTGGAAGTGGTTACAGAGAAGGGGAGTGGTGTAGAACACAGATAGGAGATTCAGGTAGGATTGTAGGAGCAGGAAGGAGTTAAAGAAATGGGGTGGGGCTGGCGTTAGTGGCCAGACAACAGCAACAAAAATGGAAAAGGGTGAGGCAGCCAAAGTTGATTACAGAAACAGTGAGGGGAATCAGGGTCGGGGGGTTACAGAAACAGAGGGGAAATGGCATTGGGGGAGTGTTACAGAAACAGAGAGGGGAAACGGGGTTGGGGGAATGTTACAGAAACAGAGGGGAATCAGTGCTGGGGGAGTGTTATAGAAACAGAGAGGGGAAACGGGGTTGGGGGAATGTTACAGAAACAGAGAGGGGAATCAGTGTTGGGGGAGTGTTACAGAAACAGAGAGGGGAATCAGGGTCGGGGGGTTACAGAAACAGAGGGGAAATGGCATTGGGGGAGTGTTACAGAAACAGGAGAGGGGAATCGGAGTTGGGGAAGTGTTACAGAAACAGAGAGGGGAAACGGGGTTGGGGGAATGTTACAGAAACAGAGAGGGGAATCGGGGTTGGGGGAATGTTACAGAAACAGAGAGGGGAATCGGGGTTGGGGGAATGTTACAGAAACAGAGGGGAAACGGGTTGGGGAAGTGTTACAGAAACAGAGAGGGGAATCAGAGTTGGGGGAATGTTACAGAAACAGAGAGGGGAATCAGAGTTGGGGGAATGTTACAGAAACAGAGAGGGGAATCAGTGTTGGGGGAGTGTTACAGAAACAGAGAGGGGAATCAGGATCGGGGGTTACAGAAACAGAGGGGAAATGGCATTGAGGGAGTGTTACAGAAACAGGAGAGGGGAATTGGGGTTGGGGAAGTGTTACAGAAACAGAGAGGGGAAACGGGGTTGGGGGAATGTTACAGAAACAGAGAGGGGAATCAGTGCTGGGGGAGTGTTACAGAAACAGAGAGGGGAATCAGGGTTGGGGGGTTACAGAAACAGAGGGGAAATGGCATTGGGGGAGTGTTACAGAAACAGAGAGGGGAAACGGGGTTGGGGGAATGTTACAGAAACAGAGGGGAATCGGGGTTGGGGAAATGTTACAGAAACAGAAGAGGGGGATCGGGGTTAGTGGAATGTTACAGAAACAGGAGAGCGGAATCGGGATTGGGGAATGTTACAGAAACAGAGAGGGGAAATGGGGGTGGGGGAATGTTACAGAAACAGAGAGGGGAATCGGGGTTGGGAGAATGTTACAGAAACAGAGGAGAAACGGGTTGGGGAAGTGTTACAGAAACAGAGAGGGGAATCGGGGTTCAGGGAATGTTGCAGAAACAGAGAGGGGAATCTGGGTTGGGGAATGTTACAGAAACAGGAGAGGGGGATCGGGGTTGGGGGAGTGTTACAGAAACAGGAGAGGGGGAATCAGGGTTGGGGGAACATTACAGAAACAGGAGAGGGGAATCGGGGTTGGGGGAATGTTACAGAAACAGGAGAGGGGAATCGGGGTTGGTGGAATGTTACAGAAACAGAGAGGGGAAACGGGGTTGGGGGAATGTTAAAGAAACAGGAGAGGGGAATCAGGGTTTGGGGAATGTTACAGAAACAGAGAGGGGAAACGGGGTTGGGGGAATGTTACAGAGAGGGGAATCGGGGTTGGGGGAATGTTACAGAAACAGAGGGGAAACGGGTTGGGGAAGTGTTACAGAAACAGAGAGGGGAAACGGGTTGGGGGAGTGTT